>NC_088362.1:92387158-92419658 GCF_034508935.2 Berghia stephanieae | reverse complement strand
AGATCAGAGTAAAAAACGGAACCCTAATGGAAATCTTTAATCTTGAGTCATTTTTGGTTGGGGGGGGGGGGGGGGGGTGTTTTCGTTTTATTTTTGCTATTGATAACAGTTTTATGTTTGTAGCTTGAAGCAGGTTTGCATCTTTTTTTTTTTTTCTCTTTTTCTTTTCTCCTTTCAATTTTGTGTTAGTTCCTATCTTTTGTTTATGTTTACAGTTACAGGAAGAAATGGCTGCTTTTCTACCCACTCTGAATTTGTCCATGGTTGATTTTGACACTGTCACAGTCGCTGGTGAGAAATGTAAAATATATATTTTTAGGTTTCTTAGAAAAATAGATGGAGAAGGAGTGTGCTTTTTGTAGTTTCATTTGAAGCTTTAAAATATTCTCATTTTGATGTTCTTGGCTGTTTGGGTTTTTTGTTTTTTCTTTCTTTTGTTTGGTTAGCTTTTATTTATTTATTTATTTTTCAATTACGTGTCCTTTTTAAAATGGTTGCAATGCACATTTTTGAGTTCCATGATTTAAACATTTTGAAAAACACAATTGTGATAATGGATAAATTGTGTTTTTTCAATTATTCTACTGCATCACAAATGGTTTATTCCTATCTCTTACATTAACCTTTATTGTTGTTATTGAGATGTTGTCAGAGAAGGGCTTATGAGACAATGAGAAAAATAACAAAAATCAAAAATATTAAGTTGTTTTGTGCAACGGAAATAATGTAGCTTGAGTTTATTTTAGTTTTTGAAGGATTTAAGTGATAGTAACATTAACTTACTGTCCTTTGTAAAGGACACTGATTTATTGATTTTCTTACTACAGTTCAATTCAATTCATGGTTTGTTTTGTTTTTGCTGTTTTATAAAAGTTGTAAAATGTGCATATACTAAAAATATTCATTATCAACAGAGATAAAGAGACCTAGGTTTTATTTGTGCTTTAAGTTTATTTATAAAAAAATGCTAATCATTTTTAACATTTAAAAAAATGTCATTATGATTAAAAAACTTTTTTTTGTCCTTAGATCTGAGACATAAATTTGAGCGTAAGAAAAAAAGGAAACTTTCACCTCAAGAGAGACGCCAATTTTCAGAGCAGTGTCAGTCCTTTATGTGGCAAATCAGTGAAAATGAAATATCTGGGCATAAGAACTCTTCAACAACTATTAAACAACCGTCACTGTCATCCAAGACAGTTGAATCAATATCAATAAAAGTTGACGGCTCCTCAAAGACAAATGGAGACAGTAACTCATACAAAGCATCAATAAATCCAGCTTTTCGATCTCCATCTTCCACAAAGACTAGTTTCAAATCAAATGCAAAAATTCAGTCCTCTGTAAAAATGTCCCCTGCTGCAATAATGCGAAAGAGAAACAACATTTTACAAAACGAATTGGCTCATCAAATGAATGATTCACATTCAAAGGATTCCAGACATGGGACAAGGACAAATAAAAGTCAAAGCAAGAAAGATGATTCTTCAAGTGAATCAGACAGCAGTGGTGAATCAGGTTCTGATATTTGTTACAATAGTAGCAACAAAGATGATGATAGTGACAGGGATAGTGTCAAAATTAACGATTCATCACCTGAAAATAAACCACAAATTAAGCGTAAGTTACAAACACTAGAAGATGTCAACAGATCATATCAAGATTTGTATAAAACTTTTTCTCCCTCAGATAGTACCGACAATGACACTATTAGCAATGTGTCCTCTGTGAAGAGAAAGAAATTAAGTTCGAATAGTAAAAAACTTGTCAAAGTGTTTGACTCTGAGGTTAGTGATAATGAAGCAGAACAAAGTATGTGTGATGAACCTAATACTTCAAATTCCAAAGGTTGGTTAAGTGCATCAAAGAATGTTGTTGGACCTAATACAGCTAAGAAAAGGAAAAGTGTTACAACTCGTGTCACAAAGAAAACTGTAACATCAAGTGCTACAAAAAACAGTGCAACATCAAGTGTCTCAAATAATAGTGTTAGTGCCTTAACAAAGACAACAACAGATAAAATTACACCAGGCATTTCCCAACCTGAATCATATAAATATAAGATATTCCGATGGCCATCCAAAAGTCAGCAGAAAACAAATACTGATGAAAATGATCTTCTCAGAGAAGTCCTGCGGAAAGGAAATGAAAGCTGCTCCTTGTTATGCAAGTCCTGTGGGTGTAAGTAGTCTTGATCCTAATGATCCATTATGAATTTATTTCATAACTACAGTCCAATCTGGATAATTGCAACTCGGTTAATCACAATGTTTCCCAAGAAATGGAATTCATTCTATATAAAAGTCACTGCTTAATTGCAACAAGCTTCGGTTAATAGCAACAAATTTTCTTTTCAGAAAGGGTCAAATTCAAGAAACCATACTTAGAAAATCTCATGACTGAATTTTATCATCAGTGAAATCATGACAGGTTGAAGAACCGAGAATGGGTGGGGTGTAATGTTACAGTAGTGTGTCACCATCCTATTAGAGACAAAAGAGGGCGGGACTTTGCAGTATGGGCTTGTAAGGTCATCTGTGACCATTAGATAGGAGGCGAGGGGACTGGGCGTAGTCTTGACAATAGTTTGACAATGACAGTTGTAAATAGGGACAACAATATCCTTTGTTTTGGGATTGACTGGGCATTTTGACCAATTGGTTTGGTGAGAGCATATTGACTCTCATAGCTAATCTCTTTGACTTATAAATATTGAGGATAAAAGAGTGAAAGTTAATCCAGTCGGCTTGCATTAAAGCTGCTTGTGCTTGCCAAAATCTATACAGGGCTACCATATTGTTTTTGTTTCAATCAAATTGCTCAGTCTGTGGTGGACTTAGAACAATGTTTACAACAGCGGGTTTGAGTTTACCATATTTATGTGTAAAATATTGCAATAGTGGAAAGGAAACTCAACTTTGGTTAATTGCAACTTCAGTTAATTGCAACATTTTCGCTGATCCCAGGGTGTTGCGATTATCCAGAGTGGACTATAATAGATTCTAATATTCTAAGTATTAGTTTCAAGCCCAAGGCCCATAGAACAAGGTTTTCAATAACTTAAAGTGGATGGTAACAGCTGCTGGGTACTTTATTGATTGGAAACTGGTCTCCTGCAATGTACTTTCACCAAGTTAAACACAATAGATCTCAGATTCAAGAAGTAGGACATAATCAAGTTACAGATTCAAGGAGGAAAATAATAACTAAAAGAAATAATGGCAACTTGCATTCAAAAACCTCTGTTATATAAAATTTGAGATCTGGCCTGTGCACCAGATCTTTTTGAATCAGAATCTTCTCACTAAAAAGAGTGCTAAAAGGAAAAGCCAATATGGGTATCTACCCCTCGTTATTGAATAACTGGTGGGAATTGAATTGCATTTTTTGTTTCAACATATTTTGTAAATGAGGTACAAGAACTTAAGAATGTGGATGTTTTTGTTTGGAGTTATCTTTTTGCTTGTGTTTAGTATGCATCTGCGGTATCGTTGGTTGAATACTTATTTTGTAAATCAAGAAAGAGCATAGTTAGTGAATGGAGGACGATACAGACAGCAAAATCTGGCTCTGATATTCGTGGATGAGGCACTTTAGAAAAATTCTTCTTCACTTGGTTGAGTACCTTATTGATAGTTAGTGCAAAAAGAATTTGTTATTTCCATATGGCCTTACGACAATAATTGAAGCATTGTTAAGTACATTAAATTTGGTGAATCCAAGAAAATCTGCTACGTAAATGATCTACATATTTTTAATCCTTTATTCATTCACATCATATTAATATACCTTTTTTTCCCCAGTCATAATTCCACAAGATACCTATGCAGCCCATTGTTCAGCCTGTATCTTACCTGCCAAAACAGAAAGCAAGAACATTACAATCAACAAAGCAACTACTTCATATTCTCAGAAAATAAGTAAGACTATTGATTTAACTGATGTGGATGTTGGTAGTGACGTCATTGACTTGACACAGTCACATTTTCCCCAATGTCCAATTTGCCTTCAACAATTTCCTCAAGAAATTTTAATGGTCCACGCCAGTGAATGTGGCTTATAGTGTTATAGATCTAGATGGGTACATAGGGGAAAGTTTGATATGAACTTTCTTAACCTCTTTTACAGTATCAGAATGACGATTTATGATTTTTTTGGGGGGAGGGAGGGGGGGGGGGGCGGATTGTTTGACCAATCAAGGCATACTTGTAAGGAGATGATTGTTTCAGATTCTGACAATTTTTATTGAAGTAAAGAAAAATATGTTTGATATGATAAAAAAGATTCAATCCTATTATTATATTTTTAAAGTTGTATACTTCGCGGTGGTTGTGTGTTGGACCCGCGGTCTCCAGTAGTCGGTGAGAGAGGGCTCTAGTAATGAATGACCTGAGTTAAATACAATTTTTTTGGGGTTCATGGATAGCTCATATGGTAGAGTCACGCTCTCACCGGCCAGGCGGAGTTGTCGTACCAATGAGGTTGCAGGTTCAAACCCCATCACCGCAGCGAAAATTTTTTTTATTCTCTATTGTCTTCTGGCACTTTTCTACTCAATTCATCTCTTGTTGTTACCAACATAAGTGCCTGCTCCACTCACTTTTCTGAATTCAATCTTAAATTCAATGTCACAAAAGGGAAGTAGATATTCCCACACCACTTGTATCTACAGAATCTTTTAAATCTGTAATGATCATTAACCCTATGGGTACACCTCAATTGAATCTACAATTCTACCTCATCTGCAATCAGGTCACTTCCTGGTGATATGGGAAATAATTGTGACTTCTCTCCCTCTCAGTTCTTATTTTCTTTTTTCAACTAACTTAAAAAAAAAGTGATATAAAATGTGTCATTTCTTTTTTTGATTCATGACACACAAATTTATGTATTAGCCAAGGTCAAAAGGTGCGTTACTGACATGTATGACTTTGAATCCAGATTCATTACTACTAATGATTCATGTGCAATCAAGAGTATTTCTTTACAGTTATCAAGTCAGTATGCCTAAGATATGAAGTCTAATGACAAATTGTTTCTGTTTTGCTCATAGTTCTCGAGTTTGGTTGTATTTTCACAAAAATACATCAATTTTATTTGGTGCATTTCAGCAGTCATTAGTGGTGATCATTGAGGAAGGATCATCAATTGTAATGTTATGATGTCTGTCACTTCCAAATCGAAATATATAATGTTTAAATACTATTTTGCATTGGTGATAATCTGCGGAATTCCAGGATTTTGGGAATTTCTCAGAAATTTTCGGCTGAATTTGCCGTGTGAAACATTTTCCTCAAAACCATTATGGCTTATTTCATATTTTGACATCTGCGATCAGTCTCGTGAAATGCTTTTGATGAGTTCACCAACTTCTTGTTCAGTTGCCAGATGGCATTTCTTCAAGGCGATAAGTTGAATGTTGTTTTCATCACATATATCTTTGTCAGAAGTGACATTTTTGGGGTATAGATTTTCATAAGTGACACCACAAGGTATGAGTAATACATCTGTAAAGTAATCATTAACTATAGAAATTATACTTATTATATTTAAAGTATAAGCTAATGAAAGAAGAGTTAGCTTATTCATCAACCTAGGTGCACTTAATTTTTTAAAAAGTAACCAAGTTAAATTTATGACATGAAGATTATTGTTGTCACACGGAGAAGGCATCACCAAACCATGCATAGCTACAAGTACTTATTATGCTGTAATTAATAATTCTCAATATTAAGAGCTTTATGGAATATAAAAATATTTTATTTGTTTATAATGTATGTCGTTTCAATATTATTTTAGAGAATGCATAACATAGTGTATTTGGTGTCATCAGCATTTTTTAAAGAAGCAACACCAACAGATATCATCCAATTCAGAGATATGCTCAGTCTTAAGTTGACATTGTCTTTATTACATATAGCGTCTGTTGTAATTCATAAATTTATATTTCCATACACTTGTGTCTCTATTTCTTGTTGATTTGAAAACTTTTGTTTAGATAAAGTGTCGCTTCTGATGATGACACGACGGGATGTTTATTTTATGTGTATAAAACCATGTTTTATGGTTGAAACTTCTGGGTGGGGTTTGCGACCTCCCATAGTGGGCAGGCAGGTACTTGCTGTTTCTTATATCCCCCTGTATCTGTCTTCCAATTGCTGTCTGTCTTACTTTTTCTTGGGTCCTTTAATTGTAATTCTAGAACTTTTTACTATCCCATTTTCTTCCTTTTTACTGGCGCTGATATAACCTAAATGTGTTGCAAGCGCTGTAAAACCCTTAAAAACAAACGAACAAACAATCTATCTTCTCTCATCTTCATTGATACATTCTTCACTTCAGTAAACCTTTGAATTAATTCATTTCTCACTTTATCTTCTCTTGTCCAGCCAAGTGACCAACATCCTCATTTCTCCCACCTCAACTTCTTTATCTTGTTTCTTTGTTGTAGCTGCTGTCTCTCCTCCATACAACATTGTTGTCTTACAACAGATGTATTTATATTTTCCCCTTCAGCTTTGGGGACATTCATTTGTCACACATAACTCCAGTTACCTTCTTCCAATTATTCCAGCCTGCCTGTATCATCTTCTTAACCTCCATCTCATTGCCCCCATCTCCTTGTACAGTTGTTCTTAGGTATTTGAATTGGTTTGTCTCTGGCACATACTCGTCTCCTATCTTTATTGGTGGTCCTGCTCTCTGTTGTCCGATGCACCAATACTCTGCTTACCCGTAATCCCCTCCTTTCCAACACCCCTCTCCAGCTTTACAGCTCCTTTTCCGCCTCAGTTTTTGTATCATTCAAAAAGTACTACGTCATCCGCATACATGTTCCATGGTACCTCATGCCGAATGGGGTCTGTAAGAACATCCATTACTATTGCAAACAACAGTGGGCTGAGAGCAGATCCCTGGTGTAATCCAACTCTTACATACAATGGCTCAGTTGAGCCAACATCTCTTCTTACCACTGTCTCGTTTCCTTCGTACATTTCTTGGATAACTTTGATATATTTCGCTGTTACCCCTTTTGCTCTTAGACAGTACCACATTTCTTCTCTTGGTACCCTATCATATGCTTTCTCCAAGTCAATGAACACACAGTGTAATTCTCTTTGCTTTTCTCTATACTTCTCTACGATCACTTTTAGAGCAAATAGAGCATCCGTTGTCATTTTACCAGCAACAAATCCAAATTGTTCTTCACTTATGTCTACATCTTTTCTAATCCTCTAATCGATTACTCTTTCCCGTATCTTCATTGTGTGGCCCATTAACATGATGCCCCTATAGTTCCTACATTCTTGAACATCTCCCTTATTTTTGTATATGGGGGTCAACGTACTTTTTCTCCATTCTTCTAGCATTATTTCTTTCTGTAAGATGTTGTTGAATACCCGCACCAGGAAATTTCCAGACTTCTGCTGGTATCTTGTTTGGTCCGACTGCTTTCCCCCTTTTCATCTTGCGCACTGCATCTCACACCTCGTTGTTGCTTATCTCATCTACTATCTTCTCTTTAGGTAGTATAACGGCACTTCTCCTCTCCCTGTAATTCTCTTCATTCATGAGGTATTCGTAATATGTTTTCCATCGTGTTCGAATATCTTCATATTTGCCCAATACTCTTCCATTCTCATCTTTGATCACCTTAACATGTTGTATATCTCTCGTATTCCTGTCCCTCTGTTTCGCTGTTCTGGAAATATTGTTCTGGATTTTGCTTTTCCAACAGCTCTTTCTGCTTCTCTCTTTGTCTGTTTATATTCATCTACTTTAATAGCATCCCTGTTTGTTTCCATGTTCTTCCCTGTTTTTCTCTTTTTCTTTACTGCTTCTTGAACCTCTTCATTCCACCACCATATTTCTTTTTCAACTTTTCATCTTCCCGAGCTCATCCCTAGCTTCTTTGGCCATATCAGGCTTATTTTCCATTCGTTTGGGAAATCAATTCCTAGTCTTCCTTTCACCGTTGTAGCAAATGTTTCACTTTGGTCTTCCTCTTTTAGTTTCCACCATCGTGTTCCCTTCCCCCCCCCCCCCTACTTCGCTTCTCTTTTATCTTCCTGTTTCCAAATGCCACTTTCGCAATATCAATGGTATGTTGCTCTGCCACTCTCTCTCTCCCAGCAAACTGCCACAATCTGATACTTCCTTCAAATTTCTCCTCCAGCATAACAGGTAATCCACTTGTGTTTTTCTCACACCACTTGAATACGTCGCTCTGTACTCATCTTTCTTTCTAAAATATGTATTTAGTATTGTCAGATCCATCCGTGTTGCAAATCTTACAACATCTTCGCCTTCTTCATTTTTGCTGCCATATCCATACCTTCCCAACCATCTCTTATCTCCGATATTGCTTTCTCCAACGTGCCCATTCAAGTCCGCACCGATGAAAACTTTTTCTGATTTGTGGAACATTTGTTCATCAATCTCCTTCCAAAATTCTTCCTTCTTGTCTTGCGTACAGCCTATCTGGGGTGCGTAAGCACTCACGATAATGATTTGCTCCATGTTTACAATCTTGGTCCACATAAGTCTGTCGGACACCCTTTGGAATTTAAACATTTTGTGCAAGTTCTTTATCCTGGAAGATAACAATTCCATATAAATCATTTTAAATCCTCCACCAATTCCCTTGCTGCTTCACCTTTCCACTTTGTTTCTTGGACACACATTTAGCGGGATATTATTATCCTCAGCAAAGCTAACTTTGTCCGTGTTTAAGTATAAGTTTTCAGCGAGATCCGTTCTCATTCAGATGTAAAATACAATGTATATATTTACACACACACACACACACACACGCACACGCACAATAGAATAGAAATAGAGCACACTATTTGCGGCTATACTATGGTCAAGTGGTATGACACGCCTTCGGATCGGAAGGTCCTGGGTTCGAGTCCTGCTCTAAGCATCGTCTTTGAAAAAGGCACTTTACTACATTCTTTCAGCGCATTCAAGTGATAAATGGGTACCTGGCCGTTAACTTCGTTGTCTCTGTCCGAAAAAATGCAACATCACCTAACATACATTATATCTCGCCGTACTGTTAAGTGTTGCTGTTTGCTAGGGACCTATTGTGAAGCTCATTGAGCATGTTTATTGGGTATTGCTCTATATAAAAGCTCAATTGTTTTCCAGTTACGAACACCCTGAGCGTGGCTCAGCGGTACGGTCTTTGCTTCCTACCCGAAAGGTATCGAGTTCGATCACCGCCGCTGCGCTATGTGGCCTTGAGTAAGTCACCTCGCCTTGGCTCAATTTGCGGCTCTGCACTGCGGCTGACGCCTGTGTTATTCCAGTCTTCCCTTGGAATAGACCCTAGAGACAAATTTCCCCTATGGGATGAATAAAGGGAATTTTATTTTATTTATTTATTTAACATGAATTATTGATGGAAGTACCGAACTTATTTATGCCCATTTTTTACATCTTGCTTTTATACAATCTCAATACCGTAGGGGTAACAAGGGATAACACACAGATGGTTTTCATGAAATCATGTTTACACACACCTATTTTTCTCAACTTTGTTTACGACTGTACAACTGTGATCTTCTGGGTAGGGTTCCTGACCTCCCATAGAGGGTAGGAGATCACTTACTGTGTCTTCTATACCCCTACTTCTGTTTTGCCTTTCTGTCTTTATCTTGGGATTACTTGAAACTTGGTTTTGCCCTTTCCCTGGCCAGTTAGAGCTGGCTTTCGTGATTTTCTCTGCCTTACTTCTTTCTCTCTTTATATATACCGTTTCCTTCCAATTCCAATCTTATCTTGGAATTAATCAATTTAATTTTGCCCGGGCCCTGACTGGGATCCTTTGTCAAAAGGGACTCGGGTCTCTTTCTGTAGTGGGTGATTATATCTGGGTCAGACATTTGGGAAGTCCCAGGCTGTATCCTGCTCATAAGTTGTAGTAGATTGCTGTCGTCATCTATTTTTCTCCAAATTTAAAGTTTACTTTATTCTATTTTTCTCTCACGTGTTTGTGTTCCAGGAGTGTCGTAGGCGCTGATTTGCTCAAAATAAAAACTCCAGTGTTTTAATTTCTTAATAGACTTAACGGGTAGCAATGCGAAATTAATTTTTAAAAAACCAAAAAAAAACAAACCAAAACGAACAAATCATTGCTCATCTCTCTCTCTCTCTCTCTATCTCTCTCTCTCTCTCTCTCTCTCTCTCTCTCTCTCTCTCTCTCTCTCTCTCTCTCTCTCTCTATCTCTCTCTCTCTCTCTCACACCACCCTCTTTTGCTTCTACTACATGACAGTTATAAACAAACTCAATGCCAGATTCAAAGTTGCAAATGTGAATTTATTTTCTTTTATTTGTCTTTTCTATTCAAAGTTCTCTTCGACAAAACGCAAAAAAATGCGTCACAACATTCTATCGCATTTCATTTCACAAAAACTCACTAGTAATACTGTACCCTTGTCATCACATATCTTTAAATTGCACAACCCAGGGTTTAACAGTAGTGACTTCAGCCAAGCTCGTTTGTTATTATTTTAAAAAAAAGAAAGATTAACTAAGCGTTGGGCGTGTAGGATTTGAAGTTGAAAGAGATTGATATAAAAGTTTTCAGATGAAGTAGTTGTTCATTCACTCGCCGCCCCCCGCCCTTCTTGGAAAATATAAAGAAAACCTGTCATTTCGTTTTAATCAAAAAATCTTATCTCTGATTTCAACCCCACTCCCCTTTAAAACTTTGCATATTATTATATTATTTCTCCGTTTGTTTGCATGTTAAAAAGTTCAAAACATAATTTTGTTATATACCTGCTAATCAAGATTGTTTCCTTGATTAAAATCGAATTTCTGATCGTACACTTGATGATAATAATATTAGACGCTGTATAAAACTGATGGAACGCTTGATAGAAATATAAAGGACAATTGGCATTTAAGAAGTCACTACTGTAGGTCTATCCCTGTAAAGATCAAATAGTCAAATAGTGAAATACACAATATTGCACTTGTTTTTATCTTATGGCATGGAACATATATATTATATACACATTTGCTTGTCATCTAATATAGATAGGATATCAAAATCATATGATTGGTGATGGTGGGATGTGTGTTGTTGTTCTTGTTATCGACAGTGATTTTTATGATGATGATAGCGATGACGACGACCAAGTACTGTAACAACTCAATTGCATCAGGGGTATTAAAGAAAACTCAAAATGATTAATATTTTGTGATCGGTAAACGGTTTAAATTGTTCAATACAAAAGGATTTAAAAAATTATGTTCAGCCTGGCAGTACACTAATACTTAAACTTAAACAAAATATATATACATACATAGAGTTAGCCATACTAATTCTGGTTTGCTTGTTGAGTAAAGCGATGGTTCACTATGTCATTCTGTGAGGCATAATTACCAAGTTCTGAATTTTTCTCCCATAACCCTTTTCCTAAAACCTTTCGGTAACTCCTTAAGTATTACAAAAAGTGTTCGGCATTCTATATGAAATCAAAAGTCAACCGAAAGGATAAAAAATTGGATTGCAGAGAAAGGAAATACATAAGAGGTTTGAATTAATATAATAATTACAAACGTTCTTATTGTTATTCAAAGTGTGTAAAATTTCACATACTAATAATCAAAAACACATTGCAATTTTATATTTCACTTGACATCATATTATCACTGGTAAATTGAAGGAATTTTAAAGTCAATTACGATCATTCCTTGGATTTGATGACTTTATGACTTTACAAATTTGCTGGTTAAGACCGGACCAAGAACAAAACAGATACATGAGTCAAAATAAATCTAATACCTACGTATTATGGATATTAGAAAATTAAACAGTACATATAAGCATGTATCATAGATCAATATTTAAAATATGCGAGGAAGGGAAGTGTGCTTTATAATGATAGAACGGAGAAACAACAGATGACTGCATTAGTTTAGTAGTAGTAGTAGTAGTGGCAGCAGCAGGAGTAGTAGTAGTAATAGTAATAGTAGTAGCAGTAATAGTAACAGTAGGTAAAATAGTAACACTAATTTTTTTAAATTAGCATTCGAAAAGGTATCTATTTTAGTGAAGTCCAATTATAGCAGCAGACATCATAAAAAAGAAAGGGTTTGTTTTATTTAAGAAAAAAAAGTGACTGCAACTTTCATAGCGGAGGTCATTCATATATTGGACATTCACAAATGGGAAGGAGCAAGACATGAGATAAAATATTTGAACTCCGAAAAATAAAAAAAATTAACGTTATTGCCCCTTTTACTATGAAAGGTTATACATATTCTAGATCAATTACCCAGGTCACAACATGAACCAAGCAGATCCTAGTCTATCCTGGTTGTTGATTTTTTTTGTTGCTCAAACGTTATTCCACTTTACATTATTTATCTTTCCATCACGCCCCTAATAATATTATACTGTAGTATGAAGCCCAGCAGTCGTTTGTTATTCACTGAATTAATGATTTTGTAATTTTGGTTACCATCTACAACAGTTTGTGAATTCCATGACAGGACTGATATGACTATCAAATTTTATTTCAC
This sequence comes from Berghia stephanieae, assembly GCF_034508935.2. Lineage (NCBI taxonomy): Eukaryota > Metazoa > Mollusca > Gastropoda > Nudibranchia > Aeolidiidae > Berghia > Berghia stephanieae. The sequence goes on along the minus strand of NC_088362.1, from coordinate 92,407,116 downwards.
GGTTCACAAAGCATTTTACTGATTTTGTCATTCAAAAATATTTACTGGGACGAATCAATAAACTTAACCGTCAGATAATTTTTAACTCTTCCACCTGGAATCTTCCATACAAAAGGGCCGTTATTAGATATGTTTAAAATCTATAAATTCAATACTTAAGACATTCATGATAAAAGTCGTGTGTTCCTGGAAAATAATGTTCTTTTTAACAAAATGGATATAATATGCAAGTTGAGCAGCGCTGTATCAAATAATGATTATGATAAAATTACACATTAAATTTATCATGAACTGTTGAAAACTGAGGTAAAAAAAAAAAGCACGGAAAAACGCATGGGAAATAAAATGGGAAGAAACAAAATGTATATAACATGCCTGTATAAAATACAGTAGTGCTCACTTATAATGTGTACGCTCAAAACAAATTGATGGAAATAAAGAGCGCTTGCTTGTGCCCCATTTTCTTGTCATTATTTCAATAGATTAAAGAACAATATGAGATATAAAAACTGCTGATATTATTATTGGGGCTTTTCTTATTATTTGTGCTCTCCTGTATGTCTACAAAAGTGAGGTCATTTAAAAATGGTTCAGTAGAGGTCAAACAATATAAAAATTGTCATATTGTGGCTCGATTAAAAAAATTGCAACATCATGAAATGTTACTTTTAAAATATTAATAAAAGAAAGACTCAAATCTTTTTTTTAAAAAGGGATTTTTGGCCAATTTAATTAAAAACCAGTGCAATAAAGGAAATTAACGATATTCACCAAATAAAAATTTTAACAATAAAAGATGTATAACTTAGCAATAAAAAATAAGATGTAAATTAAGATATATGATAGATGGTAATAGTATTAAGATATATGATAGATGGTAATAGTATTAAGATATATGATAGATGGTAATAGTATTAAGATATATGATAGATGGTAATAGTGTTACAACTTGAAAGAACTCGTATAAAATTCATGAAAAAGTATTTAACTACACCGCGATGTTTTTCTTTTAAAGAATGATGTTGAAATGATATCGGTATTAATTATATATCTTTTTTTATAGCACTCACTTTATATTCATTACCATCAGGATTATTATTATTATATGAAAATAAAGTTGTTTTTAATTTATCAAACATTTGTTCAGTATTACTTTCTTCTTAATAGATTATATTTGAACGAGTGATGTTGGACGTACTAGTACTATGCCCATTATTAATATTATCTTATTTATATTTATCAGCATTACGATTTACTGAAAAAAATCAAGTTATCATTTAATTAAACACTAATATTTTACTCAATTCATGATGATCTCAAATACTAAAATGTTGCTAATAATAGTTTTATTACATGTCATCTGACTGCTATAAATATAAGATCTAACATTCACAATAATAGGAAAAGGCATGAAAAAAGGGACAAAAACCAAAACTGAATGAAATCCAAAGCAAACCACAACCTAGATCTAGCTACTGGAAATTCCCGAATGCCTGTACATGAATGGTCTCAAAGAATCGAAAAGTTTACGTCTGTCAGTTCTAGGTCTGTAGTCTGGCTCGGGAGATCTGGAAAGAAAAGTGAAAATACACAAGACCTTTGAGTTTCAACATTAGGAATTATGCAATGTCATGATAATTATACCGTGTGATAGTGAAAAAAAAAATAAAATCTAGTTGACAACTCTGACAGCCTAATACCAATCTATGGGCTTATTTTCATTATTGCATGAGAGAATATATTGTTTTGAGAGTTTTCCCACTTTAAGAATACTAGATAAGCCCCCCCCCCCCCCCCCATTTAAAAAAAAATTAAAACTTAGAGAATTAATGGGATGTATTAATCGATTAAATGCAAATCACTTTCGGTATACACGAATGAGACATATTTACTAACTTACTAAGGACGTATCTTTTCAAGAATTTAACAAATACATACAACAATTTATTTGTAATGTTCCATTGTCAAAAGCTTCATCTACATGTAAATTTTCAGATCTTCAGGGATCAGTTTATCAAGTTCATGTCAGGTGTTTTGCACTGTTTTATTAGTTTTATTCCGTAGCAGATGTTTATTTATTTTACTGAATCGCAGTTTCAACTCCTAAAAATACGTTTTAAATACAATATCTTATTTCTATTATCATTATTTATTATTAAAAAGCATGTTTTAAAAATATACCATGGTGAAAATAATTGTATACTCACTATAAATCTTTATCAATATTATTTGTTTTGGATGAAAGTAAACTCGGTTCTAACTTCTCACAGTGATTTATCAAAGGAAAAATTAAACAATATATTTGTATTTTTTACAATAAGAATGGAGATTATATGAAGCTTCAGTAAAACGAAATATCCAGTTATATTTAAGCTACCGGGACATATGTCATGCAGGTCTGACAACCAATTGTAATTATGGGCTTGATTTGATTTTGTTGCAATGGACATTTTGTTTTGGTTTGAGACAACATGTACTTATTTGGAGGTCTGAAACCCCGCGTTGTTATGGGCTCATTGTTGTAATAGAAATACTCTCAAACCAATGACAAATATTGTCCAATACAGCATCGCTAAATCAAACTCATAATTGCTATCATTTATCAATCAATCACATCTGCAAATACGTACATCTCGGTTTGAGAGAAATTCCATTACAACAATTAGACCCTAACAATTTGGTTTATAATCAGACCTACAAAAAGGCAAACGTTGTGTTTTACTGAAGTAGCACATAACCTTCATTTTCATGTTATTTCTCAGGAATAAAATTATCGAACATTCATAACAACGACTTGAAAGAGAAAGCCAATCTATATAAGCATTGGATGCAGCATAGTGTGAAATGTTCATTGATTTTTCTTAAAAATTACAAGCACATCGGTTCTCATTCACAATCCAATAAATCCATCACAACCTACCATTAACGCTCTGTTTTCATGCTCAGCATGCAGCGCAACATTGAATATTGTGTGGCTATTAATTCACTATACAAAATAGATTCCTATTGAAGAACAGAATAATGTTCCAAAGTAGATTGGCTAGACAGAGTGTCCATAAAGTCTTTCCCTGATTTCAAAGACTTTTTATTCTCGAACCGTTTTATATATTATAAATATATATATATATATATATATATATATATATATATATATATATATATATATATATATATATATATATATACACACACATCTGGTTTTCATCATCTTCTAGGGAAAAGCCATAATTTTTGCCCATTCACCATTAACACACATTTCATCACCAAATTTACTTAAATCAACATAAACTTAAAAGACCTCATTTTTCTCTCCTTCTATTTCGGAACAGCCACTGTGCGACAAAAATCGCTTGGTTGACGGCGAGTGTGATCAATCTCTCGCGTGTCTCAGCAAATTTAGAATATCCTCTTTGCTAAAAAAGTTGTTGTCCTTTAATGATCTGCAAACTGAGCTATGAAAGCTTGTCGTTGACGATTTTGTTTCATGCAATCACATGACACAAAAAGATTTGTGTCGCACTTTTGTCATTCCGAAATAGAAGGAGAGAAAAATGATGTGTTTTAAGTTCAGGTTGATTTGACTAAATTTGGTGATGTTTTGTGAGTTGATGACTAATGAGCATCAATGTAGGACTTTTCCTTAGAAGATGGCGAAAACCAGATGCAAATGTCTGTAACAGTTTTAGAATAATACGTCTTTGAAATCAGGGAAAGACTTATCGACACTCTGTATTATATGTACCCCAGGAAATAATTTGATGAAGAGATTATCTGGTTAAAATTGATATCAGGATTTGCTATAAATACTATGGTCTGAGACAAATTCGTTTCATCCCCTCTCCCCACCCCAATCATTGTTCTATCGCGTTATCAATCAATATTGTTATTATTATTATTATCATATCGTCATCAGATTTTCTGAATCATGATAATTAACTATTACGTATTTCATGTCACTCTGAATGTTGAAAATAATCTACCATGCAAACAATGCCGTAAGAACAACAAATCTAGAAAGAAATTACTCCTTATAAGCGATGGCGAAAGGCTAATATGTGAACTGTCGCCTCAAAACGTTGATATTTCAGGGTTATTTAAATGTTGAAAAATGAAAATTGAGTCAATTTCTTTTTGTTATAAAAAATGGGGATAACTAGTGACAAAATCCACAATCTCACATGTCACATTTCATTTTAGAATCACTTTTTGGCATCTAGGTCACCCTGACATAATACCGAATTGAAACCACGAGTCCCATGTTATTTGATAGAAACTATTATCTCCGTCATGCAAAAAGGCGGACAGTAATACACAAATTACATATCTTGTGATAGGTGGCTGATAAATCTTATTCATCCACTGACATGATAGATTGAAAAATGAATTCGTTCATCCCTTCTTCTTCTATGGACATCAAAATTAAATACAGTTTTGCAGACACAGTCCATCCATGCAACCTTTCAAATAGTTTTAATTTAAAAAATCTTATTTCTTGTGTTCACTGAGGTGCACGTCATAGTAATGGAACACCTTTATTTATATAGATAGAATGCGCTTGGCCAAGGAGTTCACAACATTGCCATCCGGAAGTATGACGGACCAACTCTGTGTAACCATGAACTTTTATAGTCTGGTTAATACAGTTTAGTGAGAACAACTCACAAACGCGGATGGCAAAAACAATAACAAATGCCTGAGTGACGTCATCTGCATACTATCTATAATATGTCCATAATCGTAAGGGACTGAATTTGAGTATTTTGCTCGATCCTTCCTTCTTTTAGTAAACTCCACACAGTTTCAAACAGATTTTCATGGTTGATTTTGTACACGGTCTTAAACACCCATACCTTAACTCTTTAACTACAAAATTAAAAAAAAAATACAACCAAAAAAAATAAAAAAATAAACAAAAAACATACAAAAAAACAACAACAAAACAACAAAAAGGAAACAATATATCTAATCATGTTTTGTCCTAATTTTAGAAGTTATTGTCGCTATCATTCAATTAAAAAATATAATATTGGATCACATTTTACACAAATTCTGTAATGGCAAACCACGCGACTGATTTCCAAATAAAGATAATACATTTCTATAAATTATATCCATGATTAAATTTGATGTTTGTGAACACAAGGTGGGTCACTCAATATCTATTTTACATGCTTAGCATTATGGTTTGTTCTTTTTCACAATGATAAAAAAGCATTTTGTTCATCATGCTAATTACTTTTCATTTTACATACTTCATCATTACCCTAAGTTCCATTTATACATATAGCATATGATTAGGCCCAGACAAGCAAATTATGATCAGCAGACGATAATACTGTGATGAGAAATTTTGGGTAGGGAGAAGTGCTATATGAAAACAGAGAATTAATATAACGCGGTGTCAGAGCCAAACTTGGGGTCCAATAACATGGCACCCACCGAGAGAGAAAGAGAGAGAGAGAGCCCAAGTTTGGCTCTGACACGACGATATTTTTTATTCTCTGTTTTCATCTGGCACTTCTCTATAATATTTCTCATGATTACTAATACAAGTGCCCGTTCCACACTTTTTCTGATAATATTTATTATAATGAAACTGGGTGTCATAGTAAGCTTCTAAGCTGCATAAAAAAGATATTGTGTATCAAGATAGAAGAATGATTATTACAAATAATAAAATATGTAAAACTATAGTTAGACACAGTACCAGTGAATTGTACAGCTTTGCAACGTGTCAGATTATGATACGAAAGCAACGACCTATCAACTAAGGTATGTAAAAAAGCTAGCAGTATTATTGCTTGCATCTTACTTTTACTCTTGAGTTATTTCCCCTGATCCTTCGGGACAACAGTCAATTCTGGTAGAGAGTACCATTACCAGATGTAGAATCAACAAACTAATAATGGCAACTTGTTATTTTTTCACAACATTGAATTATTTTGGTCTTAGTGTGGGTTTTGTATTGAGTGTGCATCTTCAGTCTTTGCAGTCAATTCAATTTTGTTCGTTTTTTGCGGTTTAGTTATCGAATTCTCTTGTTTTAATCACAATGAAACACTGACTTATAGGTAGCATGCAAAGCTTCTATAGTTAAATTGGTATTGAATCATTTTTATTTTATTTTCCAACACTCACATTTTTTTGGGAATGATTTAGACTTCCATAACATAGAGGATAGGATCGGGTAATAGTGGTGATAATTCAAGGAAGAAAAATAACCCTAATAATTATTTATCCACTCAAATTTTGATAATTTATGTCAGCTTGACATTGATTGATTAATGTGAAAAACTAAAGCCATGGAAAAATTCTAGGTAATAACTATTCTATTCCACAGGGACAGCAAGTGTTTATATACCGTATACCCGACATATTGTGGTGTAATTGTGTAGTAATTAAATTAAAAAAGTTTATGACATCACCACGTATTACATAAGAATGTTCAATCTTTTTTGTCGATCAATACAAAAAGTTGGCGTGAGTTTTCATTTTGAGTGTTTTTTCTGTTCTTGCGAAAGCTCAAATTCCCACCATATGCTGTTATAAGTTATCCATTATTTGAGAATAAAATCTCAATAGGGCAATAAAATTGTGGAAACAAATTTGTGATAAGACTTGTGTGTATCTGATTGAAGGGTCTTTGGTTGAGATTCAGTTTGAACGGGTTGCTGGATGTATATTGAAAATACGACGAAGCAACAAAGATTGCAATATGATGATGAGAGAGTAAATGAAACTAAACTAATATTTGTTACAAAGTTCAGTTAAGATAAATTTGTAGAGAGTAGCATATCTTTAGTATGATACATAACTTTTAAACATAAATGGGAAAACATGCAACAACATGCTTTTTTAAAAAAATATCAATTGGCAAGCTTCCTCACGATTTGTGATATTAAGACATTCTATATTCAGGGCTCGTCATGAAAAGAACTAAAAAAAAAAAACAAACCTTTCCGGTAAGAAGGAAAGATAAACTGATAGGTAGATAGATAGGTAGATATTTAGAATGTGTATGTATGTAAAATATAGATAGACAAATATATAGATAATTAGATAGATTAATTGACAGATAGATAGATAATTAGATAGATTGATTGACAGATAGATAGATAATTAGATAGATTAATTGACAGATAGATAGATAATTAGATAGATTAATTGACAGATAGATAGATAATTAGATAGATTAATTGACAGATAGATAGATAATTAGATAGATTAATTGACAGATAGATAGATAGATAGATTAATTGACAGATAGATAGAGAGATAGATAATTGGATAGATAGTTGGATGGATGGATGGACAGATAGATAGAGAGAAATAGAGAGACTCACTTAAACACACACACACACACACACACACACACACGCCCAGAGAGAGAGAGAGAGAGAGAGAGGTGAATTGAAAAATTAGAAGTAAAATTGAGTAGATTATTTGGAAATCAGAATTGAAAATGGTCAATAGTTCGATATGGGTTTATGCAAAAAACTGAAGAGAAGAAATTCTTTAGTTTTTTGGTTAGAATCAAGAAATAAATCTCGTTGCAATATAAGAGAATTGATTGTCTATGATAGCATTTTTTTCAAACTGAAATGATTAAGAACATACAAATAAAGCTTCTACAAGCGACGTTGTTAGCATAATTTGTTCTATCCAAAAACCATTTAAATGTGTGCATGACTTAAAAAATTTGTGTGCTGTTTTTCTAGTTACAAGGTGCATTGACTTCAAAGTGTGCTCGTTACCATGGGCGTGTATTTATATGTGCTGCACCGTGGCCCTCTAAATGAATACACATTTAATATCTGGCTCTGTGAATACCAACCAAAATATAAGGTGAGATTGCAAGTGTGCATAAATGTTATGGGTGAAATGGTTCAGAGACAAAATGAGTCAAAATCAAATGTGTCACACATTCGGGTAAGAAAAGAATTATCAATTCAAGGATAAATATTAATGATTGTCGCTAAAAACTCTAAAAAGACTAAACAGTTTCATACCCGCCTTACAACTTCCAAAACAAAACAAAACAAAAATGTGAAGGGAAACCAGAATAGGACAAAGATGAGAGTCTTGGCTCCCTGTATAAAATTAAAACTTTTAAGATTGATGTTTCAAAATATTCTCTGCTCCCAATTACATATGTAGCTTCTAGGGAAGCAGCCATTAGGCTTTCACATAGTGGGCTTAAGTCGGCCAACATGCACCTTGAACATTGATAAATGTAAATAGAAAAAACATAATTAGACTTTTGTTACATCTAGATAATTATTTGATCACTAGAAGACGTCTTTTTACATACTTGTAAAAGCATTGTGGCAAACAGAAATGATTATGTAGTCAACTGTTGCCAACTTAAAGCAGAAAAGGAGATGAATGTTTATTTGATGGCCTCTTTTTTACGACAATGACAGCGACTTCTTCAACGATTCATTATCATACTTTGCAAGCAATCAAAATTACTTTATATCATTCAATTATGTAGTGTTCAAAAGCTTAAATCACGTGACTGGCTCTTCTGTCGACTTGAATTGAACTCAAGGAACAAAAAAGTGAAAAACGTATTGGATATGCTGTTTAAAGTCATTGCAAAATGACAGCATAATCAAACTCACTACTTCTTTGTCTCTCACAAGTAAATCATAAATTAGGATTGTATGATTGTTCGAATAATAATATAATCAACACAGCTATAAAATAATAAACAAATTAGTGGCATGAAATAATTTTTAAAGAAATAAAATGATGTAAATCGTAATAATGCCCACTCTTTGCATCATAAACGCCGAAAGCATAACTATCACATCATCAGCTAATTATTGGATGGTGAATTCCCTTGTGACATAACATTATAAAATCCTCCATTGTCTTAATATTTCACGAAATAATGATCTGGTCTGCTGATGTACACGTGATACGGCTTTAGACGTGAGTTGGGAAAAGCATCTAATATTGGTATAACATTTGGGCACAAAACAATGATAGTGTGTATATTTAAATCCACTACATCTGTGTAGGAAACATTTAAACACACTTGACACAAGCTGCATAAATACGTTATTACTCATACCATCTATTATGACATTGGTTAAACACATACTGGTGTGGTTGGACTACTGGGCAAGGTTTAGGTACTACGACACCTAGGGACAATATCGAATACACATTGATAATACAATCGTCACTTTATTAAAACGATAAAGGAAGAAAAAAAAAATCAGTACTTTAAAGACAAAGAATTACACTCACAATTCTAAAACTGGTGAAGCCTGGGAATAAAGACCAAGGACCAACAAACAGACAAACCAAAATGAAAATACGTATAAGATAATCCTCTAGCTCTTATTCGGCATCTTCTTCTTCTTCTTCTTCTTCTTCTTCTTCTTCTTCTTCTTCTTCTTCTTCTTCTTCTTCTTCTTCTTCTTCTTCTTCTTCTTCTTCTTCTTCTTCTTCTTCTTCTTCTTCTTCTTCTTCTTCTTCTTCTTCTTCTTCTTCTTCGCTTCCTCCTCCTCCTCCTTCTCTTCCTCCTTTTTAAAAATCTTTTTCTTATATATCTTAACTTGATATTCTACTTTCTGCACGGTAGAGCGTCAAATATAATTTTTCGATGTCAAAAACATTTACAAATCGTATACAATATAGCATGCTCATTTAAATCATTAAAATTTAAATGTCCTCACTATATTTTAATCGTTTTAAAATTCCATCATTACACGAAATTATATTTTTAAATGATATGATTAGATATAAGTGATGTAGAGTATCATAGGTTTTCCGTCTTTCAAAGAAAGCATTGCGAAGTGTAATTTCTAGACCTCATGTCCAATGAAAGCAATAAAATTATTTTTAAATAGGATAACTCACAGCACATGAAATAAATCAAACAATGCAAGAAAATTCAATTGCTAACACAGAAATACCATAAGGCCAATACAGAGGGGAACGTTGATGCAAAAACTGATAGCACCAATTCTCATTTTATCAATAACAGAGGGTGGATGAAAGGTGGAAGACAATGTATACGTGAATGATGTAAGGATGGACATAGTGACATAGTTAATGGGAGTATAGTGATATTGATCAATGATCGTGGACATGTGGAATACCAATGTTGTATGCGGCTACCAAAAAAAAAAAAAAAAAAAAAAAAGAACAACCCCAAAACAAAACAACAAAATAATCTCTTGCCTTTTAATACTCAGACATTACATATTTATTATTCCTAGAACAATAATGATAATGACGTAAAACTACCATCCTAATAAAAATTTTCATGAAATATAGGATCTGCTGCGAACGTAGGACACCCGTGCTCTTGTCTTGAATAACCCAAGTAAACTATCTACACACACACACACACACACACACACACACATATATATATATATATATATATATATATATATATATATATATATATATATATATATATATATATAACATATATATACACGTTGGTGGGCTGGACAGTTTTACAATTTTCCTTATAATTTCAAAGATATTTAACATATAACCTTAATATTTGGAATACATATTTTCTAAACAATATGCTTTGATGTGTCAAAATTTCTAAAGTCTATAAAGTATCTGCAATACGTAATCGCTTTTGTCATATTACGTAGTCAACAACCTCGGTCAAAACAAAAATGACAATGGCAGCACCAAAAATATTCGATTCAAGCTGCATGCTGCTATTTAATTTCTGAATGCTGAAGGATGTTCACCCATTCAAGTCCATACCAGAATGAAGAGTGTTTATGATGACGCTTGTATTGATTTTGGAACCGTTTGGCGAAGGGTACGGTTCGTGGGAGGAGAAGACTCGATCGAAACAAAACGTTAAGATCAAACTTGTTGCAGGAGGCCCCCGAAATTCTTAGAACGTCAGTTATCAAACTGAAGTCGAAAACATGAATCTGGCAAATTGGCATCCCAAACTGACAAACTGACATTGCGGAGGGAGTTGGAATTTCAAAGGAAAGGGTACACCACACCGTAACAGTGATCCTTGGATACAGGAAATTGTTTGCCAACTGGGTCCCACGAATGTTTTACAAGTGACGTGAAAAAGCAACGAAAAACAACTTGCTCCAAACTATTGAAAAGTGAAGACGAAAGTGATGCCTTTACTGACACAAGAACACTCTTTGTCCAAAAAAGTTCAAAGTTGAGGCGTCGGCTAGAAAAGTGCTTCTCACGATTATCTGAGACTTTGAAGGTATTGTACATATCGAATGTTTGAAACAGGGCAAAACAATAATTCCGATCAAGATTTCACGCTGGAAAAACAGAGGCCGACCGAAAAGAGTGCGACCCCAGGAAAATGCGATATTGCAATAGGATAACGCTCGGCCCAACACAAGTCAACAGACTCACACCACACTGAGGAAAATGGAATTCTCTACCTTGCTACATAAACCCTAGTCCCGACCTAACACCTTCAGACTTCTTCTTATTCCCTAAATTGAAGGACTATCTCAACGGAAACCACTATAAAAGCGACAAAAAATCGTATACAATATAGCATGCTCATTTAAATCATTAAAATTTAAATGTCCTCACTATATTTTAATCGTTTTAAAATTCCATCATTACACGAAATTATATTTTTAAATGATATGATTAGATATAAGTGATGTAGAGTATCATAGGTTTTCCGTCTTTCAAAGAAAGCATTGCGAAGTGTAATTTCTAGACCTCATGTCCAATGAAAGCAATAAAACCACATTTTCTGGAGTTTGGACATCGGCGATGATAGAAGAAAACATAGACGAATTACTTAAAAGATTGGCCCCTCCAAGTCTGAGATCCTTAGATATAAAAAAAAAAATTTTTTATTCTCTATTGTCTTCTGGCACTTTTCTATTCACTTCATATCTTGTTGTTACCAACATAAGTGCCTGCTCCACTCACTTTTCTGAATTAAAAATTCACCCCATACACCGGAGCATACTCAATGTCTCAATCGTTTCTATGTTATATGTTTGTGTTGAGAATATTGGCTATTAAGCTTAACTGCTGGTCAAAATTACTTCGCGATGGTGGTGTACGAACGAATCGGCGGTCTCAAGAAGTGGGTGAGAGAGGGATCTAGTAATGACTTTGGGTTTGAAACGAATATTTTGGTGTTCGTGGATAGCTCACACGGTAGAGCCACGCTCTCACCTGCCAGGCGGAGTTGTCGTACCAATAAGGTCGCAGGTTCAAACCCCACCACCGCCGCGAAAAATTTTTTATTCTCTATTGTCTTCTGGCACTTTTCTATTCACTTCATATCTTGTTATAAAAGCGACAAAGATGTGAAGGCCGCTGTCCGATCTTGGTGTAGAGAAAAGGACGTTAGTTTTTTTTTGTTAACGGGATGCGTAAAATTTTGCGGCACTGACAGCTCTGAGTTGGTTGTGACGATGATTATGTCGAAAAATAAAGTAAGCAATCTGTATCTGAGATTTCAAGCTTTCTTTTGATGTATTGTTTAACGAATTATGACGGAAATTGCAAAACTTTTCAGACCACCCTCCTAGATACGTACACATCGAACTGTGTCCCTCAGAAAAGGCGATGTAGTCAATCTATACTTTGCAAAATAAATAACCTGTAAATTTCTAACAAAAAAAAAAACAAAACAAAACAAACAAAAAAACCCAAAAAAACCCCAACAAAACAAACAAAATTTTAAAAAAAGAAAGAAAGAAAATAAAAGAAAAATCGATAATATAATCTATCATTCTTCAATTGAAAAGAGCTTCCAAATTTCCAACCCTCCATCAAACGGTTTCTGCATTCTAGCGAGTATATCCACCTCTGGCCTCACTTCCAAACCCTATCACGTTCCTCAGTGAACGGACATAAAGTTGTATAATCTTTTGGGGAATGTTGCTACATTACTAGATCCTTATCTCAGATAGGGTGTCAATGTTATTGACAGTTCTGCTCTAACGCAGCGACTAATCTAGTCCCACAAGTGCTCGATCAGCGGAAGGTCAAGAGACTTGACTGGCCAAGAGAGAACCTGTTATAGTTTTATTTTAATTCAACTGACTCGTCGTTAGACGTCACAGATGATCTAAACGTGGTGCTAAGGTGGAGTAATGGCCTACAGTGGCATCAGTGCCTACTAGAAAACTCACGTTATTGTTTTGCGAGGAAATGTCAATGCATCGCTTTACCTCAAAGAGATCTTACAAGCCCGTATTGTCCCTATAATGGAACAGCATGAAGAACTTAATGTCATCCAACAAGACAACACCAGGCTCCACGTGGCAACCATCTGTCGCAACTTTTTAGAGGAACAAATTTTGAGGTACCTTCTTGTGTAGCCAAGTCTCTTGACCTTTCATGGTTATTCTGATCCAATAATTCTTTGATAACCCATGAGGATGATACACATACATTCATAATGTACTAGGGGCTCTCAAAAGACGTCCCGTGGACATCTTTGCTCTAATTTCATTGTCGCCGACAAATCAGAATGCTGATTTTGAATATTTCAAAATTTACCGTCTTTTGATTGGTGTGCAAAAAACTAAAGAAAGTAGAAGAGTACGCAATCGATCATCAACTGATCGTCTTTTGAAACGGACTCATACCTTTCGAATGTAGTACATTTCAAATTCTGGAAATCCCAGACAATTCAGAAAGAAAAAAATATAAGGAAATAATCATCCAAAAAAAATGGCGTCACTCGACTACCCATGTACCGTCTTCCCAATTATCCCCTGGTTGCACAACGTTTTACTCCCATTAAAGTTTCGGAATTTCTGATCTATTTGAAACGCGGTGGGGATGTACTCGCATTTTGATACGTGTGGGTGTTAGTATTAACGGCTACAGTGTTAAAAGTTGTGGTTTCGACGCTGATTAAGTCTTGAGGAACGGCAACATTAAATGTTGCCACATTTTCTGGAGTTTGGACATCGGCGATGATAGAAGAAAACATAGACGAATTACTTAAAAGATTGGCCCCTCCAAGTCTGAGATCCTTAGGTCTTCTGCCATTGTGCTTATCTGTGAATCTGTTTACAACATTGTAATCATTATCGTTTTCACTTTCATCTCCATCGTTTCCTTTATCATCGTCATAATTATCATTGCTATTAAAATTCTTAACATCAAACTGACAATTCTCAACAGTAAAACGTGTACTATTCTGTATATCACCACCGCTATCATTATCACCTTCAACACCAGCACCATTACCACAGTCGTCAATACTACTACTATAAGTAAGAACTGGAATTTCATACCCTTCAGAGGAATCTTGACCTGCCGTAGATCTAGTGGATGCTTCGGCTGCTCTCACTCGCTCCCTCCTCCTTCTCTGTCTTTGAGTAACAGGAGAGTCGGAGGGATCGACCCCACTGCTGCTGTTATTGTCGACAAAGGTGGAAGGCGAGTTATTGTCTGTCTGAGACGGACTAGCTGTCATTGATTGGAGACCACGTGATTTTGTGTTAACTGCTTTTTCCACCGTGGACACAATGTCTGTGCCTGTGGCTTGAAACGATAAAATGCAATATATATATAATATATATATATAATATATATATATATATAATATATATATATATAATATATATATATAAAATAAATAATAATAATAATAATAATAATATAATAAATAAAATAATAATAATAATAATAATAATAATAATAATAATAATAATAATAATAATAATAACAATAAAAAGCATATTTCTATAGCGCCTTTGGTCGACACCTCACTGAGCTTAAAAAAAAAAACCAAAAAAAAAAAAAACCAAAAAAAAAAACAATAATGTTTCAAGTCTAATTCAACCTAAATATCAAAACAATTAAGAGCATCAATACAAAAGTCACATACAATACATTTAAGATTCAATTAAGGATCTGAATGTATTCTGAAAAGATATGTTTTCAGGTTTTTTAAAAAGATATCTTTTGAGCTCGAAAATCTCACAGATTGAGGGAGATCATTCCAAATCGTGGGTCCGAATGTCATAAGAGATCTATCGCCAAAATATCTAAGTTTAGTTTTAGGAGATGCCAACAATCTTAAATCGTGGGATCTAAGATTTCTCAGAGGTACGTTGCAGTAAGTGTTGAATGTAGAAAGGGACAGAAGACTCAAATACACCAAAGCAGACAAGGGCTTTTTTGTATTCAATTCTAGCCTGCACTGGCAGCCAGTGAAGGGTTCGAAGCATGTCCTTTGTATTTGTATCATCGTAATGAGATTTTCCCAGGACTAACCTAGCAGCACCATTCCGAACTCTCTGGAGCTTGTTTATTTTGTCATTAGGGAGACCAGCGATCAGTGAATTGCAGTAGTCGAGACGTGACAAGACCAATGTAGAGACAATTATCTTCAAGGTGTTGAAAGGTAGTGCGGGGCGGTCCTTGGCAAGCTTAAGGACCACGGTCCTACGGTCCTTGGGAAATGAAGACCGCAAGGACCGGTCTCTAGACCGGTCCGTTCATTCTTGAACCGTTAAAGACCGCTACACGATGAAAACCGTGGCCTACAGGAGTAAAACACACGGAGTAGTCACACTCATTTCAAATTGTAACCTAATTAGAGAAGAGGGGTGATGCCTTCTTTATTTGCTCACCGTACTTCATTGTTACTTCGATAATTTAATAAAATTTGAAATTTATCCCCATTAACGGAGATAATGGCATCGCCCAAGGCGTTGATCGAGTTGTTCGTGGCGTTGATACACACACGCAACTCCTACCCCCCCCTCCCCCCCCCCCCCCCCCACACACACACATTAGAGGGCAGCGAGCATTGAAGAGTAAGAGAGAGACGTGAAGTTATAATAAGAGGGGGTGGATGAGGTGATAAGAGGGGTCGATGGTGACTTTTCGCCAGATCTAACAAACTCAGCTACCCATTCATTGCTGAGTAGACAGGGATTCAGAAAAAAATCGACTGCACCCGGGATCGATCTCTGGCCCTTTGCGTATAAAGAGAGTGCTCTATCAACTGAGCTATCGGGGTCCCCAAATATTCTATTGGACCTTTTAAAAATACAGACGTTATAACTGGTTTTTTTGGACGGAAGAAACTAATGAAACTCATATTACTTGATTAGTTAAAACACCAAACGAAATTTTAATATTATTGTATTATTTTAAATGACAACAATGCGATAGAAAGGAGTGGCGACAAGAGATGGACAAAAGAAAACAAAAAATCAGACTTGCAACTTGCTAGGTTCGACACACACACACACACACACACACACACACATCTTTAGTAGTCACATACATTTCAAACAATAACCCATTAGAGAAGAGGGGTCATGCCTTCATCATAGATCATTGTCATTGCGATCATTATGGTGTAGTAAATTTTGAAATTTACCCCGTATAATGGAATCGTCCAAGGCGTGCGCCTCCTGTTCCCCCCATCTCACACACGAAAGGGCGGTTTGCGGAGTGGAGGGAGGTGGTCGTCTGCCTCTATGGTCGTCTGTGTCGTTTAGTGTATGGCAAAGGGGGGTGGGTGCGATTAATTAAGTGGGATGGGTGGTGATTGGTGGAAGATAGGCAAAGGACCGAGGCAACGAATCGCTGGGGAAGTAGTATGGCGCGAGACCGTTGAAAGGTGATAAGAAGTGAGGACCGCCGGCGGTCTTCCTCTTTGGGACTGGACCACGGTTCACAGCTAAAAGACCGTGGGACCGGTCCTCGGTCCGGTCCTCAGCGCGGCACTATTGAAAGGTAAAAACGACCTCTTCAACACCTTGAAGATAATTGTCTTTGCATTGGACTTGTCACGTCTCGACCACGGCAATTCACTGCTCGCTGGTCTCCCTAATATCAAAGGGAGCCATTGTATTTATTCTCCCCCCATAAAGGATTGAATTAATCCAAACCGGCCTACATTGCATTGTCACAATTGTACACTAACATGTAACGAGTTGAACAAAAGGGAAGAGAAGGCGTGACGTCACACTTTTTTCTCCGGTTCAAAACTCATTGTAAGTGTGTTACCAGTCTTCCGAAGGACTAACAATGAACAGGTTACATATCAAATCATAAAGTAGCATAGCTATTTTAGTAGCAAAGGAGGACTGGTTTTGCACTTCCAATGAGATTGGACCCAGTATTTTGTTCCCTATTGTATTGCAACTTTCTACGATAACTATTATTGTTGTGCTGACGAAGGGTTTGTTCCCGAAACGTCCATTGTTTGTTTTGTTCCCATACGAAGCCTCTCCATTTTCACTCTTTCGTCACGATTTTATACTTACCCCTATTCTGCGTACCAGACTGTGAAAACTCGTGATTGCCATGGGTGTGGTAACTATTCATATCGTAATATCTTGGATCGGGAATGTCAACCATAATGGCTCTGTTCACCATTCGAACAGTAGGAGCTTTCTGTTGTTGTCCAGCCTGCCACATATATGCCTCCGTCTGTGTGTTCGTCGTTCGTTGTTCAATAGGAGGAGGTTGAGCAGGGGTAAAGCTGTCGCCAATTACGTCGTCGATTGCGTTTCTGTTTCTTTCAGTTCGGCCAAAGATCATGTTAGGAAGGGTTAGGCGTTGAGGGTCGGTGTTCTGGCTATCACGACGATTGCTTGCAGTGTTTGCGTTGTTGGTGGAGGGAGTGGATATCGGAGTGATGTGGTCTTCTTTATTTTCTTTATCTTTTTCTATTTGGTGGTTTTCATCTTCGAGCTTTCCGAGTTCTAGAGATCCGGACACAAATGAGATCTGGGAACATAACATAACACAAATTATAACATATATCATAGTAAAGGTTGCTTTGGTCAAAAGACATTTGAACAAATGTCTCTGTTATATAATAATCAACACTTTAAATGCACATCTTAAATTATGGAGTTCCCTATAACTGCCCTCTATAATTGATGTTTTTGAAGTGATTTATAGTTTTCGAGTCTTTGAGAAGAGAAACCAGTTTGATTTAAAAGTATGATATGCGACTAGAATTGTAAAACTATAATTAGCCTTACTAGACAGTAATTGTCTATACTAAATGCCATGTAACACGTAACACTTATAACGTTGTATAAATATGCACGGCTCATTATAGACGGATTCATCTTGGTGTTAGCAAAACAAATCACTCAGCATATTGGCAGGGGGTATTTTAGATCCTAAATCCGACTTCAACAAGTTAGAGGTCTAGATTTTTTATGTGTTTCTATCGTGTAAAGAAGTATGACGGAGAGAGAAAAAATAAAATTGTAAGCTATAGATCGATTCTCAAATAATTAAGGTTTTCTACAGAACAACGATTATGATGAAAATGAACATAAAAATGTTGTTTGTTATTTGTTGTTATTTAAACCATGATAATAAATGATTATACATATTCATAAACTACCTTTTTGATCATTTTTCAGATTTAAAATGATGTCAACTAACAGCACACATAATGCTTGTTATAAAAAAGTTTTTAAAAATTCAAAATTTTAGGATAATGCACAGTGACCTTTAAGAAAGAGACACTGAAATCTGTTATAACATTTTTTTTAAATCTGAAAAAGAATACTCTTTAATTGGATTAAAGTGAGAAATATTGCCTGATACACGGGGGATTGTATAAAACAAAACTCCCCTGTCCTCATGAAGCATTGCTTACATGTTTTTGCATCTAATGGTCAAAGCACTATACCAAATAATAATCCTTCTATTATTAGCAATTCCTACTTGCTAAGTGGTACATGGTACTTTGGGTGTAACAATAACTCTCTAATGTGTTGCTGATTTTGTAGGAAAGATTTCGTTGGACTTGAAATATGATTTCGTGACTATGGTCACAATCACAAGAGGATTTCTCCCTTCATCTTGTGTTATTTTTTATCTTCTTTTATTCTATTTTTTTGGAAGATGATACTGCATCCCATTTTATTGTATCTGATACTCATAAAATGCGATTTTGAAAAATAAGAACATAATCTATCCACAGCAATGAAGAAAACATTGTATTTGATATTGAAGATTTTCGTTGAGATTTTTGCTCATACAGTTTTACTGTAAGTTTTAAGTTGATGAGAATGACGTACGAGTAAGAAGGAATAGGGAATATTTACATAGGCAGTTTTGGCATTGAAGAGTATTTTTTACGTAACTGAAACACTTACTCTCTTTCCTATAGTTGACGGTAGATCTTTCAGCTCTACTTTCGCCATAGTTGATAGTTTTTCTTGTACCTAGAAAAAATTGGAAAGAAATGAAATTCCAATGAAAGTCAGAATACAACTGGATCCACAGACTTTATTTTATACACTATGCATATCAAAAACAGTTTTCTAGGGCAATCACTAAGTTGTTTCGTTTGGGTATGTGTAATTGCCATGTATAAAATCGTTAAAAAAATCTATTATATGTCACTTTGGTGTGCTGGATTTAAAAGATGATGGTCAGTAACGAGGCAAGGAGGCGGGGAGAAGAAAAATTAGAGAATATTCGAAACCACAGCGAGTTGTTAAAATGATTAATTAAAGAGCAACGCGCATGTGTACATAATTTTGCTCAGCAAGATGGACAAAACAGACAATCCGACGTCATGATTTCGAGTATTTTTTAGTATTTGAAAAAAAGTTCTCGAAGTGTAATGACAACACGCCCACTCTCGAAGCACACCAATCTGAAAATCTATCTATCTATCTATCTATCTATATATATATATATATATATATATATATATATATATATATATATATATATATATATATATATATATGATATTTTTTCCATATACCCAACTGGGGGAACACAAGGAGCATTGTAAAGTGAGTTTATCACGGCGTATCCGTGAAAATGCCCTACATGAATGTTTTTCTGTTTTCTTTTAAACTGTAAGTTAGGCTACACTAACCTGTTTTTTCAACAGTAGCAGTTCTATATCCTTTCCCTTCAACACCAACTCCGTCAAATTGCATGTGCTCTTCAAGCCGTCAAGGTTGTTTTGCATTTCCACCTTACGTGAT
>NC_088362.1:92379658-92382158 GCF_034508935.2 Berghia stephanieae | reverse complement strand
GCTGGTTGCTTCTCTGTGTTTTCTGTTTATCAGTTTGCATATGTCGCAAAAGGGGAATTTGCTTGGTTTCTGGCGGGCCACGACCTCTCCTAGACTGGAAACGAGAAAGTTGTCGGGCAACTTCTTCACACCTCCGACCGGGAGTTGAGTTCTTTTGCGACATAGAGGACAAGTGAATTCACGGTAGTCAGAATACTGTTGGAAAAGGAGAAAGAATATAAATAAAAGATGTTTTTGTGATTTTAAATTGGTTAATGACTATATTAAAGTCAAGAAACTATTCAAGGACTTTAATTCGACATTGAATTCACAAGTCGATTTCTTGTAATGTGAGACTAAAAGACCAAATCAAAATGGTTATATGGATCATTATTAAATCGCTTTTAGGAGGCAGTTTGGGATGCACAGAGCACAAAATATATAAGAGGTTTGTCAATTCCTTTCAGGTATTTTCTAGAGGTCGATTACTTAATTCAAATTTAGTCGCATTAAGTAATAACAATGACAATCATACCACACGACAACCGATGCATTATAGTTTTAGATTAATAATTATCGTGACTATGAGTTTCATATACAACTGCTGGTCCTCTTCTCCCTCTTTTTCCTCGACCTTCTCAGCATAATATTCCAATGTAGGCGTACCCCTACTTCCATTTTCACCACAGTAAGCTCCACAAACTACACTTCTTGTCATCTACTCTTCAACTCCCTTTTTCTAAAGATATGTTTCTTATTAATAAATTAGTTGTGACTTATTTTGACTCTTTCTGTTGATCTTGTCCGGGCTACGCAATGTTTATACTTTTGGACGCAGATGGCAAATATCAAAACATTTGAAAATATTTCATTCAGATAACTATGCAAAGGTTTGAGTTAAAAACACGGAAAAGTAGAGACGATCATTATTTAAATTCAAGACTCAAGTCTTATGTAGAAAATACTAATGGTATGTAAGTTTTGGGTAGCCCTCTTTTCAAAACAGTAGCCAAAAATGGTACATTTATCATGTGCATGAGGCACCATTACTATTTCGCATTTGTCCAAAAGAAAACCAAAACCAAAAATGCAAAGATTAAAAAAAATCACCCCCACAAAAAAAAAAAAACAAAACAAAAAAAAAAAAAAAAAAAAAAACACAAAACAAAACAAAAGCAAATTTTAATAAAACAAGCAAAGACTTCAGATTACTAAATTATAATATTTAACTCGAACTCACCTTCTTGTAAGTGCATTCACTTAGCACGTGGTTGTCAACACATTGCTCACAAAACGTATGAAGGCAATCCAGACATTTCGGGTTCTTGAATCCTTCCAGACAAATCTTACAAGTCAGGAATTCGTCATGAATCTCCTTGGCCAGTTTGTTGCCAGCCGCCGTGGTGGACATGTTGAGACCCGCCACTCCTGATGTAGTTGAGGACGAGGTCAGGGGTGGGCTGGGAGACGAAATATTGTTGCTGCCGCCTGTTGTGGAAGAGATTCCTTGGGTGTAGTACCGTTCTCTTTCCAGTCGTCGACGGTACCTGTTTGAGGTGAGTAAGGAAAGTGTTTTAAAACCTCATAAATAAAGGAAATTGTAAAGGAAAGATCTTTTACTTGGGGACAATTTAACCCTGAGGCCAAGTTGGTATAAAATCCTAATTTAAGACGAATCGCAAGAATATCCTATAATTTAGAATGGATTTACTCACGATAAAAAAAACCGTCTCCTTTCAAAATATTGGAATAGATTTCTGACGCAGATGTGATCTGATAAAATTAGTCGGGTGGATGGCGGTATAAATATCCTATAAATAAGTGAAAAAACCTTTTAAATTTTAAGCGTACTCCGATGCCATGAATAAGGTTTTGATTTTTTATCATAAGTAGTTCTTTTCAAAACCATCAAGTTAGGTTCAGGGACATAAGTTTTCACCTGTATTGTGAAGCGGACGTGAAAACGGTTTGATACCATAATGAATGAACAGATCAATGATGGTCCTTCACAAATCCTTTCATTAATTTTAGGAGAAGAGGGATGCAAAAATAACAAACAAAAAAAAAACAAAAAAAAAAAAAAACAAAAAAAATGTGTGGGAGTCTACTTTTTTACAGTCACCCGGATCGCAAATAGAATTGTTTGAATCGCTTGGCCTTTTCATTTTGTTATATCAAGTAAATTTACAATGTCTAGGACTTGTCGATGCCAACATTGTATTGGGATATGAACCGCGACTGTATAGTAATTAGCGTTTGAGTTAACCTCAACTTGTCAAATAGTCTTAAATCTGAGACTTAAACAAGGCAGGAGCCATTTTAATCTTCTTATATAATAGGCAGACTAAAACTTTTTGTGTTAAAATTCAGACAAGGGTTTTGCAATTGAACGGCTGAGCGGATGATGTCCATGATGCATTTCACTCTTTTCATCGGAATATTGTATAGTATTTCAATTGTTTTCCTCGTTTTTTTAGCCAATGAAGGGTATAAGGACGAAATCAGCTTTGTAGATATTATT
>NC_088362.1:92359658-92374658 GCF_034508935.2 Berghia stephanieae | reverse complement strand
AGAACATAATCGGATTCGTATTATAAACGTTTTTTTGTTGTTCACACTCATACCGTGGACTGTTTTTTTTTTCCTGTCAAAGATAGACCATTCCATCTTAAAAAATTTCAGTAAATTTTGTATTGTAATGCCATCTCGCTAAAATCCAAATTATATTATTGACTACAACACACTCAATTTTCTCGTAAAAATCCATTCTTTAAAATCATCAGCAATAATTTCAGATTACTTACAGATTAGAAGTCAAGATCTAAACCATCCTTGTTTACTTTATTAAAACACAGGCATATGAACAACTTTAGCCCACTCTTTTCCTTCTGACAAATATCATTATATTGACAACAAATCAAGTTCGAAAATATATTTACAAGTTCACATCGAAACATACTGTTATAATACCTTTTAAAAAAGTTCCAAGCAGCAGCACTCACCACTCGACAAGGTTTACATTTTGGAAATGATATCACGTGAGATCTCAACGAAAACCAGAACAGACTGCGATACAATAACAAAACGGCGTCTTTAATTTGACTAGAAATGATTAAAATTGATATTTATTCAAGATTTAAGATGACCCCCTTGCATGTCAAGAATTCTTAGCCCCAAGATTGCGAAGCAATGTTTGACAATTAGGAAGCGGCGCGGGAGGGGGGGGGGGGGGGGGGTCATTGAGATTTAAAATAAAAATATTACGTTTTTGGTAAAAATGGAAACAAGATGTTTTGTAAGCGTGCTGCAGACCAGGTAAGAAACGATGCGCCGCATTCTTTGACCCAATCTAGACTAGATTCTAAGATATTATCCCACATTTTGATATAAAAGCTGCAGCCTTATTTTTTTTCCAGAGTTTGAAATCTCATGCGTGTACGGCATCGTTGTTTTCATTGTTTGTAATAGATTTTTCGATCAGTATATTAGACAACAAAGCAAAACACATCCTTTCCTTTCGAAAGAAAATTATGCATTTGTGTTACCAACAAGTTTCTTACCTTAGATGAAGAGAATTTAATTTGGGGATGTGATAAATTGCAGGCAAATAATGAGCCAACACATCGGATAGTTCAACAATCTCAAGGGTTAAGTCCATGCTTTGAATTATGAACACAAACTTCTTCACCCTTTATAACATTCAATTACAAAATAATCCACACATTCCCGTTTTGATCTATTACTTAAGCGTAAAACACAGCTTAGTGTTATGTCCCTGGGCAAGACACACATCCCGCATTCGACTTAGGTTAGAACAAGTTACTGGTGATACCAGAAACGGATGATGTAAGAATGTTAGTAAATGAAAGTTGTAAAACCGGACACTTGTACTGTTTGAAATTCAAATTTGATTGTAGTGACGTTGATAGGCGAACCTATCAATATGGAATCGTGATGATGAGCAATGGATGTCTTCCATCTATAATTATTGTCAAATTGAAAATAATTCCACAAGATCTAGTGATCAAGAATAGCGCTCAAAAACAATGATTGTACTTTAAAATATAATGATTGAAAACGCACATACTACTACTAGTAAATAAGTATGTTTACAGGAAACGAATGGATCAATGGATCTTAGAAACGTCAGTTAGTGGAGGGGGGGTGGTGGTGGTGGTGGGGAGCATCTTCATATATTGATATCGATTTCTAGGCCAAAATGAAAAGGGCGAAATGTTATTGTAGGGCAAAAAATCAGCTAAAGACACTCCTATAGCCGACTTACACCTATCGTTCCTATGGAAGTCAAACTTAAAAATGGAAGCATCCTCTTGAAGTTTTCTGAAGTTTATTCATAGGCGAAGTACTTGTTTGCAAGTCTGATAACCAAAATTTTTATGGATGTTTATCGTAATGGAGCTGCTCTCAAACAAAACTGCGACATATTGTCTATTACAACAATTCTAGATGGGGCCTAAAGTTGCGTTCGGACATCAAACCTGCAAATATGTGTACCCAGTTCATAGGGCAACGAACTAACAGTTTTTAAAATTCAAAGATAAGCGGGAACATCGATATTGCATACCTGTCCATCATCTAGCTAATGTAAACTTTCTATAAAAATATTGTTATGATCAGAGACAAAATAACACTGGAAATAACATTTAAAAAATCTTCATAGAATCGACATTCTTGGAACATTTTATTTAAAAATCGAAAACAAACAGATGAGTCATATTTGTGTGAAGAGAAAATTGTTCCAGGTGAGTGTGAAATTCTAACCAGGTCACGTAGACATACAGGGGCAATCAGACGAGTTCCAAAGATAGACTGTGTGGTAATAACCCGAACACAGCCAAAGACTTATCACTTCTTTTTACTGTTTAATCATGGAAAAACAATATTTCCTGGAATTTTAACAATTAACATATTCCATTTATATGACATAATATTTGTTAAAGTAATTAGGTCAATGAACTTTATATGTTCTGTAGAAAATAAGGTTCATGTCACAAATTCCCAGATATGATTGATCATAACTATGATCATCATTTACATCATGAGCAATCAAAATATAACAATTAAAAACCTATTCATCAATACATATATTTAGTGATGGAATCACCAATTATGGCGTAAAACATTAGAAAGAATTAATGGAACTCGTTTCAGGATTGATAAAAGATGCAATTATTCTGTTAAAAAAAATAAAAAAATAAACTAGAGCATTTATATAGCGCAATACCCACTAAACGAGCCCAAAGAATTTGCTATTGTCCGTTTCACGCTATAGAAACCGGGATAAACTCCGGCTCCATGGGCCTTATGGCTCTGAAGGACTACTAAACATTCAATTATTATGGGTATATTTTTCACATATTGGGATTGTTGCACGTCAAGTCAAGTCAACCAATCTTCTATCCTTTCATTTTCCTTCATCTTTCTATCCATCAATCTACCCAGCCTTTCCACCATTCACAAGAAACGCAAATGCCTTACTCGAGCTTACCATAGTATTTAATGATAATCCAAAACAATTGTTGGAAAAGATGCCAAATTATTACCTTTCACATTTAAAATCGCTTAAGTAATAGATCAAAACGGGAATGTGTGGATTATTTTGTAATTGAATGTTATAAAGGGTGAAGAAGTTTGTGTTCATAATTCAAAGCATGGACTTAACCCTTGAGATTGTTGAACTATCCGATGTGTTGGCTCATTATTTGCCTGGTGACTGATTTTAAATGTGAAAGGTCGTGAATAATCATAGTGGGAAACAAATATTATAGCATAGGCTACAATAAATTGTTTCATTCTTGAAAGAAAAAAAAACCCGATGACATTGTGCAAAGACTCAAGTAAATTCAAATTTTAACAAATCGAGAACCAATCATTGTAAAAAAGAATCTATTTTGATAGAAATAGTATAGGTAAGGTCATTGGAGGGTGCAATAATGATATTATTGAACTCATGCATATGGAATTACGAAATGGTTCCCAATACGCGCCCGAAGGTCTTTCAGCGGTATTGGGAATTCGTTAAAAATTCCCAATGCATGACTTCAAGAACACTCGCTTTCGGATCGGAGGATCCTGAGTTCGAGCCTCGCCGCACACAGTTGAGTCCTAGGAAAAGGCTCTTTACTCACATTCTCTTACCGTGCTGGTCGTTAACAGCTTTGTCTCCGTCGGAAAATAAATTGTCATGTCTCGTTCTACATGTTACGTGTTGCTGTTGGATAGGGGACTATTTGTAAAGCGTTTTGAGCACGTTTAGTGGATAATGGACTATATTATAAAAGCTCAAGTTAAAAAAAATGTTACTGCTTTAGGTATAATAAAAAAGAAAGGTCTGATTCCTGGAGTTACACATTTTTACATGTCTTATAACAGAACCGAATAATGAGTTTATCATTGTTATTAAAACATCAAGATTTTGCACGGGTTTGAGACTATTCTTATTATTTATTACGAAGATGCCAAAATAATTTGGGTTACGAGACTCGCAAATCACTACACCTAGCTTTATGTCGATTTGCCGCCTTTAAATGACCCGAATAGAATAGAAAATTGATCCAAAAACTTCCCATGTCAGAAGCCGACATCTATTTACTTACCATTGTGATGGGTACATCAATACCGAAGTGTTCATGTTGTTGAAAGAGGTAGATAGTTGTTTGACAGATGGCCGTTGTGGTGGAAGAACATGAGCTTTAACAAGTTGCCATTTTTTGAAAGAATATATCAAACTGTCACGTTACCATCTTTCTACTGATGAAGGAATAAATAACCAAACAATTCAGTCCAGCTCGAATAATCACAGTACACCATTCTAATGCTACTTTTTGGTAAATATTTTTAACTCCTAACACCACCACCACCAACGCCACCACCACCACCACCACCACCACCACCACCATCATCATCAGCATCATCATCATCATCATCATCATCGTCATCATCATCATCATCATCATCACATCATCATCATCAGCATCATCATCGCCATCTTCCATCATCGAAATTACGATCATTACCATCACCTCCGAAATCATTATCACATTCAAACACAACAATCAAACTAACGAACAAACAACAACAACAACTACTACTACAACAACTACAACAACAACTACTACTACTACTACAACAACAAGAATAACTACTACTACTACTACTACTACTACTACTACTACTACTACTACTACTACTACTACTACTACTACTACTACTACTGCTACAACTACAACAACAACTACTACCACTGCTATTCTCCCTTATATTTATAATACTGCCACCACCACCAGCACACACAAACAGCAAATAAAAAATGAAAATCAACTATCACGATTAATATCAACTATAATAAACAAACATCAAATGAAACTTAGCCGGGCACAGACACTTGATACGCGGGCTCAGAAGAGTTTTCCATCCTGAAATCTTAACAAAAACTAGCACAGCAACCTCACAGAAACCTTTTAATATGAGACGTCGATGCTTTGATCTTCAATCTTTCCGTTCAACTCTAATACCAACACTTCGTCGTAACAGTGACGACAGCAGCAGCAGCAGCACCTTCGACACTAACATCAAAAATATAGTGTTATATCATTGTGAATACTGCCAGGTACCAATACAAGCTTGGCTCTATTTATTTCATGATATTTATATTATTTATCGCTGGGCATGTAGCGAGATATGTGACGTTTTCATGGCACTCCACACACGCATATTGTTCACATTACTGGCATCGGGGATATGTCTTAAACTCTTTATAAACAGGATTAGTTGTGCATCTGACAGAAACGGTTACTACATAATATATGAAGAGATTTTTTTGATTGGTCGCATACTCTAGTCTTCAAGAAAAGAGTTTATTTTAGATCGACGTGGACATTGCAGGTCTGATAACTCATCTACCTTACTCTGGAAAAACACATATTTAAAAATTTGGCCAGAAAACTCGTCCTTCAAATATCGATCGATTTAAATGACCCTTATCTTGGTAAACATTCTCAAACCTAGGACTTCGAGAAGTCCCAGGGAAGTCCCAGGTTTGAGAAGTTT
Organism: Berghia stephanieae; assembly: GCF_034508935.2. Lineage (NCBI taxonomy): Eukaryota > Metazoa > Mollusca > Gastropoda > Nudibranchia > Aeolidiidae > Berghia > Berghia stephanieae. The sequence continues at coordinate 92,369,159 of NC_088362.1, read as the reverse complement.
TGCCAAGATGAGGGTCATTTAAATCAATCAAGATTTGAAGGACGAGTTTTCTGGGCAAATTTTTAAATTTGTGTTGTTTTTTAAAAATGTGTTCGAACTTTCCTACATACACAAGATTGATTTATCAAAACGATGAAATCTTAAACTAATACCCTTTTATTTTCAATTAGAAGTGTGTCTGGGCAATCAAGGATAAGAATATTGCTTATCGAACATAAATCTTCATTAAATAAATTAACTACTTTTAATGTGGACCCTTTCAGATCCGTCGTAAAAGCTGTTTTTACCTTGCCTGAAACGTAGCGAAGTAAATATGTATCTTTTCATGCCAAATACAAATTACGTTGTAGATTTCAGATTAACATCTTTAATGTGTTGAAATCTGATAAGCTGAATTAAAATGCAAGGTATATTGTACATAATAAAATAATAATATAGTGTATACATAAAAGTCTATCTATGCTTAAAGTAGCAAATTCAATGAAAACGTTTTGCAAAATTTTAATCAGAGAATAATATTATTACAGTGCCTGTTACTGTTTGGCTGCTTTCCATGTATCAAATCACAGATGATGATAAATCGGACACACATATAAAAAAGGTACCTTACGAAAGACGGAAAATCCTTACTTTATTATCTCGGGAGTCGTGCCAATGTCTCAGCCACGATGCCAAGCCAATTTACCATTTGGAAATATGTGGGACTGGGACGGCCTTGCTTGAGTCATAGTGTTAGTACTCGATGACCATTAATTACTATTGCTAAAGTAACAATAATAAAGAGAATCCAAAGTTGACGTCACTCAAGTGTTTGTAGTTGTTGTCTTGAGCTAAGAAAACATTCCTTCAGAACCATTAGGCCCATGAAGCAGGAGTTAATCCCGGGACTATAGCACGAAACGGACAATAGCAATTGCTTGCTACCCTTTGAATAGGACGCTGGTTTATCGTAAAGTACTTTGCGTGAGAAGCTAGTGCTCTATCAACTGAGTTATCGGGACCACTTGAGCCAACCTGCGATTTAAGTTTTTATTAAACTGTCTACGAACGATTCAAATTAAGCACACATTTCCGTCGTACTTACTTCGGCATAACACATATTTTTTTCATTTTGGCCAGAAAACTTTTGCTTCAAATATTAATCGCATAAAATGACTCTCAACTTTCAAAACGTCTCAAAACTAAGACAGGTTTAGCTTCTCATTCCGTCTCATTATTCAATGATAGCTTTAAATCTGAGGATTTGCTAAGTACGCCTTTCTATGAAACTGGCAAAACTCCATAAATAATAACCAGCAGCTGACGTTAAGCAATAACAAACAATAAAAACTAAATAGGTAGAACTTTAATGAGATGTACGTCATTGATGAAAAAACCCAAACAGATATAGAAACGAAGACAAAAATATATAGTTATACATAATGGTGTTAATGACCGCATCACACAGTGACCGTTACAAAAGTTGCCTTGTCTGGTTTTGACCAGACTACGCCCATCTATTTGGGCAATGTCGGATTACCTTGAAGGTAAGAGAAATAAACGCAGTCTGACATAACCATTCATATATTGTTAATTGACAGAGGAAGAAAGGTCCTATGGCTCAGTTGGTAGAACGTTGAAACCCAGAATAAAGTTTGTGATATATCGATGTTTTGTAATCCACTTCATATCGATTTGGCATTGATTGCAGAGGGCGAGATGGTCAAGTGACTAAGGCATGCAGTGGTACATGGGATCCAGGTTTGAGTCCCAATTTCAGCATTTCGTGTTTTTTTTCCTTTTGCAAGTAACTTAAATTGTATAGCTAACTTTGTGGCGCTGCGCTGCGCTGATGCCCCTATAAAATAGACTACGAGGACAAGATGTTGATTTGGGATAACAAAGAGATTAATAAAATGAATTTATTGTCTAATATAAGTGTAAGTTTAAGGTAGATCTTGCGGAAAATACTTTGCGACAAACAAGTGTATTGTTCAGGCGATATCTGATAAACCAGGATACAGTCCAACATGGGACGCCCGGTTTCCAGAGTCTCGTATCTCGTACTCTTAAAAGGAGTCTAATGATATAGGTTGTTATATTTAAAATACTTGCAAATATAAATTTATATTGGCAAGAAAGTATTGAATTGTCCTTTTTCTATTCATTATTCGTATTGATACGATAGGTCACACATGTCTAAAATTACACCTTTTGGTTCTGTTTTGTATTTTTTGGTTCTGTTTTGTATTTTACCATAGCGTAATAGCAAAATTATTACGGGGACTCCTTCTTATCCTCAGTAAAAAACGTAGCAGTACAAGAATTATTTTATTTTCGGCAGTCATCCGATTTGACTAAAAATCGATTTTTTACGCCTAATGATATCCGGACCACGACGATAATTCGTAATGTCGAACCGTTGAATTCTAGAACCAACCATTGTAAAAAAACGACTTTTTGATACAATTAATATAGGTGAAGTCATTGAAGTATAATAATAAAATCCTTAAAATCCTGCGTTCGAAATAATTTAGTTCCCAATACGCTTCAACAGTCGTAACGTCACTTCCCTCGTAATGACGCATGGTAACTTAGTAACTGGCTTTAAACTATCGGTACAATGGCGGACGCCATTATGGAATATTTCTCCGACGAGCATAAAAGCGTATCCAGAGGGGAAAAAATATTATAAATCTGATCATGTTTTGACTTTTACACATTCTGATCACAAGACATATGACAAAATTGTTTAGAACCACGATGGCCGCCGTTGCTGGGCGACGTGACATCAGACTATTGAATCCAATTCGCGTTCTCAATGTCAAACAGGAGCTTTTGGAACTTGTTCGAAATTCATTACGTAGGATTCCAAGAATCTTACATTCTTATTTCATCAACATGTTCACACATTGTTGTGGTTTTTCTCTTTCTTTTCTAAAAAAACAACATCAAAGGTGATCCTAAAAATGCTCAGTGCGTTTCCATAGGGTTAATTAATGACTAGGTGCACAAATTAGCAGGTCCGATGGCCGATCGCAATTATGGGCTTGGTTTAATGTTGTTGTCATGGACAACATTTTGCACTGGTCTGAGAGTATTTCCATTATAACAATGAGCCCATAACAATTTTGGTTATCATACCTGCAAATAAGTACACGTCGGTGAATGGCCAAGGGATTATGCAATGATCTAATGACGAGGTCTTTTGCCTCCGGTATTTATTGACGACATAGAACTCGACCTTCAAAGAAAATGTAAACAAAGCAAATCGTCGCGTTGTGTGGTAAGGGTCACTAAACCAAAGGACAACCATTTTGTCTTAACATTGATATACTATACAAATAACAAATATATAGTTGGTTACCAGACGGGTATCGTTAAGGCGGGAATTCGCAGCTCAAGGCCATGGGATAGGTACAATGATGACCAGGGATTGACTTACTTGACTTAGATGCCTTTCGCGTCTCGACCGAAAGATCGGGTCGCCTTGGCTGTTTCCAGTATTTCCTGTGTGAGGTGTCTCCAATATTGCCGGTCCTCTGCTAGGGTTCTCAGATTTTCAAGGTCCCCTGCCGTTATGAGACTAATGCTTTGTCCCAAGTGTTGTGAGGTTTTTGTTTAGGATCACAGGGAGTGTTGTGATCGGTCTTCCTCTGAAAAGGTTCCCGTGTTTTTGGAAGTATCCCGACATGGCTTGGTTAGCTGGTATGTTTTTGTCCCTGCGTAGTATGTGACCGAAAAGTTGCCATCGTTGTTGTAAAATGTCAAGGGAGATTGGTCTTTCTTTTGTGATCTTATAGAGTGATTCATTTGAGATCTTTTTTGGGTATTTGATGTCCAGTACCCTTCTTAGCTGTGTGCGATGGAAGGCATCCAGATGTTCTTCTTCGGATTTTGTCAACGCCCAAGTGCCGCAGTTATACAGAAGTACCGGTTTTACAAGAGCACGGTACAGTTTCAGTTTGGTTTTTCTCTTTATTTTGTCACCTCTAATCCATACATTGGTGAGTTTGCTGAGTGCGGCGTTTGATAGCTGTTTTCTTCTTTGTACATCCTCGGTGTCTCCAATTAGTGAGCCGACTTTCTTTGTTCTTTTCCATTCCTCTTTGTTCCTCGATATTGTTGTAAATTCGGTTTTATTGGCATTGACTTGGAGGTTATATTTCATGAGGGTATTTTGTATGATGTCTATATTTGCTGGTGTTGATCCAATAAAATCGACATCATCTGCATAGGCGATTTCTCTAGGGATTGCATTCTCAATATGAGTCGTTGGTTTTGGAATGACTTTTCGAACTTCTTTCAGAGCGTGTTCTAAGTATATTGTGAACAGAATCGGGCTCAGACTATCTCCTTGGGGGGTCCCGATGTTACTTTCGAACTGCGTCTGTTTTGTGGCCCCGTATATCCTTGGTTGTATCTTTGTGTTGCTGAGGAGAAATCGGATTATTCGGAGCTCGTCTTCGTCAACTATGTCTGTTAGTATCTCCAAAAGTTTTCCTCTGTCGATCGTATCAAAGGCTGCGGACATATCGATTCCGGTTATTGTTATGGATATGTTTTCTTTGAGTGCCTTTGCTGCCAACCATTTATGTGTCCATACAACGTCCGATGTGCTTCGGTCTTGGCGAAACCCGCTTTGGCTATGTGATAGATATTTTTCTATTTTCGGTCTAATTCTGTTGAGGACAATAGTTGACAGTGTTTTTCTTATGGTATTCAGTAATGTTATTGGGCGCAGGTTGTTTACGGGTCCTTTCGTTTTTCCTGGTTTTTGTATTGTGATTAGGACACCGCTGTTTATGTCCCAGTCTTTGTGTGTTGAGAATGTTTTGTTCATTATGTTTGCAATGCTCAAATCCAAGGAGAGGGTACCGCATTTCAGCAATTCAGCGGGAATTTCATCTTCGCCTGGGGATCTGTTATTGTTTAGGCACTTTATGCTATTTCTAACTTCAGTTGTTGTGATGCGGTTGTTTAGGTCTCTAGGGTTTCCTGAGAAGGGCGATATTTGTGAGACTGTTTGTGAAATTTCTGCTGGAAGTGGTCAGTTACAATGTCAAGGATATCGTTGGGATTTGTTGTCTGTTTGCCAAATTTATCCTGTAGTTTTGGGTTCTCGAATGGTTTTCGGTTCAGAGATTTCGTCGCTTTGAACATAGACGATGCGTTATTTTTGGACTTTTCTATGTCTTCCACTTTTTTGTCTAATTCCTCGTTTCTGTGTTTTATTGTAATTGAATGCAGTATTTTGTTTCGTTCCTTTTTCAGGTTTATTATTTCTTCCGAGTCTTTCGTGTTCTGTATCCTGATCCTAAGTTCTTTTTGTTGCCGCGATAGATCGTTAATAGCGATGTTAAGCGTTCGATTTGGTTTGTTCTTAGTTGTATTAATAGAGCCTGCACTTTCTTCCCCCGCATATTTCATTGCCGCTTGCGTCTCTTTCCATTCATTGTTTGGATTGCTGTTTTGCTTTATTTTCCATAGACTTGAGTTAAGTTCATATTGGTAATGAATGCGACATTCTCGCTCATTTACTATTTTTGCCGTGTTTATTTTGACTGCTGTTTTACCTTTCTGTCTTCGTTGTCTGTACACATTTATGTTGAAATTCGTTTTTACAAGTTTGTGATCGGATGTTAGCAGTGTACCACCGTATGATCGCGAGTTGGTTGAGTAGTGTTTATGGCGGTGTCGACATATGATATAGTCTATTTGGTTGTGTATTGTTATCATTTTGTCTTGGGTTTGGTCTTTCCTTTGTCCTACCCATGTTGTCTGGTGTCTTGATGGGTGGTTGAAAGCACTGTTTGTTATGAAAAGTTTTCTCTGTTCACAAAACTGGACTAATTTTTCTCCGTTATCGTTACGTTTTCCTTTTCAGTATGATCCTAAACATAGTGTGTCACTGTCGAGACGTTTTCCTACTTTGGCATTAAAATCTCCAGCAATTATTAATATTGATTTATTTCCTATTTTGTTCAGTGTATCGTCTAGGTCTTTGTAAAATTTATCAGTTTCCTCTGGGTATTGTTTTGCGCGTTGACTTGTTGGTGCATAAACATTTACGATTGAGATAGTGAACGTCTTCTTACCGTGATCGTCTTTGTTATTGTTATTCCGGTTCCTTGAATTGATCTTACACTTAAGCTCAAGAACACATATTCTGTCCGAAACATTCCATTCGTCACTAGTCAAATCCCTGCAGTTTTTATTTATGAGAAATCCACCACCATAGTGAGGTGAACTGGAAGCAAAGCACAGCAGTCTGTGACCATTTATTGTTTGGTCGACGCCATCTTGGATCTTCGTCTCTTGTAAACACAAACATCGATTTTATAACTTTCTAAATCTTGACACAGTTGTTCCTTTCGAATGTTACTTTTAATAGATCTTAAGTTAAAAGTTCCAATATTAAGATTAGTCCACATCAGGTAAAAATTAAAGATTCCACACAGTGAATAAATGGAAACATAAGACTATCCACTGAGCCGAAGCTCAATGTCAACAGGTGTCAGCCATGTTGTCCGGAAGACCAGGGATTGGGTAAAACTATTCGTTTTTTCGTGGCTTTGCCTTTTGGTAAATAGATAACGACAGAAAGAACGCGTTATAAGTTAAATTCTCGTTTCTTATTGTGTGTGTGTGTGTGGGGGGGGGGGGGGGGGGGGGGGGGGGGGGGGTTCACGCGCGCGCGCGCGCGCGCGTGTGTGTATGTGTGTGATTTGCCAGCCAGACAGATGAATACATCTATTCTAATGCCATCCAGCACTCATTAAGTGATCTGAATTATACATTAATTTATACAATAAAAGTTTTAAATTTAGAAAAGATTCAATTTCAGATTCGGAACACTTTTATTACATTTTGTGAGTTAGTATTAGGTTGAGGACAACGTTCACATATAGACAAGTCTTATAACAGAACACTAATCATGGGCTCGATTTAATTTTGGTGTTATGGACAATATTTGAGAGTATTTCAATGACAACAATGGACCCATAACAATTTGAGTGATCAGGCTCGCAAATAAGTCCCTTTGTCGGTTCAGGAAGATCATCCTGTGTAAAAGGGGGACAACCAACTAATTAAAATAAACATTCACAGTTGTGTCCCCTGATTTTCGGATTTTGCCATAAACTCGTTTGGCATCACACCTCTCTTCTCTCAACTATGTGACTAACGGACCTGTCCTTACAGAAATCATCAAACAAAATATATCTATCCATAATTTTACAAGTAAATATATTTCATTAGATTCATTATGCTCAATTCGTATTGTTTTTCTTTACAAAATCACGACAAAGGGTAATAGTGGCAGTCGACAATTTTACTTTGAACCATAAGACTCCATCAACTCGTTTCATATTATGAAACATTCAAGACACGTGTCATAAAACACTCACGATCAGTTTAGTGTGTACGATATAAAACATAAATAGAAGATGAAAGCTGCCAGGGCTACAGCAAGCTGTCTCTCTAGTTCTAATTGGGAAATTTTAATGTTTACAAGGGGTTCCTCGGAGGATCCAGCTATCCAGGTGGTTATAATAATAATAATAATAATAATAATAATAATAATAATAATAATAATAATAATAATAATAATAATAATAATAATAATAATAAGGCGTCGCAGTCCTAATGGCGCTTGCCGTGAACTGTTTTTGTTTAAGTGGATCTAACGATTTCTATAGAGATGGTTCTCCATTTCTCTCTGTCCTGTGCCAGTAGTTTTAGTTGAGAGAGGTCTTTGGCGGACGGCTGTGATGAGCGTCCATTGCACGACTCGATCTAACTAGTGAACTGTGAACTGTTCTCGTGGATAATAATAATGTACTTTATTCATCCAAAAGGAAATTTTTGTACAGACGTATAAAATGCCGACAATGATACATACATAAACATAATATACGTAAATATAATGTGATAAAGTAAAATTTGGTAATAGGTATATATAGTATAATAATATTGTAGGCTGTAAGAATAATTACATAATGTAAATTAAGGGACATACAGATTATAAAAGTGTAAAGATATAAATATCTAGAAAAGGTATATTGATGTCAACATATAAGAAAAAAAAGATTAGTAAAAAGCTAAGAATTAGTTACTGTGTAATACTATTGTAAATTGACTGAGAAAAATTACATAGTATAAATTACATGGCACGTAATGTAGAATAAACAGGTCAATAGAAAAGTTGTAGTAAGCGATTTTATAAATTGATGTTTAAAAAATTGTGGGTATGGAGTAATATTAAAGAACAAGTTTCAAAGTTAAAACAGACGTAGACCAAAATTTATAAATTATTTTCCTTATTAAAAATTCTGCAACTGTAAGGTAAAAAGGATCGGAGGTGTCTTTCACTTTTTGTTCGTATAGACAACAATCGGTCACTTCTGTTCGACTTAGTGATCTGAAGGTGATTATGGAAAGGTACGTAAGACACAAAACATTATTTTGTGTCCCACCGTCTCCATATGGTAATAAACCACGAGTCGGAAAGTGGAAAGTGGCTGGAACTTAATAGAAACAAACACAGAAACATAAAATTTTAGCTTTTCTAAGAAACTATTCATTCTCCTCAATAAAATAAACAACCGTTTTTGGAGTCCGATGTTTATGGGCTATGAATGCAATTTTCAGTATAAATTTGTAACCTTAATCGTTTATAGACTAGATAAATTGATGAGCTGAAAGTTGATCATTCCACTGGCTGTCTAGAATTAATAGCAGTAGTGTGACGTCAATTGCATGTTTAATGGGGAATATCAATCTGGGCAGCATCATTGGTATACATATGTGACTGTGAAGCAATTAAAACAAAATCTCGGAAAATCTAATTATCGGTCTAGTCTTATAAGCTCCCTTACATATAATATTAAAAGTAATAATAATAACAATAAGAATATCAATAATAATAATAATAATAATAATAATAATAATAATAATAATAATAATAATAATCACCATCCTCCTCCTCCTCCTCCTCCTCCTCCTCCTCATCATCATCATCATCATCATCATCATCATCATCGTAACAATGATGATGATGATGATGATGATGATGATGATGATGATGATGATAATAATAATAATAATCATAATCCTAATAATAATGATGATGATGATGATGATGATGATGATGATGATGATGATGATGATGATGGTAATATAATAATAATAATAATAATAATAATAATAATAATAATAATAATAATAATAATAATAATAATAATAATAATATAATAATTATAATGACGATAACAATAATAATAATAATAATAATAATAATAATAATAATAATAATAATAATAATAATAATAATAATAATAATAATAATAATAATAATAATAATAATAATAATAATAACAAGAATTCATACTTCATAATTCATAGTAAATCCCTACCCCTCTCCCCGCCAAAAAAAAAACACCCAGAAAAACAGAAAACGAGACAGAAATAAAAAAGATCAAAACACAAAAGAAAGTATGAAAGAATGAGAAATAACAGCTA
>NC_088362.1:92352158-92354658 GCF_034508935.2 Berghia stephanieae | reverse complement strand
AAAATAACATCGAATGAACTCTGAGAGTAGGCGGAAAATAACATCGAATGAACTCTGAGAGTAGGCGGAAAATAACATCGAATGCATATGCACTACTTATTGGGCTTTATATAGGGCAATATCCACTAAATGTGCTCAAAGCGCTTTACAAGGGGTCCCTTGTCAACAGCAACATTTAATATGTAGGACGGGACATGACGCCTGTTAGGCGATATTACAATTTTTCGGACAAAGACAAAGCTGTTAACGGCCAGGTACTCATTTTACACCTGAGTATGGAGAGAGAATGTGAGTAAAGAGCCTTTTCCAAGGACTCAACTATGCGCCGACGCACCCAGGACCTTCCGATCCGAAAGCGAGTGTCATACCACTAGACCACATAGCCGCACAATTTGAGTAAAGGATGCTCACTTACGTTGTTGTAGAGAAGGGTTCCAGGGTGTCATTCAGCGTTCAGTTCGTTTCTGAGCCATTTCAATTTTCATGAATATTCCAATAAAATCCAATCTAATCTAAAATAGTTGCAGCTTTATGTGATGAAGATTGACGTAATTGGTATTGGCGTAAAATCTATCTATTTGTTTCAAACTGGTCGAGAGAACTAGCATATTTTCGGGTTTATTGGTTGCTTTGACATTTTCGGGGATGCTGTTCCATGCGCGATTGATACTGAGGAAGAACGACTGTTTGTGCGCATTGATTCTGGAATATGGCAGCGCATATGCATTTTCTTTTCTTCCGTGGGTTTTCAACGTGTTAATAGGGACGGAGGTGGTTCTCTATCGGCCTTTGAACAACATATTGAGATTTTGCGTCTTTCTCCGTTCTATAAGTGGGGTCCAGTTTAAATGCTCCAGCATGTCTTTTACATTGTAGTGTCGGTTGTAGTTATTACAGACAAATCGGCAGGCCCTTCTTTGTATCATTTCTATCTTATTGATCAATGTCGATGAAATCGAGTCCCATATGCTGCTGCTGTATTCTAAAACAAGTCTTACAAATACTTTTTTGCACTTTCCTTTCACTTTTGTGGGATATGATAATAGGTTCCGACGTAGAAAGCTAAGGGTGTTATTGGCTTTGTTGCATATCTTTTCTTAACTTGCCCAGGTTATCAGCCTTTGTTTCAGTTTTCATTTTTTCATTGTGGATTGTGTAATCATTGTCAATTATCCTCCTTTTATTGGTAATTCTGATGACTTGACATTTTTGACATACCAATGTCAAGACATCCACTGTTTCCCTTAATACGAGGAGTTTACGGAAGGCCTCTCCGGGATTTCGTATACTGTGCAGGGAGGCCGGTACATTTTTTGCCATTTAATCCTCTAAATCCCCAAGTTACAGTCGATAAAATCAAGTCATGTATAATTAATTCCTACCTTAAAACAGTTTGAATTTGGAAATAAAAGGAGAAATATATACTTGCTTACACCCGAAATAATACATTTCATTATAAACTTGACGATCGATTTTGAATTGCAGTCGTCAAGAATTAATTTGTCTCTTTTACATTTTAAAACTTTCACATTCTCGAGTTTCTTCTCTTTGCGCTTGCACTCAAAAATTAATAATGATTAAAATGACTATAGATAGAATGCGCTTGGCCAAGGAGTTCACAACATTGCCATCCGGAAGTATAACGGACCAACACACAAACTCTGTGTAACCATGAACTTTTATAGTCTGGTTAATACAGTTTAGTGAGAACAACTCACAAACGCGGATGGCAAAAACAATAACAAAGGCCTGAGTGACGTCATCTTCGAACTATCTATGAGAACCTTTCCCCCTTTAATTAACATGATTGCCAGAGTACTGAGCAAAATTCATATCACACACCTCCATACGTCATCAAGGAGTTTCCCAAAAGCAAGGAATCAAAACTTGATGCTATTTTTTTTGCTTTTGCATATCCAAGGTACCCGTTCGATTAGTACTTGTGTGTACTTCGAGGATAACATTTTTATTTCGTTCGAAACTTCAATCAAAATGAACGTTTACTTTCCTCCACGTGAAGGCCTTTGAATAAATATGATGGAATGACGTCATGAAAATGGTAATATTTTTTATTTTTCCTTTGGCGTATTGATTTTACATTTGTGTTTCCCTACAATTATAGCGAGTTGTATTCAATAGTTCATATTATACTGGGGTCATTTATTTCTTTAACCAGTTAACTGCCGTACTCTGGAAACATGTATTTAAAAATTTGGCCAGAATACTCGTCTTTCAATTATCAATCGATTTAGATTGAAGGACTAGTTTTCTGGCCAAATTTCTAAATACATGGTTTCCAAAGCGCGGCAGTTAATAGTTAAGATCTATTTACGACGACTCAGTGTTCACTTTCTCTTCGTGATTGTCGCTTTACACTGTGACGTAATTTTCAGATACATGTGAACCTATGTGTTAACGAAAGCTATGCTCTATCCAGGAATCCGCAGTTCCTTCAGTCCACATGCAAGAGTTGCAAAGGCCACCAGTCTCCCTTAACCAG
>NC_088362.1:92329658-92344658 GCF_034508935.2 Berghia stephanieae | reverse complement strand
TAGATTTGATTATTTCGGACCTGGTAATACAGCATATAACTTGAAAAAACAGGCTGGTATTTGCCCACCCTGCCCATTATTACCAGCCGTCCCTGATACATACATACATACATACATGCATACATACATACATACATACACACACACACACAAACACACACACACACATACACACATACATACATACATACATACATACATACATACATACATACATACATACATACATACATATCAAAATTGTTTATTTCAGGAAATATACATGATAATGTAACAAGGGTAACATATTCATTGACATAATACCATTTCCTAAAATAATGTACAATGTATAGATAGTATGCAGATGACGTCACTCAGGCCTTTGTTATTGTTTTTGCCATCCGCGTTTGTGACTTGTTCTCACTAAACTGTATTAACAAGACTATAAAAGTTCATGGTTACACAGAGTTTGTGTGTTGGTCCGTTATACTTCCGGATGGCAATGTTGTGAACTGCTTGGCCAAGCGCATTCTATCTATAGAGCTGGAGTATTAATTTGAACACTGAAGTTTCAGACTCTGCCACAAAATGTCCCAGAGGTAATAATGATATTAGTGTTGATGACGATGATAATGATGATGATGATGATGACGATGATGAAGATGTAATAAGGCGATAGGTCGCTAGTCGTCGGCGTTGTCCTTGTTCCCATTCTTTTTTGGTACCATTGTTATGATACTGTGTTTCCAGTCTGGGGGGACTTTTTGATATTTTAAACAGGTGTTAAAGATGGCCGTAAAAATTGGTGCCAGTTTGTTTATATTTTGTTTTATATATTTATAGGTGACACCGTCTGCCCCGGGTGACTTTTCATTAGGTATTTTTTTAACACAGCTTGTGAGTTCGTCGATTGTAAACTCACTTGTTGATGATGTCCGTGCGGGAGGGGGGATAGTGACATCATCGGATCAGGGTGTGTCACTAATGTTTATATTGTTTCGTTGACATTTTTCTTTATAGGCAGTCTCTACTGTGTTGATATCTATCTCACAACTTGAGTGTGTTTGTTTACATCCGTTTCTAATAATATCAATAGCTTTTCGTTGGTGGTTTACGAATATTGCTTTGAGTTCTTGTCATGTCACCTCTTTTTCCTCCTATGCTCTTGGTGTGTTGTTTTGGATAAGGGAGGGCATAATGGAGGACTTATATCTATTATTTTTATTTCGATGTATTTTAATAGAGCTTCATAATTGTTGATCGGGTCTTTTATAATTTTTTTTATCGGTCCATCTGGGAATTTTGTTAAGATTCGTTTGCAGTAGTGGAGAAATTCAATGCTAAACGGCTGTCCATTATCGGGTCTTTGGATTTGGAATGTGTTGTTTTTGATGAAAACACTGTGTAGTGTTGAAAATAATTTTATCCATTTCGATGGGTTGGTGTGACAAAAATACATACATACATACATACATACATACATACATACATACATACATACATACATACATACATACACACACATACATACATACATACATACATACATACATACATACATACATAAAATATGACAACAACCTCTGTTTTTATTGTTGTATTTAAGGTAGCAAAAACACGTCCTAAAATTATAAATGCAAGACATAGGTATCCAAATTGCGATATTTCAATCTTAAGTTTTGCGGCGTTTCTACTTACTACTACACCAGCAGTTCTCTCCCTTATCAGCTTTGAAGATAAGAAACCTGTAAAAGGTAAGTAACAACCACCAGCTACTTCTCCACAAACCCCCAGGATCCTAGGATTACTTATTTAGTTCCAGGGAAACGCTTTCAAGTCCGTGTAGTATCTCATTTCTCTACATATCCCAATACTTATCAGATATGGAAAGCTCTATATGAGTGATAATGTCTAGATTGAACTAATAAGTATCATCTGAAAAACTCATTTCCTGTTGGAAAAATAAAATCCCATAACTTTATCGTACCTCCTCCCTTTCCTCTCTAGTTAACGGAAAATCAAAATAATATAAGTTTTAAAAAAAATTCCTGACCATCTCCCAGCCATGTTGTTTGGACATATAGCATAGGGTCATCCCATATTCCTATCCGATCAATCATCTCACAACGGTATTATCCTGGGGTCAACTCGATGCTTAACATTGAACTTTAAGGTAAACAATGAACTTTAAGGTAAACAATGAACTTTAAGGTAAACAAATACAATATGATTTTTTAGATAGCATGTCATGGAGTCTACGCTTTGCTCCTTTTCTTTTAAAAAAAACATAAATGCTATACTATTTCAAATAATTTCAACTTAAAAATTAATTTTCTTCATTAAGGTCTTTCGGACATAATTCGGATTGACTCTGTGAATCATCTCCAATCATCCAGAGGGAGAACCAAATTGACTATGGAACGTAAGAATGCACAAGGATAGTGGTACGAATAACCTGCCAAATGTGACCTGTCGCCTCCATCCGGTATTATGTCGGACTGAAAGTAGGCACAGATGATACAAAACTAGCTCTACTTTATAAAGGCGTTTATTTTTATTCAATTTTTATATTGCGCTTAAAATCCAATTTTAATTATCAGGTCTAATCTGACGTTATCTGAGATGACTGGTCCCAAATTATATCTTGAAAGAAAATGGCCGCAGAGCCATTGCCAGCCATACGTTGAAACATAAATTAAATGTCACAGTGAATATAAAGCTGCTAGAAGCTGTAGACTGTAAAAGTAATATAAAATGATGAATGTAGCAGCTTTTTTTTTTTAAAGAGTAAGTTACAAAACAATGAACGGCAAGGGCTCAAAACCCTCCTTCGGCCAATGACAAAATGACAAAAATATTTTAAAAGTTGAACATCGCGTCAAATCGAGATAACGGCAGGAAAGTTCTGGGCACGTCTAATCGGGAAATACGATGATGGTCATCGGGTTCAGAGAAAAGCAGCAAGGCTTGTGTGGAACGATGGCGGCCCAGGAAAAAGTGTCAAACGAGACGTTTCTTCATAAAATTACATTCGAGCTCATTGATGAGGCGACAGAAAATAATTTCTTTTTCAAACAAAGGCAAACAAGACAAACACAAACACTAACTATTTTAAAAATTGCAAATACAGGCACAAGCAATCCTCCATACCACAAACTAAACGAGATTGGAACATAATACAAAATATAGTAAATTGGTATACCCAGTTTCAAACCAATTCAATGATCACAGTTAAAACACCTAGTTAAAATAAGCTTTAAGATACGCACGGGAACTTAATTTTTCTTGAACATTTATGGAACATTGGAAGAACGGTACTCTCCTCCAAAGATTTGTTCAAACCTGAAATATGTTGGATAGCACTTTACCCATCTTCCTGTCTGTATGCACAAAATGCACTGCAAAGGATAACAATAACAATATTCGAGTAACGCTCCATCAAGGTAGGACATAATGTCAGAAGATTGATGTATTTTTATTTTAAACACCCAGTTTCCCGTGACCTGACGCAGAAAGGTACACACGTAAACAAATAGGGATATGAAATAGACACGAGAGTAAAACAAACAAGTACTAATTCGTAGAGTTCCAAACATTGTCGTAGGTAATACAATGAGTTTATGGGTCGTCCTGAGCTGTTAAACAAAACGTTCTTTTTAAACTCAACTTTTTAAAGAGATTAGAAGCCAGTATCATTGTTTCTGCCTCATAATTTCTGAATAATTCGCCAACGAAGCCCATCTGATAATAATAGTTCAACTATAAATGCTGTTTCATGTTTCATGTTGGCGGAAACAAATCCTGCACTCAGTTCAAACTCATTCATCTACCTACCCAGTCTTATTTAATCAACAATAATATTATTACTGGGTCATTGCTACTCGACATTATAACCTACCTTGTCGTCAATTGACAAAACACTTATTCTTAGTCTGGCCCGGAAACATTCACTTCAAATATCAATAGATTGGGATGACCCACAAATTTTTATAAAATATTTAACCAAGAAGTCTCGGGTTTATGAATATTTGACAAGTCGGGGGAGGGGGGGGGGGATCATTTATAAAGTAAGATTTAAAAAAACATTTTGGGCATTGTACCAGTAATCAACTGGGCCTAATCGAATGTCTGAAATTCTATTTTCGAGATGGATATCAATAAACCTACTTCGTGCATTAACTAGATAATCAAGATTGACAACAGGTGCCAGGAATGACCTATTGACCCCCAAGAGAACTGATCGGCCTATATATTTATATCAAAGACATCGATAGCTATGATTATACGGAGAGTACAGGATTTTGTTGGCTACATATCTACCATCTGACTACCTACATAATAATATGTGAATGTATTATCCATATTATCTTCATCGAAATCTCAAACATTGATGAAAATATGGCTTAAACACTCATAAGGAAGGCATGCGCCGTCTTTCTCGCTAAACTTGTGCATTTACATAGCGCAATATCTCCAAACGTGCTCAACGCGCTTTACCTGGCTACCAACCGTGACACTCCCCTTCTACCTGTTTTTCCATCTTTCTAATATTCTAACATCTTAATTTGTAAACAAAGTGACGTTTACGAGTTGAACCTTTATTGCCTTACGTCAGGACTTCAGAGTCAGTTTTGTAACCAAATATTTAAGTTTTCCCATTTACTTATTTATTTATAAGAAATGTCTATATAACTTCCCAACATTCCATCTGAGATTGCTTGATGTTTAGCCGATATTTCCAGTCTGTTTTTACCATTTATGAATTAATGCAGGAGTAGAATGTTTGCTTGATTATGTTGTATAACATTGTGACATTAAATTATAATGTTTGCAAGAATCAACGTCTAACCGGGGTTCAGGCTGTCTGATGTTTGATCACCATACCAGACAGGCTGATATTTGCGGATGTGTTCTTTTCTTGTATTTTTCTCTCTAATATTATGTCTGGAACTGTTTCGTACACACCTTTTCAGATTAAAAAAACGTACACTATTGCTTGCTCCCTGAATTGTGACAAGAATCAATGTAGTCCACATCGCATCAACCGATCTTTCCTCTCTATCTCTATCCTCCTACCACCTGCCTCTTCCATTTAGTACCCTAGTGATGCTTTGCGCTTAGCCAAAAAACTCACAGCATTCGCCAGCCTGATAAAACATACCAAACACACAACTGTGTGTAACCTTAAACGTATATAGTCTGATTGATAGAATTTAGTGAGAACTACACATGAAAAGGCTGGTTAATAACAATACCAAAGAGCTGAACGAAATTAATTTCGTTCCTTCTGTGGAGGTACTTACATATTTTGTTCATACACGTCCAAATGACTTCTTTGTTATAAAGTGAATGAAGAGGATCATGAAGGTGTCAGTTATAAAGGTGAATGGATTCCAAATGTCATTCCTTCTATGATATTATGTACTATAATATTTTACATCCAAGATAATCTATTATTTATTAGAGCTCTGATGAAATGTTAATTGGCTAGATGGGAGAACGACAAATAAACTTCTACTGGTGTTATATATAACTCCTTCATCCCATGATTTCAGGAAATGTCGCTTTTCAAGACAATTCGATATAATACAAAACGAGCACAGTCAATACCAACAGCATTAGACAAAGAAAAGTAAAAAGGAGAGATTTTCTAAATTATATCCACGAGGAACTCTCTATTTCGTACAAGAAGACGTAAGATCGTCGAACAAAAAGAAGTTGCAAATAAACAAACATACAAAAAACAAAACAAAACAAAAAACACAACAAAAACAAACACCCAAAGAGCAGAAGCAGAAAATAATCCTACAACAAACAAATAGAATAACGCAAAACGAAGGGGTAGTCATCCAGATGTGCAGTAACTATCACTTATTATTTTGAGAGGACGCTAGCCTGTCGTAAACCAACCACTGTTGGGTGGGCAGACTTGTAAAATCCCTGACTGCACCCCAGTTCGGGTGACGAACACATAGAATAAAAGCAAATGTTTTATCTAACTCTCTATGCCATGGCGTTGTGCTTGAAAATTATGCATTTATTCAAGAAAACATTAGGTGAATTCCATAATTATATCCCGTTATGACTAGATCATAAAGAGCTATTGTACTCGTAATACAACTTAATTCTTTGTGTCAGTAAAATGTGCGCGCGCGCCATTGAGTATAATATATATGAAGAGTGGTTTTCCAAAACTCCTTAACTCCGTATTCCCCATTTTGAGATATTGAGGATTATTTCTACTAAAATCTCTCATTCGGTTTATTATTTTATCATATTTAACCTTCAAATTCACACAAATCTAGAGCAATTCTTGTGCCAGTTGATCTTAAAACAAAGTTTACATTTCAATTTATCTCGTGGATGGAAAATCTCAAAAACTAGAAAAATCAACTTAACGAGTTTTGGAAAACCTGCCTATATATATATATATATATATATATATATATATATATATATATATATATATATATATATATATATATATCATTAAAATGCTGTGATTTGTTAATTTAATTTATAAAGCACTGTCTGAACTACACGACATCCTTCAATAATGTTATATATATATATATATATATATATATATATATAATATATATATATATATATATATATAATATATATATATAATATATAAACACCGACACATTATGTGCTGTAAATACAGGTAACCATATCCATGTGTTCGATGACGGTGATGATGACGATGACGATGACGACAAAACAGTGATGTAAACGAGGTGATAGTGATATCATCATCCATACTGCGAATAGACAGCCTGGAATTTACGCCCAAATTCCACATTCCTTCTGAAATAACAATCTGGAGTTCCATACAACCTACCAACCATAGATTAACGTAGTTGCCATGATTAATTGTTATTTTATTCATGGCTTGAAACAACTTTACCAATTGACCCTATCCGAGCCAATAATTCTGAATACAAAGAAACGTTTATCGTTGATACCAAGAATAAACATACAAACAAAACAAAAAACAAAAAACAAAAAAAGAAAGAACCAAAGAAAAAAAAGAAATAAGAAGAAATTGGCAAATTAAAGAAACAACAACACCCCCCCCCCCCCCCAAAAAAAAAAACCCCAAAAAAAAAAAAAAAACCCAAAAGAAACCCCAACAAAATATAACAAAACAAAAGCAGAATGACAACAAACCAAAACAACCAAACAAAAACATGACAAAAAAATCCCCAAACAAACAAGCAACATCAATAGAACAAAAAACAACATAAGCAAACAAATAAACAACAACAACAACAAAAACAAAACAGTCCACCAATTGTCAATTGTTAAAAATAGGAACACAGATCTGCCTAAATAGAATTTCAACGCGTTCTGCGTCCAAAGAATGACCCGTTGACAATTCTGGGTTTTCATGCATAACTTGCCTTTGTTAAGTTATGGTTTTAGAGCGACGTAATATGTCTCCCAATCTTTTGACTAAGATATTTTGAGCAAATGTATGGTCTGCCCAATTCAGTCCCTTTATTGGTGAAAAAATAATAATCTAAAAGATGGGATTGTCATCTGAACAACATGGGGAGAAACCAGAGTACATGATCGCAGATTCCAAATTCCACGTTCAAGAGTGCAATGCCAGTCGTTTTTTCCCCATTAAATGATTAGAATTAGGAGCAGCCTGCCTGCGGATGTAGTAGCTCTGAAAACCTTAAACAGTTTAGAGACAGAATCGCTTCTGTGCCACTCTAAACACCAACATGCACACCAAAGCCTGCGACAATATAAGCTTACCCCAGGTAGTTTGCAGTAAGAAGAAGAAATATAATGGCTTGTGCGCATGTGTTGGGAATATATGTGATTTTCGTTGATTCGTAGAAATCCGAAAGCCTTGAGAAATACTGGTTACGTCCAAGTTGTCCAAATAATAGAATGCACTGTTTTGGACACATCTAAGGGACTCAATCCGTGACAGAGATATTTAACTAATAGGTCCAATTCCCATTTCAAAATCCACTATAGCTGTGTTGCCAATGGGGTCTTTACGCAAAAGTTCATGTCCACAGTGACTAATTAGTAGGATAGACATCAGATAATTTTTTCAATCTTATAAATCAACTTGATGTATTTTCAAGTGCAAAGATGTCTAAGGTCATAGACCAGTTTTAACATGTGATCCATCGTCTCAAAGATGTGTAAGGTCATAGACCAGTTTTAACATGTGATCCATCGTCTCTAAGATGTGTAAGGTCATAGACCAGTTTTAACATGTGATCCATCGTCTCAAAGATGTGTAAGGTCATAAACCAGTTTTAACACGTGATCCATCGTCTCAAAGAGTGTAGGGTCATTGACCAGTTTTAAAATCTGACTCATCGTCTCAAATTTGTATTATGTCGAGTTTGGCATTTGTCTAATTTGTGTTAAAAGATTAAAAATACAAAATTTAGTGTTCCTCAATTTAGGAAACTGCATACTTTATACCCCTGAAAATATGAATTGAAATAAAGCTTCATATATTGACAATATTATGCAAGTTTTAGCACCTAGTTTTGAAACAAGTGGTTGGTCGCAAATGGGACATTTCAAGAAATAAATGATGATCTGAACAGTCAGAGGCACGGACCAAAAAGAAACCTATTCAGTCTAAAAGCTGTCCTCAAAACGGCTTATTACAATTCTTATTACTTATCATTAAGAGTATATTTTGCATATTTATTCAATCTGAAATCGATCGTCAAGAACACAACAACCAAACATCAACGGAAACAGCAGCAGCAACAACAACGGCAACAGCAACAACAACAACAACAACAACGACAACAACAACAACAGCAATAATAAGAGCAACAACAAGAACAGCAACAGAATCACCCCCCCCCCCGCCCACGAAAAAAAACAACCCCAACAACAACAACAAAATGCGCCGTGAGGAAACTACCATTCTATGTCTATCTTTATATCTGGGTCGTCGTTGTTGATAATGTCGGCTTCCTATTATCATCAATAAATGTAAAAATACACCCAAAGAATAACATCTAACGCATTTTAATTTGAGCTGACAATTTGAATATAATATGTGATTTTCCAAAGTCTCTATCATTTTGGTCAGAAACCATAACCTCAAATATCAACTGATTTAGATCAACACAGGAATGTTGAAAATTCTTAAACCATAGATTTCAAAGAAATTGTGTATATCTGGAATGGGGCATCAAAATTTATGGCTATACGGTTTTTAATAATATGAAAAAAAATTCTTGCTAAAATAAAACAAAAGCTTTTGGCCAGTTAAAGGTAGACTCTGTGTAAACTGGCCTCATGTATACATTAGGGCATCTGTGTATATAATTCAAACAGGCCGACGTCAGTGTTGAAATACCAGCCTAAAATGGACCGTGGAAGTTATTTTACACCTCTAAAAGCCCCCCCCCCCCCAAAAAAAAAAAAAAACACCCCTAAAAAACCCCAACAATTAATTAAATTAAAAAGAATAAATGAAGGAAGAAAATCTTCAAAGCAAAAATTGATTATTCTGGCAATTCACACACACACACACACACCCACACACTCAAAGACACACACACACACACACACACACACACATATATATATATATATATATACATGTGTGTGTATATATATTACGAATATACTGTTATGTCCGGAAAAGATAATAAATACCAAAAATATCAACACGATAAATTATACGTAAAGTTCAATTGATTTGAGCACAGAATGCCACTCTGGGTTTAAGGCGGAACTGGACTAAAAGAATAAAGAGGAATATTGACTGGCACCTGTCGGGGTCACATCAGTACTTTTCCGTCAATTTTTGACAGCATTCTACATCAATGTCATTCAGATAATCGTTTGGCATTTGGGAATAGGGGTACTGATACATTCTATAGAGTGCTTATCATTGTAATAACAAAAAAGGTTGTTATTGAAACAAGTTGATAATCCGAATATAGGGTATCTAATCACGTAAAGAATCTTTTTTCAGAAAAAAACCCAACTTGTATCCAACATTTCCACGTTACATAATGTCTTTATCCTTACTTCGAAAGTCTCGATTCATGCCAACGCAAACAATAAAGTCTCGTAATCGGAATCTATTGGTCAGAGATTATTACAAATACTGATCTCAATGAAAAATAAACCAGGGTCCAACGCCTGAGTACAATAATAAAGGAAAGCCATAGAGGCTATTTGGTCACATCTTACTTCGAGAAGATAACATCCCGGCCCAAACTGCAATGACAGACTGTTTCCTTCATGGCAACAAATATGTAGGGAGACCACCAACATCAATAGTAACTACCCTGAACCAGGATCTCTCCACATATAAGAAATTTCTAGATTCAGATGAGGCCGAATTAATCCCTGAAGAACTAAGAAAAACTGCAGTGCCGTCAGTACAAATGTCACAACAGCCTCAAAACGCTGGTCCAGGACCGTGAGCAATGGAAACAATTAACAACACGGATGGAGAGAGCAGCTATTCTTATCGGGGTTTTTAAAAATCTGTGGCTGAATCACATAATTCTCCGGAATCGTCAGTCAGACTGCAAGGCTTACTATTTAATGTCTTTAATGAGAAGTCGTGGCATCTCCTACATGGCCATGGTAGCAACTGTAGATACTCGTCATATGTACCATCTAAATGATTGTCCAAGATTAAGAGCGCCACGTATAAATATTCCCATATCATCCAAAGCACATTTTAAAAAAAGGAAAAAAAATCTAATGGAAACGGTTATGGGATGATAACCTGTTAATACAGTACCTAATATTCACGAAACAGTTGGGCATGTTTTTGAAAAAAACAAAAAAAACAAAACAAAAAAACAAAAACAAACACGTGTCATCCAAAAATAACAACGCATTCATATGCAAATGGAAAGAATATCTATGACATTAATTAATGTTGTTGAGGATATTTGTTTCAATTAGAATTCACACTCAGTACAGCTCTTCTGGAGTTGTGTGTCTGTTGTACAGAAGTACTGTCTCAAAGTGACGACATGAATTGTGATTTGTTGATGAAAATATATTCTTGTATGACTTATATTGGCAATTGTCTATAATAAACGTTTTGAATTGAAATAAACGTTTGAATTGTGATCCAACATTCAAAGCGGCTTTCTGTCGGGATGATCTAGTTTCTGGAAATTGAATCCATAGCCAGGAATATGAAACTTGGGATTCTCATCATGATGGAGCATACATGCAATTCGTAAATTGAAAACGACTCGTTCGTATTTCTTATAATTTTAATCTTAATAAACTTTTCGGGGTTTGATTCATCTCGACACAATACAATTTTGAGATGGTAGATCACAATTAAATTAGGCCCAACTGGATGAATGTCTCATCCACCGTTTTACCATCAGGAAAAATAATTATAACGTGTTGCTTTATGTTTACTGTGGGCTAGGGCTTTATTAAGCAATCTTATTTTTGTTAGTTTAAGAATGAACCAATGTAGAACAATATTGCCAGTCCAAATGCTGTCATTGTTTATAGCGGGAATCCCCGTGACAGAATAGAATGACCTTAACTGAAGACATCGAAACAAGTCAGTCTTCCAAACTATTTCTGAATCTATACATTGCCATATTGGTGTTAAACAAAGACAACTACATGTATTTTATTGTGCAAACTAAGTCATAGAAAATGAAATGCTAACGGCGAGTAAATACTGGCAAAATCATCAATAATCTACGACTATATTCAAATTGAGGAAGAGTTTTTTTACTACCTGATGGCAGTATTAACAAGTCCTGCTTATTTATCGTTAAAAATCAGTGGAATCATTTTAACCTGTATTTTGTGTGTGTATTAGCCATAAATCAAGACGTTGTTGATAAAAAATGTCAAAAACAAAAAGTATATTAAGCAAATAAATCAATAAATACATACATAAATATATAAATAAATATATAAGAAAGAAGAAAGAGGGGTAAAAAACTATATCATCTCTCAATCATGCCAAATATCAATTGATTAATCTAACATAAATATAAATATAACTTGCCATTGAAATGGCTTAGAAATACAAAACTGGTAACTCTTACGTAAGGTAGCTGGCTTAAAACCAAATATTTAACTTTTGAACGTTTTTATGATGAGTATCACAGTTGTACTCACCTCTTCCTTCCAATTTTTGCGATCAAATCTGCGTCGTCCATCGTATCCATGAAATAAATGCTGTTTACACGAGCTATTTTTGTCACTGACGTCAGTTTACTTCTATCAATCACTCAACAACTCTTTTCAACAGTAACCACCCTCCTTTCTTGCCTCTTTTTAAAAGCAGTTCCAACAGTTTACTATTAGAATTTTTATCAAAAGGAATGTGTACGTTTATTTTCCCATCTCTCAGTCTCCTTTTCTGGACAAAATGAGTCTCAGCTGTTTTCACACAAAAATGTGACGATTGTTTGAGATATATTTTAATTCAAACGTGTAAAAATTCAAAGAACTGTGGCATTTTGGAATAATCTAAAGTTTGAGACAAACAAAATCTAATTCAATTAATATTTTTAAGACTGCCAAAGAACTTACCAATATAATATTTGATTTTGATAAATAATGTAACATGACATTAGATATTATTGCATTTTGTATATCAATTATTTGAAACTCTTGGACGTATAAAGTTAGATATGCCAAATGAATGTAAATAGAGAGAATTATACTACGATTATTGACTATGACCCTTATTTATGTATTAGATATTTGATACTCAATATTATCAATTATCATTAAATGTTGTTTATATAATTTTGATAATTTAATCTATGCATGATAGTTATACAGAAAATGTAAAGGTTTTGAGAACCTATTAACTCTTAAACGACACGATACGATACGATAGAAATAAAAACCTAAAATCGCAGGCTTATGAATAGATAACGGACTCTTACATGTAGATTAATATTATGAAGATTCTAATGTCAATAAATAGTATTCTTTATCGTCTGTTTAGCAATAACTATGGAGTAGTGAGGATGATGTGACTACTTTCATACGACGTTCTATTATAAAGCAAAAACAAAAACAAAAACATAAAAAAAGGAAGAGCCAATTTTTAGAGAAAATGAGAAAATGGTTCTACTATATTCTGAAATGAGACAGTAGTAAAGAATAATAATAGAAATAATAACATGATGATGACAATGGTCATAATAATAAAAAGCATAGCATTGATGTCACGCATTTTCCAATCAAGGTTTAATTCATTGCGCTTAAAAGCCATTGTTATGATTGATAGTGTAATGACAAAGAGAAAAACGAAAGAATTAGAGGGAGCGGAAGAGAGCAAGGAATAGATAAAAGGAGGAGGAAGAAGAGGAATTTGAAATGAGAAAGAGTATGAATAGAAAAGGGGAGGAGGAAATTGATTAGGCAGAGAGAAAAGTGTTGGTGGAAGGGAAATAAGGGAAGAAGGGAGAGGGAAATTCTGCATATGAAAATAAAACAAGTTGACATAACAAGGTGACAAATAAGAGAGCAAACTCTGGTGTAAGATAACGATATGAAAAGTGTTTATGAAACAGTGCCAGACACAGCAAGAAAGCAAAACAAAAAAAAAGAAAAAAAAAAAGATAGAATTTAAAAAAAAAAAGAAAAGAACAAAAATCATCTCGAGGCAGACTGACTTTTGGGGATTATTTTCTCTTGTATTTTCCTCTCTTGCTCTATTCTGGCACTGTTTCATACACACATTTTCTGATCTCTATCTTGACATTACAATACTGTATTCAGTCAACATTGTCACATTGATGAGTGAAACATACTTCATTTTACAGCACGTTATCTCCTCTTTCCACCCACACAGCTGTCGTATCATACTCACTTCATATCTTCTCAAATCGAAAGTCGAAAACTTTTTTAAAACGCAATATTTTTGGAATGATTATCATTAGCAGCAGCACACGATATTCAATGAAAATAGAAACAGGAATGAATAAACAAAACAACACTCGAATTAAGAATGCTCGAACACACTCTCATCGTACGGCCAAACCCAATACAAAACTCTCGTACACGCGTGCAGTCGGATGTGAGCAATGGGCAATGAAAAAAAAAACGTTTTAAGGGTGGGAAACGTGCATCCAGGTAGGATAAAGGTAGATAGGATGTGGGCAAGATGAGTGTTATATGTTCTGCTATGCCAGAGGCATATGACAGAACGGCAGACAGGCAGACGCATGGGTTAATATCACAGGGAGTGAGCAAAATGTTACACCTGCAATGTTGGTGTGTTTATTTTATATACTGACACCAGCAGGTTCCGTCTTTGCACCTTTCTTTTAGATTTTGATAAATATTGTAGTTTGTTTATATTTGAAATGTTAAGATTACTTTAATATTATAATTATAATATTAAACCGAACGCTGACACACCTGTTTTCTTGAGTTCTTTTTTTTCTTTTTGAAACTGTAGATGAGACAGTATTGCACTAGTGAAGTAAGCAAAGCATTTTTTATTATAAGCAAAGGGAGTGTAAAGAGATACGAATGACGCCAACGGGGGAATGACGCCAACGGGGAGAGATGTTCGACGATTTTTATGAATGACGCACGGAAACACGGTCTAGCAACATGTGGTTTGCGAATAACCCTCTCCCCCCCCCTCCCACACACACTTCTTCTAATGTACTGCTATGTTAATTTTCTTATTTCTATTTGGTTTAGTTTTTTTTTTTTTTGGGGGGGGGGGGGGGGGTGTTCTTCTTTTTTCTATATTAGCTCTCCCAGTTTTATATAAATTCTATTTTCAATCTTTGTTGTACAATTTTTTAATAAAACAACACCTTTAATATTCCAATGCATGATTGATGGAGCTACCGAATGTTGATATCATTTGTAAACCTTCCCCTTTCAATGTATTTTTGTTGTTGTTGCTTTCCTAATTTCTTGTGTGGGCGCATCATTTTAAATCTTATTTTTGGATTTTAAAAAGTTTGCTATACATTTTACTTAATTCATAACGTTTAATAATAAAGTACCCATTACAAATTTCAACGCGTA
>NC_088362.1:92314658-92322158 GCF_034508935.2 Berghia stephanieae | reverse complement strand
GATGATGATGATGATGATGATGACGATGACGATGGTGATGATAAAGATTTTTAAAGTGGTAAACTTTGTTATCCATTTCAAGATGCTTCTCCCTCCCCCTTTTATCGTTTTTTCATCATTCCGACTCTAGTGAGCATTTTCCAAACATAGAATCAACTCAATAATTCCCTTATGCTTGATTTAGACTAAATCAAATAGAATGAGAGTATGGCTAATTGCTGGAGATTACTCAAGACCATAGGATAACATCCCACCTGTACCGCCTTTGCTGCCGTCAGTCTGTCGACGGTCGACTTCTACTAAAATACTCCGCTCGATGCTAACAAAACGCCTGTTCTCTTTTTGGCTAGATTTATTTATCTTTATATACGAACATCAGATTGTCAATAAGTATGAAAATTTGAAAGTTCTATAAGTCTCAAGTTTGAGATATTTTAACCAAGTTGGATGTCATCTCATTGTGCTGTTGTGATATGAATTAAAGATTTTAAAAAGTGTGTATGAAACAGTGCAAGACAAGCAAGAAAGAAAAATACAAGAAAAAAAAATATCTCAAAACACCAGACTGCCTCGACTACGGACCAAACCTCAGACCGCCTAATTATTTGTCACTTTAAAATATGAATTAATTGCAGAGGTGACTAGTAAAACATGCTAACACCCATATAATATGGGTCAAAATGTTTAACTTTCTTTCAATCTATAGAAGGAACGAGGTTAACGTCACATAGCTCTTTCTTATCATTTTTAGACAGCCTGTTAGTGATTAGTTTTCACTAAATTATATCAATCACACTATAAGCGATATAGGTTACAGAAAATTTTGTGTGTTGGTGTGTGTATTTTGGCTGGGGATGTCGTGAGTATTTTACCTTGACGCATAGCATCAATTGGGCACGTTGGAATCACTATGGAACAGCTAGACATATATAACACTTGTTGTTCTATTAGGTAACGAAGGAAAGTCTTTGTAACTTTAATTCACTAAATAAATGATAGAAATGATTATTCAATGATGATAATAAAGTGACTTAGCGAAAGTATTGAACTTCAGTTCCTCAGTCAATAATTATCTGGCCAAAGTGTGAGAAAGTGTTTTGTTTGTGGCTGTCTGTACTTATTAGTATTAGACTGGGTAGTTGGAATGGCTGAATCACAGGTAGACTTGTCTGGATTGCCTCATGATTACACGTCATTTTGGCAACCTTTAGCTATGATAAGATGAATGCATTTTTACAATCTTATTCTCTCTCTCTCTCTCTTTCTCTCTCTCTATCTCTTTCTCTCTCTCTCTCTCTTTCTCTCTCTCTCTCTTTCTCTCTCTTTCTCTCTCTCTCTCGTTCTCTCTCTCTTTCTCTCTCTTTCTCTCTCTCTCTCTCTCTCTCTCTCTCTCTCTCTCTCTCTTCTTCTTCTTTCTTCTCTTCTCTTCTCTCTCTCTCTCTCTTTTCTCTCTCTCTCTCTCTCTCTCTCTCTCTCTCTCTCTCTCTCTCTCTTTCTTTCTTTCTTTCTTTCTCTCTTTCCCTCTCATAATATAATCGATCATCATTTTCTTTTCTTTTGCTTCCCCTCTCAAAAGCAGTTTCTTTGTTATTATTATTTACTTCCTCTTTCGCAATATATTTCTTTTATTGAAAAACAACAACAAATGTTTACATTATTTTCGTAGTATAATTTAAAAAAATAAATCGTTAGATCTGTTTGTTTAGTTTACATCCAACTCGCCGACTGACATAAACAGGTAATAGGATGAAAACACGCAATATGTATGTTTTATCGAAATATTATATATTTATTTTTTCTTTCTCTCTCACTCGTTCTTCTTATCCCGGTTCGTCTCTGCATGAATGCCATAACAAATATATCTAATGTAAATTACGTTAATGATAATCAAAACACATTAATTGTTTCAAACGGTAATTTGAGAAAATTACGCAGATAACAAGAGGTTGTAAAGAAAAAAAGAAACTATTGTAGGTGCGTAAATCAATTTTAAAAATAGATAATGCTTTTACTTTGCTAAAAAAAAGTAACAGAAACAAGAAAAAAAGAAAACATACAAAAAGATCGAACTAAAACGAAAAAAAGCAAACAAACAAAAAAGGAAAAAAAACTACAACCCCCCCCCCCTCAAAAAAAAAAGAAGATCCAAACAAACAACGATCGACACAAAATTTAAATGTACATAGGGCTCTCCTTTTTAATTTATCTGGATGATGGTAATCCACTATATTCAATTTTGCCATTATAAACATGCTTGAAAGGAAATAAAAAGTAATAACCAAAATTGAAAACCACAGCTTGAAAAGAGAACTAACAAGATAGCAAAAACGAAACGTGTCGGGCTCAAAACCCAACAACTAAAACAATTAAAAAACAATACATTACTTAAAAACCCAGATAGACGGCAGCCCGAAACGTTCCGTGTATGATATTTTGTTATTTTTTAAATCTGTATTTACAGTCCACAGATTCCAGCATCTTAGTATCACATTGAAACTAAATAATGTTTTTTTTTTCTGTTGAGAATTGAAAGAAAAGGAAAAGAAATCAAATCAAATAACTATGAGACATGATTCAACCTACAACCATAACAACTAAATGACCAAGTAAAACTCAACCATGCTTCGGCGTGAATCGTCTAGCCAAGAGAAAAGAGAACAACACGTTCAAAGGATAACCAATTTCATTCATGTTATCCTTGTCATTGCCGATGTCTTTACCCTCCTTACCTCTTACAAACTCTTTACTTCTTTTACAATCTATTTCATAACTATTTATTTGATGAATTACTGCTACTTGTTATAGCAAATAGCAAGAAAATAATGAATAAATCAAAATCAATACAAAAACTTATACAACAACAACTACTGCTACTGCCACTGCTACTACAACTACTACTACTACTACTACTACTACTACTACTACTACTACTACTACTACTACTACTACTACTACTACTACTACGACTACTACTACTCCTACTTCTACTTCTACCTAATACTACAACTACTAAAGCTACTACTACTACTACTACTACTACTACTACTACTACTACTACTACTACTACTACTACTGCTACTACTACTACTACTACTACTACTACTACTACTACTACTACTACTACTACTACTACCACTACTACTTCTTCAACTACTAGTACTACAAGAACGAAAAAAAAACATATTCCATTCCGCGAAACGTCAGACTCCTTCCTCCTTACTTCTATCCATCAACTAAAGTAAATGGTAGCTGGATCTAACCCAGACCTGTCATTAAATGCGTTTTGATAGAATATTCATTTATCAAAAAGAGAGTGGTTTAAAAAAAAATCCTTTCAGGTGAAGGCAACAGGATTAAAACCCAATTAACGTCCAGCGTTTGATTTGCTATTATAAAGAGTGACATTTGAACAATAATAATTTTATTTTAAACCTTCGTTAAACGCTTTGCAACAAAATGACTTAATCAAATCAAACGTCTTTCTGGTAACCTAGACATGAAACAAACTTTCATTATGGGCTCTATCATCACAAATAGCATTCTTACATGATTGAGCAAGTCAGCATTTTACATATTGGTCTCTGTTTCTCTATTTTCTCTACGTAATAATAGGCGCCATAACATTATATGAATGACGTGACCTTCTTTAGTTTCCATGTGAAATGAGGTACATAATGCATGTCTGGATTCCACATGGTGCGAATTCGATGTATGTTCGATATTACATTACTGTCCCGACCAAGAGATCGAATCTCTCTCTCTCTCTCTCTCTCTCTCTCTCTCTCTCTCTCTCTCTCTCTCTCTCATACATTCACACACTCGTCTATCACTCTTCTCCAAGTTAATTCTTTCTCTTAATACATCTCTCCATTTTCCCCAAGTCTGTCCTTCCTTCATCTTCTTCTTCCTGGATCGCCTCATCTGCCCAAATCCCTAATTAAACGTATAGGTCAGTCCTTACAATAAATAATCATAGTAATTTATTGGGCTATCAAAATGTTCAGCTTATCAAATTATTGATTACGTGGTTCAAATATGGAAGGAGAAAATAATTTTACTAATTTCATTTTGTTATTGATCACAGAGCTAGAAAACCGACACAAGATGATATATCAAACTTTACAATTGGATCACCCAAGCTTTTCCCAAGCTCTTGTAAATATCGATTTATTCTTATTACTTGCAAATTCATTTTTATTCCTCTACCTAAATATTTTATTGGAAAACCGAGCATCTCAAGTATATATATACATCTGACTGTTTCCCCTTTGGTGAAGGATCCCAAACAATGCTTTGAGCAAAACAAAATAGACATTCTAAAACATAGGACAGAAAAACACATAACAGGGGATAACATAGTTTAATCAAAGTGGGAAGGATGAGACTTCACAAAATGGCTGCTTGAGGTGAGATGGAATCGCCAACACAGCTCAGTACAGTTAAAAATTAGCTGTTCAACAACAGCTTGTAATGTATTTCTTTAACGATATGCTGGATTTCTTTCAAATCAATATCTATTCCAATAATAACTCTTTCCCATCTCACAATACATAGAAACATTGACTACGATGTGACTATCGCTTTAATTAATACATGGGGTCAGGTTAAATCAACATTGTAATATCACGGGTACCCCCCCCCCCTTCTCTCTCTCTCTCTTTATATATATATATATATATATATATATATAATATATATATATATATATATATATATATATCTTAACGTTCTCCACCTGTCTCGCCATTCAAACGTGTGCCAATACGCCACATAGCATGCTTCTTGTAGCCATCAATAGGTATATAAAACAAACTCCCGTGCTCCATAATTCGCATAAGACTATAAAATATAAAGACACACCATGTTTTTACTCGATAAATTCCTCATCTACTTGTCTTTCACTCCCTCCCCCTCCCCCCCCCCCACTCCTCCTTTCAATCATTTTTGTCTTTCCCCTTCTCAGTCTTTCTCTCTCCCTGTCCCTCACCCTTTCTCATCCCAATAACTCTTACCTGCGTCAATAACCCATTGATCTGTTTATAAATAGATCCCCAAATAAATCACACAGACAGTAACACACGAAAAAGATACATGTTTTTTTGGGGATGATCTCCTCCTCCCTTGCTCAACTCACCTGCTACTGGGGCAGGTTAAGGTAGATCAAGGTACAGTACTCACTTTCTTCATTATTCCTGCCTTGCATTGTTCACAGGCCAAAATGAAGTCCTTATGCTATACAACACGAGAAGTGTTTCCACTTAACAAAATATCAAATTCCGAGATCAATCTCCGCACGTGATCATCTTTTATTCTTTATCATCGTTATTCTGTTTTATTTGTAAATGAAACTGTTGTACAATGACAAAATGCTCAAGTATTTTGGCGAGAAACCTTTTACTTCCCAAATGTATGTTTTATAGATTAAAATAAAATGAGCATAGGCCTAAATCGCTTAATATCCACTAAGGGTGCTCAAATAATTTCCAATCATAGATGTTACTAACAAAAACAAATTTGGTTAACCATTAAAAATTTAGACAACTTAATAACACAATAATGGAGAAAGTCACCACATAATTGTATAAAATCTGCACTGATGGGTAATTCGCCTTTTGCAGATAAAGACGTTGAACTTGAACTAACTTGGACTTGCTCAAAGAGCTCTGCAAGGAACCCCTAGCCAAAAGCCACACTTAATACGTAGGACGAAACATGAAGCCTGATAGGCGATTTAAATTTTTTTATCAAGAGGGACATTGCTGTTAACGACCAGGCACTCATTTTACACTTGAGCACGGTGAGAGAATGTGAGTAAAGAGCGTATGCGTCTGGTCGGAAAGCGATTGTCATGTCACAAGACCACAAAGCTGCACCAAATCATCTTAGGAGTTTCGGATTCATTAACTTTTATTTTGACAAGTTTGAGGTCATATTGACATAGATAGATTCCGATATTATATGTTTTAAACATTTTCATGTCAAAATGAACGACAAAGTTTTGTATGCGCGCGGTATAAAAAAATACTGACGCGCATAATATATTATTATGTTTTTAATGGGAACTGACATTTCTTCATGGCTAAAAAGATAATTTTAGCCTACGTTCAAATTTAGCAAAAGAAACAAATCCCCAAATCAAATCTTTTTATTAAATGAGTGGGGAGGGGGGGGGGGTGAAACTAATACAGATTAAATTATAGCAGTTTTGCCAGACTCTAAAGTCCCAGGTTTGAGAGGTTTTGACAAGTTAAGGGTTATTTTCATCGATCGATATTTGAAGGACTAGTTTTCTGGCCAATTTCTACAAAAATTTGTTAGACAGTGAAAGGGCGTTTGGTTTAGCATTCGGAGCAAATGTAATGTGAGAAATCAGAAAAGAGATCAATCACAGAGTGTAGTCATGGTGGGTATTAATTCTATTAGGGGGAGGTCCGTTATCAGGTACTCGCCCTTTTCACACGAATATCAATAGGTGTACAGATTTCACTTCAAAACCTCTGATATTTCGGCGAGGGTTGCAAGACAGTCTGCCACGCCTTTTGGTGCATTTTAAAAATTAAAGTTCATAAGGAACATCTGATATGAAATACATGACATAATGTAACATGAATAAAAGTAACAAAACGAAAAAAATACCCCCAAGAAATAAACAGACAACAGAAAAATAAGCACCAATATATATAATTAACGGAAAAAGCGAAAACAAAACAAGAGAACTGAACACGCATACATTTTGAAAAAAAAAAGAAAACAAAGAAGAAACCAAGAAAAAAAAATGCATGTTGCTGTCGTCGCTTTTCCACTTTTTAGTCACAATTGAAATTTAAGAAGGCTTTCTTATGTGGCGTAATTGAATAACAAAACGATTAAGCTGTAACACATCTTACAGCGCGATATCATTGAAACAATTATCCCTACATTCGTCACGGATCTCTTTAAACGACCTTATTAACTTATTCAGCTACAGTTTTTTTTTTCGAAATCATTATTAGAAGCAGTGTCTGACGGTGTAAGCTTTGAAGGTGAGATGTTAAATGAGTGAATGGAGAGTCAGTTGTCTTCTCTGTCACAAAATTGGCATAAGCATTGTGATTGGTACGTTTCCGCTCAGCCAGAGTTGCCGATAGCTTCAGGCCCTTTGTAACACACATTAAGCACTTTTTATGCTGTTAGCTGCCGCTCAGTGTCTCTTCTTGTTGTCTTGAAATACAAAAATCCTCCATCCCAGGAGATCACTCTTTTGTGTAGAAAGTAAATTGCGGTTATGTGGTCTTGTGGTATGGCACATGCTTTCCGGACCGGAAGGTCCAGAGTTCGAGTCCCGCTCTGAGCGGGGCATTATTGAGTCCTTGGAAAAAAGACTTAACTCACATTCTCCTGCTGCACTCAGGATTTATATGAGTACCCGGCAGTTAACAGCTGTTAATCTCTGTCGGAAAAAAAAATGTAATATCGCTCAACAGAGGTTATGTATGTTAAGTGTTGCTGTTGACAAGGTAC
>NC_088362.1:92299658-92307158 GCF_034508935.2 Berghia stephanieae | reverse complement strand
TGTTTGTATGACCTATAAACAAAACAAAACATAAATAAAACGATCTGACAACTTTAAAATCGGCAAAATCAAGAAACTGGTATCATTCATGCCATTTAACCGCAATATTTAGTTTCTGACGGTAGGTAGATATACGATACCTAATTTAAAGTGTGAATGCCTCGCTTTTGAATGCATGACTTTGAGGTCATTGGGATCTTTGTCATTGTTTTAGACCGCTAGTTGGGTGATTAATTCCCACTAAAGTCTCTCTAATATAATATTAACTTTAAAAGTTACACATTTAAATGTGTGTTGGAACGAGTCATCTGACGGGCACAACAGGTGAGTATTTCCCCATTAATAAACAGCATTGAATAAAATGGTTAATGCGTTATATAAATTTTCATACTAATACACATCTGTTCATGATCAAACATTTCTTTTGAGATGTTTATCTTGGCTTTGTCTGCTTCCAATATTTTCCACGATCAGTCCATCTCTAATCTGATTCCCAATCCAAACAGCGAACACGTTGCCAACTATACCGTGTTTCCTGATGGATTATCAAGTATCATCCACCATCTCAATTCGGTTAAATATCTAGTTGAACCAATTTCCGAAAGGTAAATTTAAAGTTAGAATGATCAGCGTATGAAATGTTTGTTCTTTATAAATGCAATATCGATGATATGCGGTTATACGTTAGTTAACATACAACATTTACCAGCCGGATATAACGTACCAACACACACAATTCTATTTGTAACCTAAAACGTTTTACATCTGATTAATATGATTTAGTGAGAACTACTCATGAAATGGCTGGCTAAAAACAATAACAAAGAGCTGAGTGTCGCCAACTTCGTTCCTTCTATAGATGCTATGAACTTGGCTAAGAAACTCACATCATTGCCATCCGGAAATATAACGGACCAACACACAAAACTATGTGTCACCTTGAATGGTTATAGTCTGATTAATACAGTTTCGTGATCATTACCCATAAACATGGATGGCGAAAAACAATAACACTGACTTGAGTTTCGTCAATTTTGTTCCTTCTTTTAGACACTACATTCATTCTCCCCAATAGAACATATAGACAAAACCCAGTCTTATGCTTTTGACCATAAGTTCAATTTCGAGCATTTAAACCAACTCGACATAATGAATACCGTTTTAATAAAGCGGGTTACAATTTGGCTTGAATTCACCCAGAGAACTACCTCGACCTGGTACCTGTGTTTATTGATCTAACTTGCCTTCAGATCTCTTTGTTATGTTCCATCTCGTAATATATTTTTTCTTCGTCATAAATCATATTTTTTAAAAACCGTTCAGGTGAATTTTTGAACATAATATTTTTTTCATAATTTTAAGACGGGAAAATCGTCTTGGAATTCTTTTTAAAGTAAATTAGTAGAAGAAATAAGATAAGTGAAAATTACATGAACTCCTAAACTATATTGTCTATAGATAGTATGCGCTTGGCTCACAACATTGCCATCCGGAAATATAACGGACCAATACACAACACTTTGTGTAACCTTTAACGTTTATAGTCTGGTTAAAACAGTTTAGTGAGAAATACTCATAAACGCGGATGGCAAAAAAAAAAACAAAAAAAAAACAAACAAAAAAACAAAAACAAAAAAAAAAAAAACAATAACAAAGACATGAGTGATGTCATCTTCGTTCTATCTATAAGGGACCAACTCACAACACTCTGTGTAACCATGAACTTTTATGGTCTGGGTAATATAGACTACAGTTTAGCGAGAATTAATCATAAACATGGATGGCAAAAAAACCAACAAAAGTATAACAAAGACCTGAGTGACGTTAGCTTCGTTCTATCTTTTAACAACTCCATTTTAGACAGATTTGTACAGTTGTGGGACATGTTTATAATTATATTACAAGTGTACGGCTTTGTGATCTGCGGTTTGACACTTGCCTTCGGATTGGTAGGTCCTGGGCTCGAGTCTCGCTCTGAGCGATGCAAATTTGAGTCCTTGGAGAAGGCTCTTTACTCACATCCTTTTACCGAAGTAAGGTGTAAAATGAGTTGGAGAGAAAAATACAGTGAGTGAATGCGATTCATAGAAAGGGACAACACAAAACAAATCTTTGTCTTTCTCGACGCCTTCATACACTAAAAGCCTGATAGGGAAGAAAAGTTGTACATCAAATCCTTTACTCTTTTGGTTCGAAAATCTTCAGGAGTGTGTATGCAACCAGTCCTTCGGATTACTAATAATGAACAAGTTACATAAAGGTGGCATAACTTATTTCAGAAGCAGGATGTCGAGGCAGATTCCTAGGAATACGAGACGTATAGATAGTTCGAAGATGACGTCACTCAGGCCTTTGTTATTGTTTTTGCCATCCGCGTTTGTGAGTTGTTCTCACTAAACTGTATTAACCTGACTATAAACGTTCATGGTTACACAGAGTTTGTGTGTTGGTCCGTTATACTTCCGGATGGCAATGTTGTGAACTCCTTGGCCAAGCGCATTCTATCTATAAGATAGAAGGTGGGTGATCTTTATTGACGACCAGCATATTATTATATTTATAATAGAAAACAATATACCATCACTCTGACATCACGAGAATTACACAAGGTATGTATCCAGTCCCCCGGAGAGTGGTTTCACGCTTCCAATCAAAAAGGGAACCAGTTTTTTGATTTCACACTTTTCTTCCTATAGATAGAATGCGCTTGGCCAAGGAGTTCACAACATTGCCATCCGGAAGTATAACGGACCAACACACAAACTCTGTGTAACCATGAACTTTTATAGTCTGGTTTATACAGTTTAGTGAGAACAACTCACAAACGCGGATGGCAAAAACAATAACAAAGGCCTGAGTGACGTCATCTGCATACTATCTATAGATAGCTAGAAGATGACGTCACTCAGGTCTTTGTTATTGTTTTTTACCATCCGGGTTTATGAGTAATTCTCGATAAAGTGTATTAACCAAACTATAAACGATCATGGTTACACACAGTTTTGTGTGTTGGCCAGTTATACTTCCGGATGGCAATGTTGTGAACTTCTCAGCCAAGTGCCTACTATCTATAGATAGTGTGCGCTTGGCTAAGAAGCTCATTACATTGCCATCCGGAAGTATAACGGACGAACAAACAAAACTCTGTGTGACCACGAACTTTAAGACTGGATAATACAGTTAATTGAGGATTACTCATAAACGTAGATGTAAAAAAACAATAACAAAGACTCGAATGACGTCAGGTTCATTTTATCTATACTGACCTAAAAATTACGTCACAAAAGAAGACGGCGATCACCAAACGAAAGTGAAAAGTGAGTAGGCCTCGATGTAAAAAGTGCTCAAGGAAGCAAATAATTCTATTGGTCAGCTATTGATTACAACTCACAATAAGGAAGAAATGTCGTGACATCAAACCATTTCGGCCTACTCTTTTGGTTCCAAAATCCTTGGGAGTGTGTGTATAGATAGTTCGAAGATGACCACACTCAGGTCTTTGTTATTGTTTTTGCCATCCGCGTTTTATGAGTAATGCTCACTGAACTGTATTATCCATACTATAAACGTTCATGGATACACACAGTTTTGTGTGTTGGTCCGTTATACTTCCGGATGGCAATGGTATGAGCTTCTTAGTCAAGCGCATACTATCTATAAAACCAGTCCTTCGGAGTACTAATATTGATATGTTACAGAAAGGTGGCATAGCTATTTCAGTATCAGGATGTCTTGGTAGATTCATAGGATTACAGGATGTGAAAGAGCGAGGATGGATCTTTATTGATGACCAGCGTATATTTAGACTAGAAAATAAGATACCATCAGTCTGACATGAGAAGATGAATAACACAAGGTACATACCTTAAGACACCCAGTCTTAAGAGTTATTTTACACTTCCAAAGAAAAAGGAACCAGTTTTTTGACATCACACCTTTCTTTCCTATTAACTTTCCCCCGTGATTTTCGTTTTCGTTTCATGCCGATTTTTGGGTTTGTATCAATGAAGGCCAAGGTTTTCCTCAGGCTACACACAAAATACGCAGATAATGGAGAGAGAGAGAGAGAGAGAGAGAGAGAGAGAGAGAGAGAGAGAGAGAGAGAGAGAGAGAGAGAGAGATCACACAAACCATAACAAGCCTGACCAACGTCAACAAACCTCTTTCAGTTAAAAATGAAGAGGAGTGGGGGCGTGCCTCCTTCCTCTTCAAACATTTTTTTTCCGCGTCTAAATCTGAGTTCAGAGACGAATTTCTCATTGAATTCAGGTGTGGTTTGATAGTAAATAGTCTACCATAATCTTATAATGAAATGTGTATGTTTCGATAAATAAATAAAAATCCCAGTAACACTCGGTCATAATATTATGAAGTCACTTAGTTTTTTTTAATTTTTGTTTTTGTTTTTTAGCCAGCCAGTTTATGAGTAGTTCTCACTAAATTTATTAATAAGAATATAAACTTTAAGGTTATAGATAGAATGAAGTTGACGTAACTTGGGTCTTTGTTATTGTTTTTGCCATCCGCGTTTATGAGTAATGCTCACTAAACTGTATTAACCAGACATAAACGTTCAAGGTTATACTTAGTTTTGTGTGTTGGTCCGTTATACTTCCTTTTTCGTCGGAGAAATATTTCATAAGGGCGTC
Source organism: Berghia stephanieae (assembly GCF_034508935.2). Classification (NCBI taxonomy): domain Eukaryota; kingdom Metazoa; phylum Mollusca; class Gastropoda; order Nudibranchia; family Aeolidiidae; genus Berghia; species Berghia stephanieae. The sequence goes on along the minus strand of NC_088362.1, from coordinate 92,302,509 downwards.
CGCCTTTGTTCCGATAGTTAACAGCCAGTTACTAAGTTACCATGCATCATTACGAGGGAAGTGACGTTCCGACTGTTGAAGAGTATTATTAGTACTCACTAAATTCTATCAATCAGACTCTAGAAGGAGCAAATATGACGCGACTAAGCTCTTTGTTATTGTTTTTAGCCAGCCATTTTTAAGAGTAGTTCTTACTAAATTGTATTAATCAGACTACAAATGTTTAAGGTCATACACAGTTTTGGATGTTGGTACGTTTTATCCGGCTAGCGCATGTTATGAGATTTTTTAAAAAAATTAAACGCTTAACATCAATAAACAAACGATGTTGACTTTACACCACTCTTTGTTATTGTTTTTAGCCAGCGATTTTTATGAGTAGATCTCACTAAATTCTATCAATCAGACAAAAAACTTTCAAGGTAAAACATAGTATTGTTTGTTATGAGATGGCGGTTGTTATGATTTTTTTGTCTAAACGTATAGCATCAGTTTCCAGCTGAGGGAATGTGAGGATTATTTTTTTTAACTAAACGCATACTGGTTGGGGTTTCCTGACCTCCCATAGTGGGCAGGGAGGGACTTATTGTGCCTTCTGTCTCCCAATAGCTGTTTTCCAACATGCTATATGTCTTTGTCTTGAAATGAGATTTCTTTGGTTTTGTCCTGGCCCTGGCCGGATAACCTGACTGGCAGGGAAACAGTCAAATTTATAGTTAGTTTGTGAGATGAAATTTTAAGTATTGTAAATCATCTCGCTGCTGTATTATGTGTCATATTGTTTGTAAACATTTGAGTGTATTCCTCTTAGTGGGGACCTGTGCCTTTGTCTTGATGAGATATTAAGGTGATGTCTATCTAAGTACACCGATTGTATACTCTTGGAATCAACATCTGTTCCCTATTTGAACCAATTCCCCTTTGTCTTACTTTTTCTTGGGTGCATTAATATTAATTCTAGAACTGTTTACAATCCTATTTTCTTCCTTTTTACTGGCGCCGATATGACGTAAATCTGTTGCAAGCGCTGTAAAACCCTTAAAAACAAAAACAAACAAAAAAAAAACAAACAAACAAAAAACAAAAAAAACAAAACAAACAAACATACAAACCAAAAAAAAAACAACAACAAAAAATAAAAAATAAAACAATAACAAATAACTAAACGCATTTTAACTGTGATACGTAAGTATTCACAAACTGGCGGACATGTCAATTGGTTAGTAGGCATTTACATAAATTATGGTGAATATGGCTGTTGCGCGAGGCAGTGCTGTGGCGAGAAGTGAGTGATAACCATTTAGCAGTGGTCATATTTGGTTATAATGCTGGTTATAATGCCTTCTAGAAGGCCTTGGCTGACCATGAACTCGTGAACAAACATTGGGTCACGGTCACGGTCATAGAGAGGACATAGAAGTCGTGGACCCCACAACACACAAATCGACCTGTCGGTAAACAGTAAAGTTTTGTGCACTGTGTACTGAATGAATACAGTATTTCCACGTTAGCAGCTGAGTGTGAACTGGAGTTTCACTATTTGAGAGAAGCCAAAAATGAAGAATGTTGAATTATATTTCCTTCCCACGTCGTTTTATTCTCAAAGGGTGAGTTTCTTTCTTTCTTTCTAAAAATGACTTAATTTACCCTGAGATAACAACAAATGTATACTTTGTAGCTTAATTTCAATGCCAAACATTCTTACTTAATTAAACAGGTGTGTTATATCATACAAAATATTTGTATTTTTGTATTATATCAAACATGTGGGCTTTGTGATGAATTCAAATTCCTCTAAAAATGTTAAAGATCTTATATTTTCTTATTTTTATTCCAAAACATTAATCATATTTGTACATTAATGGAATCTTATGCATTAAAAAATAAATTATTATGTTCAATACGACAGCTAAAATTTGAAGAGTTTATTTTCATTGACATTTAATTTGTCATTGGTTACTCGTGTAAATCATCTATGCGAGTCATATTATTATGAACTGAGAAAAATCCATCAATGAGACGAGTAGCTTTACATTTTTTAAATTGAGCATTTATATAGAGAAATATCCACTAAACGTGCTCGGAGCGCTTTACAAGAGGTCCCTGGCCAATAGCAACACTCAACATTTAGGACGGACGTGACGCCTGTTAGGCGATAGTACAATTTTTTTTCTCGGACAGAGACAATGCTGTTAACGGCCAGGTACTCATTTTAAACCTGGGACGGTGAGTGAATGTGAATAAAGAGCCTTTTCCAAGGAATCAACTATGCGCTGTGCGAGACTCGAACCCAAGATTTTCCGATCCGAAAGCGAGTGTCATACCACAAGACCACATAGCCTGTCTAAAAATATTAACAAAGAACTGAGTGACGTCAACTTCGTTCCTTCTACATTCGCGCGCGCGTGTGGTTATGTGTGTGTGTGTATGTGTATGTGTGTGTGTTTATGTGTGTGCGCGCGCGTCGACTTACAGGTCACAAACAGAATGTCATACCAATGTTCGTACATAAAGACCACAAAACCACGCTCAATCCATGTTTGCCTACTTGTATTTTTAAAAATCGTAAATTTGAAATCATTTCCTCTTTATTTCATGGCTGGACTTACCCCGTCCGGGCCTTGGCGAAACTATTATTATTATTATCATCATCGTCATCATCATCATCATCATCATCATCATCATCATCATCATCATCATCATCATCGCCATCGTCATCATCATCGTCATCATCATCATCATCATCATCATCATCATCATCACCATCATCATCATCGTCGTAGTCGTCGTCGTCGTCTTCATCTTCATCGTCATCGTCATTATTTAGCAATGAATTCATAAATAAACAAGT
>NC_088362.1:92289658-92294658 GCF_034508935.2 Berghia stephanieae | reverse complement strand
ATATAAGCAAACCATTAAGAAATAGGTCATGTCTATATATTCAACATTGAATGATATTTCTTCTTACATTGAAATAAGTGGTTCTTTAGAGTAATAAGGCTCATGGAACTGGAGTTTTTCCTGTTTCTGTAACATGAAGCAACAGACCTTAAATAGTGCTTGATAACTTTCTTAAAAAATAAATGGTATTTCATTTTACTTTGAAATAATTGGTCCTTTAGAGTCATAAGGCTCATGGAACTGGAGTTTTTCCTGTAACATGAAGCGACAGACTGTAACAAGTGCTTGCTGAAATCTGAATAAGTTGCACATTTACATTTTACTTGTAGAGTTAGATCCAGTTATTCATTCAAACATTGGTATCTTAATTTCGAATTGTCATTTAATTAATACATATAAAGTTAAATAAATCCAATGATAATAATTGATAAAATAAGGTAATTATAACTTTTATTCATTGTTTGGTCCATATGAATTTTACTTTATGATTTTGTGTGAGATGATATTGCTTTTTATGGGACCATGGGAAAATGGTTTAGAATGCCATGCTTATCTTTTTTTTTTCAGATCTAAATAACATTACAACAAGAATGAGTCTCTGCATTCCTTTAATTGTTCTGGAAGCATTGGCCTGCCTATACCATGGGAATTAATCAATTTATATTCAGGAAGAAGTATCATAATTATTATTATTATCATCATCATCATCATCATTGAGTCTTATCCTTCAAGATTATCAAAATGGCTTTCATGTTACTGTATCTTATAGAATTCCTCATATATCATTATGGACCCTTCTTTGTTTTTTTTTTATTGGAATTAATGTTTTTCTTCTACTTCTATAATATTCTATATTCTTCATAAAACCTCTCAGCTTTATTGACCTAATCTATAGACTAGAGAGCGGTGATTAAGAGAACAGGACCATATTTTGCTTTCGAGCGTTTCTTAATTTTAAAAGCAGCTTACTGTAGTTTGTAAAGATTTTTAAAAACTTTTTTCTAATGACAGTGTCTAATACACGTTAAAACCAATGCATATCTATCCCTATGTAATTTTTGGCAGTGATCTCTCCATTTTAATGGTATTGGCTCCTGTTTATTTATAAAAATGCCCTGTGAGCTTGTTATACACTTGAAAGAAACATTTACATAGTGAAGTCAAGAAGAATATAGCAAAAGAAACCTGCTTCCTTGGTTATGAATAAGAAATTTAAAAAGAAATAGGCAATGACCTCTTTATCTTGTCTACCATTTAACTTTATAATAATTTTTTAAAGTTTATTATATCCTTTTCTATATTTATAATTTAATTTATCAGCAAGATAAGAGTACTGATGAAACCATCTATGTAGCTGATTTGTAATGGTAGTAGAATTTGATAGATGGGACCATGTGATGTTGCAGAACATATTTTAAAAAATTGTATTGCATTGTTTCATTTATCAGCAACATCATATTAAATAATGCAGTGGCTTAATCACAAACTTTCTGCACTTCATATGCAAGACAGTGATGCTTTTGTGCTACATTTCTCGAAATATTCACAAAGTTTCTGTATTTTGTAAATAAGACCATGGCGCTTTTGTCTTAACTGGTTAGTCGCAAATTCTGCCGTTGTATTCCATTTCTCGAATAAAATTCTTTTCTATTTATTCTATTTATTTGCAAAGTTTCTGCACTTTATAAACAAGAACATGATGCTTATGACTGGACAGGTTAATCGCAAATTCTTCCTTTGTGTTCCATTTCTCGAATCAAATTATATTAAATTCTATTAAATAATCATTTTAATGGCAAACTTTCTGCACTTGATAATTATATGCAAGACCATAATACTAAAGTCTACACAGGTTAATCGCATGTTCTGCCTAAGAAGTGCATTTCTTGAATCAGAACCTTTTTAACCAAAGCTTTTGCTGAGGCTCTTACATCACAGATTTTTAAAATGGAACTACACAGTTTCAGTAATAATTATCAATTTTTTTTCTTTTTTTTTTCTTTCTCTTTCACAGGATGAGAATACAAGCATACCTTTAATGGAGAAACATCATATCTATATTTTTTTAAAATGATTTCAGTGTGAATAACATGAATATGAATGAAATGACAATAAATATGATATAAATTTATAATCTGTTTTTAATTTATTTGGATTTCACAAGTTGTGTTATGGCACTCAGATACAGCATAACGGTGAGACTGAGAACCAATCCTCACAATAGCACTAGAGGTCTTGTATATGCAAGATGTGATTTCCATTGATACAGTTTAAAGACTGTCCTGTTTTTATTCATTCTGGTGAACGCTGTAGGGTTGTTTTTTTGTTTCTTGTTTTAAAAAAGATTTTTTTCTTTCAATCTAAGTCTAAGACTTGATTGAATTCTGACTCAATGCAAATCAACTTTGTTCCAACTCCTCAACTTCAAATTACAATGAACTTGTGCGCCCTTCCTTCTCTGTTAACCTACAGGTTATTGGATATGTAACTTTAATACATATATGTACGTCTACCACAATGTTAAACTAGCAATTTATCTAAATCTAAATATCTTGCAATCGTCTTTTGTAATAACTTTTCATTCTGGGTTACACATAAAAGTTAGCACTGCCGGGTTACAAAAGTACTTTGATGTTAAAAAGATCAGCATCCTGTCATCTTACTTATATATGGCAGGTGTAAGACTTATTCATTTTGCAAGTCATCATCGTCACAGTTTCGCACCAACACCGAACCCACTCCACAGCATCTGGGGAGCAGACTCTTGGGTCATGGTCAGTGCAGCTGAGCGCATCCTGGCATTCTCTAAGGATGTCTGCTCTGGGCACCCACATGTACACAAGCTACTCTCAACCAGCCCCCACTTTTTCATGCTTCCAGTTGTTCTCACAAGTTTTGCCTGTGCTCTGTTCAGTGTTACCAATTCATTCCTGGGGAGCTCAGTTCCGTAGGACAGTTCTTCTCTCAGATCTCCAACAGCTTCATTTGCATGATTGTTCCACTCTCTCAACGTGGAACGCCTGTATACAGCTGCATGGTCAGGGTTGATGCTTTCTTCCATCGTGAAGCTCTTTCTCGACTTCAGTCTACTTGTCATTGGGCTGTGCCTTGGGTGCCTTGGGTCCATTTTCTATTCATATTTCTGGGCTTTGGAATCAGTGGCTCTTTGAATGTATGGAGGTGCAATGCCAGCCAGCCGATGGAGGACTGGAACTGCAGTCGGTTTCAAGTTACTCTAATGATCCGGCAGGTGTTATTTTGACATGGCAGGATCTTACTCAGACTGGTGAGACCTATTCGGCTGATGAATAGCAGAGGGCTACTATGGTTGTCCTGACTGTTTTCGGATCTGCTCCCCATGGCGTGTAAGTTTTTGCCTCTTTTCTTAGGAAGTTGTTTCTTGTGGCCACCTTTGCTTTTGTTTTCTTTGTGTTCTGAGAAAAGGACATTGTGCGGTCTACGGTAACACCGAAGTACATGGGAAATGTGTTTTTATCCAATATGTTCCCATTCCAGATGTTCAGTTTCCTGTTTTCTTTAGGCTTGGCGGTTCTTTAAATGGAAAGCACACACTTGAGTTTTTCCTGGGTTGGCAAGTGAGTTCTTTAAATGTGGCCTCAGAGAGTGGCTCCAGGACATCCGTTAGTCTCTCCTCAATGGTCTTGAAATCAGAGGCCTGGGACACAAGACACAGATCATATAGAAACCCCTGATGTTCTCAAAATGAGGTTGGTCGTTGGTATAAACGTTGAAAAGGATATGTGCAAGTACCGATCCTTGAGGGAGTCCGTTCTTTTGTGATCTGCTTTTCTTCCCATCCATTTCCACAAAAAAGTGACGGTTTGACATAAGGAATTTTATTATTGCAACTATTTTTGTGTTACGAGTTACCCTTGCAACCTTTAGGAGCAGTTTCCTATGATTTACTGTGTCATAGGCAGCGGCCAGGTCCACGAACACAGTTCATATAATTTGTTTGTTCTCGTAGAGATGACTGATCCTACCTCAATGGCGATAGGTCTGTATACTGATTTTGGAATGGGATTGCCGACAGTTTTTGACATATCTGGAAGACACAAATGCAAGGTCTGGGTTGTAGCCTGTTCTCCAGCAAGCGCTTGGAAGGGATGCTTCATGCGTCATAGAAGAGTGTCAGATTATATTGGTCAGCCCATTCCTCAACAGTATCTCCATCTTTGTTGTTCTCATTGTATCCCCATTTGGTGCTGTGGCAGTTAAAGTCACCTATCACAATCATTGGTTTCTCACTAATGGTGGATGTAACTGGCCACTTGAATGGCGTTGGTGGAGGTTTGTTGACAGTAATATCACATTGAAGTGTCTGCTTTCAATTCTGAGAATTTCCACCTCACTTACTGTCATGTCCTGGTTGTATGTCACTATTGTTTTGTCTTTGACTTTGACGTAGTTAACGCTACCGTGAATGTTGCTTTCATGTTGTTTGACTAAATGCATGCCAGGGATGTTTAGTGCCACGGTCTTGTGCGTCTCTTGTAGTTGTAGACAGTACAGAGTTGCGTCGCTGGATTACTACAACACACACAACACCAACATTTTGCAAGTATCTTTAACACTTTTTTAAATCATTAATAAACGGTGATACTGACAACAACAATAATAATTGTTATTGTTATTATTATTATATTGTTATTATTATTATTATTATTATTATTATTAGTAGTAGTAGTAGTAGTAGAGGTCTTGTAGTAGAAATAGTAATAGTATCCGTTGGACCAAGTACATAAATATGAATATTTATACAGCGCATTTCTACAGATAGCCGTGAGCAATGCGCTTCAAAATGTTTCATATTTATCCCCCCACTTCAACAAGCCGTGTGGAACCATATTTCTTTGTCATACAGCCTGTTAGGCGACCCTTGTGTACTTAAACTGTCACTACACTAACCGCCATTTCTGTAGCCAGATACTCATTCAATCGAGTGGGGTAATGTGTGTATAATTTTTCACGATTAGTCA
>NC_088362.1:92267158-92287158 GCF_034508935.2 Berghia stephanieae | reverse complement strand
CTCTTTATCATGGACCTACATGCATGTCATCTCTTTCTCACGAACAAGTATCTCAGTTATTTCTCACGGAACTCCAATCATCACAGAACTATTAGCCTCCAATTTCTTTCTCGTGGAACTCTGAGCATCATAAGCTTTATCGTGGATCTACAAACGTTTTATATATTTTCCCCACGAATACCAAGATTCTCATGTCTTTCTCACACATCCACTAGGATCCATTTATTATTCTCACATAACTACATGAATTTCCTTCCGGTGGAGCGATAAGCATTTTACTTCTTTCTCGGAACGACTAGGATCTGATTTATTTCTCATCGAATTTCAAGCATCTAATTTATTTCCCAAACATCCCAAGGGACTGGAAATAATAATTATTATTTAAAAAATCCATCTATTGTTTTTTGTTGTTGTTTGCTTTGTTTTCAATTGTCAAAATAAAATATACCTCAATTTTATTCAATTGATAAAATGATATTGGTCTGAATGTATAGACAAGCGCTCCTGTGAAGCTGCTCATATTCAGGGTCCTATCTCATGGGAACATTCTTATGTAAGATGACTGACACTTAGTCAGTGATCTCAGTGAAGGAAAAAAAAATCTTGGGTCTTATGACCTCCTATGGTGTGAAGGTCACTTCTTCTATACCCCTATATTTGTTTTCTGAGTTGCGTTTTACCTTTGTCTCGGAAGGACCTCTCTCATTTTGTCCGGAGACCTTGGCTGTGAGGGAAACAGCATGTATAGTATTAGTTTTGGGAGGTGATATATTTTCCTTGTAAATCACCTCTCTGTTATGCACTGTAATATTCTTTTTGTTTTGACTATTGTGTTATGTAAGCATTTGAGTGTATTTCTATTGGTGGGAGCGAGATCCTGTGCTGTGTCTGAATGAGACTCAAGATATCTCAAACTAAGTACACTGATGGTGTGCTCTTGGAATCTACATCAGTTCCCTAATTGAACCACTACCCTTTGTCTTACTTTTTCTTGTGTGCTTTTAATAATTCTAGACTTATTTTTTACTATCCCATCTTATTTTTAATGGCCCTGAATTGACCTTAATATGTCACGGTAGCGCCATAAAACCCTTAGAAACAAACAAAACAAATGAAAAAAATCGCTTCCTATGTGAGCGTACTACTAAGAAGTCACAGACTTAAAGCTCGGCACCTCTTGGTTACTGTATAACAACGGGCCATGAAGAGTGACTAAATTTATTCCTCTACCAGCCTAGTAACAGACTGAGCGTAGTAAATGGCTTTTTAAAATCTGTTCTTATTTGTACTTTCTAGTCTCCGACTACGTAGGCTTTAGCCTAGAAGTTAGCGTGCTTGGGATGCCAACTAAATCGGTTATTTTGTGTTGGAAATATATCAGTCCTCATACTTTGGCACCACATCACATCCGGTTTGGATTTTGATTCGTTCTTTTCCAATTTGAATATAAACCTTAGTTAATTTGCATAGTCACAGGGTGATTAACTCACTTGCTTCACTTGTATGATTTGTCAACAGTCGCACAGATTGACCCCCCCCCCCCCCCCCCCCCAAAAAAAAAAACAAAAAAAAAAAAAACCAAAAAAAAAAAACCCAAAAAAAAACCACACAGCCCCCCCCCCCCCCCAACAAAACAAAAAAAAATAGATCAATCAAAAAACAAAAAAGACATCAAATATAATAATAGAAAGCGGAAAAAATACCGATCAGAATAAGGAAACAAATAAACAAATAAAAGGAAAGAAAAACAAACAAAATAGAAAGTGTGTTTCAGATAAACCACACAATTTTCACATTATTTCAGTCAGTCACAAATGCCGGCAGAATGATTTTTGTCTCAATTATACCTTCTAATCGTCTTTTTTCCCCTTTAGAAAACGAACCTGCTATCTCGAGAGCCTGGCTTTATCACGGGAAGAAATATTTTACTTATACTAAGTCAAAGTGTATTCGTTTCCGATATCATCATCATATCGTTTCACACCAGTGCTGGATCCATTTCATAGCCTATGTGTCTCAGTGCACGTCGGTCCCAAGTTATATTCCAAGAGAATGTGTTTCATAGACTGCATTGGGTATCCGCATTTACTTTGACCATCCGTTGAAAGTCTCCACTTTAACATGTTCTGTCCGGTATTCCCTACTCTAGTTCTTGCTAGGTTGAGTGTCACCCACTCTCTTCTATTAAGTTTTGGTCCACATGGGAGGTTTTCCGTCGGGCCGTGGTTGGCGTCATTATTGCAGCTGTCACTCGTCTTATGTTTTGGCTTTCCATTTTGGATCAGCTGGTTTGCCACTTCTATTGGCGTCACTGTTGCTACTCTTGTCTGGCCCTTTGTTCCAGTATTGAGTTTCTTAATTGTTGCCCAAGCTTTCTTGCTGCTGTGATTCATGTCAGTTTTACAAATCATTTCTTGTCATCTTTCTGATTTTTCCAGTGCTACTGCGGACATAAGGTCCTTCCCGATTTGATTGTTGTTTTCACTGAATGGATCTTCGTTATCGGCATTTGTGTACTTTTCATATAGTTCTCATATAGTTCTTTGCTTTCATTGTCAGACATGGAACATAGTCCCATTTGCACCCCTGGGTATATATTTCTTTGCAGCTGTCCATACCATCCTCTTGAAATGGTCATAGTTCTTCGGATCTGCTTTGATGCATGTAACTGGAGTCAAGTTCAGAAGAGAAACCTTCCCAGTTGGCTTTCCTGTAATTGAATCTTTTTCTGAGCATTGACTTCGTGGGTTTTATTGCAGGTTCTACAGTAACACCAACTGGTCTATCTTGTGATCTGGGGATTGGATCACAAACAGGTTTTTTTTCAAAGATGTGGAGGTGCTTAGAGGATACAAATGTCAAGTATGGGTTTTTGCCTCATTTCCATCTTGAGCTACAGAAGGATGGTTTGTCTTTAGCATTATGCAATAATGTAAGATTATACTTGAGGGCCCATTCTTCTACTGTGTCAAAATCGGTGTTGTTTTTACTATAGCCCCAGTGGTGCTATGCCTGTTGAAGTCCCCGATTTCAAACTCACTTAATATAATAAATCCTAGTGTTGTCTTCAAGAGTTATGGCCCTTCAAATTGTTATTTCATTTACAATATAGACCACGAGATAAGTACTCAGGAAACATTATTTTATCATCTGGATTAAATTTTAATGTACCTGTAAAGCAAAAATATAGTGTTGCATTTAAAGTTGTGGCCACTGAAAAGTTGTTGGGTACACTATATTTTAAAATGTAAGATTATATGATTCTTAGTTACAGAAATGCTATTTTTTAAACCAACTTTTTATTTTTACGTATGTTAGTGACCTAAAAGTGTAGCAATCGCCATAAACCCCCTAAAAACAAACAATCAAACAATTCCATTCCAAACAAAAACAAAACAAACGAAAACAAACAAAACAGGAACAGTTACGCCAATAGTGTTGAATAATTCCATGTAATATGTAACGGGGAAATCATAGGATCTTCAAAACTCTATAATTTAATTATAATTAAAAGGGCGATTCTGTGAGTGTAGGAGCTGACAACTGCTCGTGTGGTGTGGAGATTATTACCCAAGTTCTCTTAAATTAAAAAAATTTAATCTCCACCTTAAATACCTCAGTTCAAAAATTATGCACGCTTTTCAATCTGTGTTAAAATTGTGAGTGATGCTCAGGATCTGTGGGCTGTTTACACCGGGTGATAGGCAAGCACTAAAGGTGGCTATAGGTCTTCGGTTCACGGTCAGCGGTTGATATTGCAGGGCCAAATTATACTTTATATTAGATTTTCGAGTCAAAAATAAAACAACTGACGTGATTTTTAAGTGTATGCACTGTGTATCGATTGAAGAACCGAAGGCTCTAACTATAAGATCATAGTCAAAAAGGCACCCATGTCAATAGCTTGACAGGCATAGCAACAAGAAGTTAGAGAGGAAACATCAATTGTTGTGGAATCTTCTTTTCACTATTCGAACCAGTCCCTTTTGACTTTTTCTTTGATGCTTTTAACTACAAACACATATTTCCCCACTCATCTTCCGATAATCCGGACCCCTAAAAATCCCAAAGTGTCTCAAGCTCCGTCGTAAAAAAGGAAAATTGTTACTTTATTGCTATGTCTCGTTCTACATCTTACGTTTTTGTAAAGCGCCTTGAGCACGTTTAGTGGATATTGCGTTATATAAAATCTCAAGTTGTTTTGTTTTAACTTTTTTTTTTTTTATTAATATGATTTAATTTTATCCCTCTTGACGGGGATCTCGTGCCGGCTTGTGTGATTTTTCTGTCTTCTCAGATGAGAAACAAGGATGCAATGCTCTTTGGATTTTCTTCAGTTCTCCGTTTTTAACTAAACTCCTTTCTGGGTGGCGTCGGGTCTTCTGACTACCTATGGTCAGCAGTAAGGTAATTTTCTGCGTCTTCTATCTCCCATATCCATTTTCCCTTTCCCTGTTGCTCTACTTTGTTTCTGATTGAGATTGCTCGTTCCCCCCCCCCCCCCCCCTTGTTATTGTGGGGGGTTTGAAGCTGGGAAGTATAAATGATCAAACGGGACCTTTTTCAGAAGATAATATTTTTCCCTTAGAAATCATCTCTCTGTTTTGAATTATTAGTTTGGAATATATATATATATATATATATATATATATATATATATATATATATATATATATATATATATATATATATATATATATATTCTACGTTGTAGACATTTGAGTGTATCATTCATAGCGGGACCCTTTGCTTATGCCTGGATGGGACTTTTAGGCAGACATGTCAAAATTGGTACATCTGTGGATTGTTCGTGGAATTTTCTGATCCCTGTTTGAACCAGTCCCCTTTGTCTTGCTTTTTCTTTTAACCTTAGATCTATAACTTTTCTTCTGTCATCTTCCTTTATACTGGCGCTGAAATGAGCTACCAGGGTCTCTACGTGAAAATGTGTTATACGAGTGTTAGATTCAAGATTCGAGCTTGCATTGAATGCAGGCCGATTTGACAATAGGTCGAGCGCTCGTTTCTTAGGCAAAGGGACCGAAGTCGATCCCAAATGTTGTCAATATATTTTTTTCTGACCCCCCCCCTCCCTCCCATCCTGTCCACCCAGCAGTGATGGGTAGCTGGATCTAAATCTCCGGTGAGTGCCGTGTGAAAGGAAATCGTCCTACAAAAAAGGGTTGCAAGCAATTTGTATTGTTCGTTTAATGCTACAGAAATCCAAATAAAGCCCAATTCCACGGGTCAATGGAAGCCTCCGTTCATCTCGAACTTATGGATAAATCGTATATAATGAAACCAGCCGAGAGACTCTTTTTAAGATATCCGAGCTGCACTGTAAAGCGATCTATGATCAAAACATGATAGACCGGACTATCAAAGGATTTTCATTTTAGACAACTCCTTGGTCTTGTTTTCTCTTCATGTTTCTTTTATTTTTGATATTACTCTCCTTAAAAACATTCGAATGAATGACAACATGTGAAATATACGTGACAAATGCATAACTGCTTAACTAACAACATTGTTTATCGTAATGTGGGTCGTAATTCAGAATTTATTATCAGTGAATTCAACAGTCATGCAGGGTTGCCAGATTATTTTCAGACATTCTTCCAACTGGATTTTAAAAATCTGCCAAACTGTACTATTTATAGTACCCCCTTTGAAAACGCATCAGTTTTGTTAAACAAAAAAGTCGCAAGGCCGATGTCATAATTTTTTTTTTCATTTCCCAAGTTTAAAAAAATCACTAGATAGTGCATAAAAATTGCCATGGAAAACGTGGAGTAGACCTATACATTCATTACTAGGCCTCTGAAAATTAAATCTGCCAATTATCTGCCAAACTGCCAAACCTTTTTCTTCTTCTGCCAGAAGACTTCAAATTCTGCCAAAAAAAAAAAGACATTTGGCAGAAAATCTGCCAAATTGGCAACGTCGTTGTCATGACCAAAGTTTAAGGACGCGAGTCAGGATTGCCAGATTAAAAATTTTATGCCAAATTTTAACAATTTATAAATTGGTATCAACGTTTGAGATTGAGAAATCATCGTTTTGACATTTTGGTATGGAGGAGTGGGGCTTGAGGGTTAGGAGGAGGTATTTTGAGACATTTTTGGTAGGCATATTACTACTAACTATATACATGCGGTATTTTAAGGGTCGATAAACAAAGTAAGTTAAAGCTTGCATCCATCCTGTCGACGATTTTTATTCCAACACGGCCTCTGGCCTTATAATTTTGTCAAGTAAGCAGTTTCAAGGCACTGAAGACAATGGAATAAACTGACGTGTTTCAACTTAATGTGGCAATAAAATCACAATTTGGCATTTTATTTTCACTTGTCAGCTATCTTCTTCTTAGTAACTGTGGTATTCGTGCAGTATTCAACACATCTCTCAGCGACCGGCAAGTCTAAATTATTATTTCCACATCCGCGGTTGAATATTGCCAGGATTGGATATTACATTAGAGGAAGTTTTCCATTTCTTGGATTACACTTTGACAAAAATGAAGAACATCGAGTTATATTTCTTTCCTTCATCTTTTTATTCTCAAAGGGTGAGTATTTTGTAGACTGATGCAACTTCGATTCAAATTTTAAAAAGTGAATGAAAGATTTGTAAAATAAGATAAACAAAAACGAATATAATAGCTTTGGAACAGAACTAGAAAACCAAATTTGGAACGTTTCGGGCCCATAACTTAGGCAAACTATATTTCAATAAATGTCTATTTGATTACACAAATTGGATTATTATAAATTTCTTTTTAATTTTAAGGTTATTATTTGTGTGATTTCATGATAGTGTCAGTACACCAATATATCTAGTGCTTCTTTCATTTAAAAATGAAAATAGCATTGTTTAAGTTTATGTTGTATCATAAGCCAAATAAGTTTTCATTAACAAAACAAATTGTCCCGTGCACATCTTTATTATCGAAATCTATGGCCCAACTGTTCTTCGGCCCTCTTTATGCACTCTAGCAAGATCAACTCAAGACGAATACTGTCGTATCATAACGACAAAAAGCTATATTTATATTTTGCTCAAAAAACGTTTACATCATGTTATATTCGATTGATTAAAGTTATTATTTCCAACTTGTAAAAATTTAAAACATTTCTTTAGGTTGAAAATTTTCTCTATTTTTACCTTGGATTTCTAGAGCAATTTTGATAAGTGGGACGCCCTTTAACCGATCGGTAAATATTGACGTCACTAAGCTCTTTGTTATGGTTTATAGACAGCCATTTTAATGATTAGTTTTCACTCAATTCTATCAGTCAGAATTTAAACGTTTAAGGTTACACATAGTTTTGTGTGTTGTTACGTTATATCCGACTGTGGGATGTTGTGAGTATTTTACCTAATCTTATAGTATCAATAGATTTCTGGCCAAAATCTTTAAAGGCGTTTTGTCAATTTACAATAATATAATAATATTTGAATTATACTTTAATCTTCCATGTTTGACGAGTTACTGTTGATATGCCTTTATCAAGCACACTTAAACCCTCATACAAAATAGATAATCAATTATTCAACGAAGCCTTTGGAAACATAATTTGATTCAGGACGGTGTGTAGCATATTATTATTATTATTATTATTATTATTATTATTATTATTATTATTATTATTATTATTATTATTATTATTATTATTATTAAAGTCGAGTTAGGCTAGTGGTTTTCAATGATATTATAATTATAATGTGTAGGGAGGATCACCTTGGATAGTATTTGTGTGCATGTGGGTGAAATCATGCATGAGTGTATAATGAGTGCGAGCTGATAATATGTTTATTGTCGCCGCCAATGGGTTATTTCCAGTTTATGTCGTCGTCGTCGTCATCATCATCATCATCATCATCATTATCGGAATCATCATCATCATCAGCGTCATCATCATCACCATTACCGTCATCATCATCTTTATTATCACCATCAATATCTACATCATAGTTTGTATTAGTCAACCCCCCCCCCCCCCCTCAAATCCTCTTCGCCCGAATAATGATGAGGAAGAATTTTTTAAAAAATTGCTTCCCCTCACAAAGAGATAAATTGGAGCAGCAATAATGTGATGTGAGGCTCAAGTCGTCTCAACAACTGTTGGGTAACGGGTCATCATCAGATGTTTTATTCAGTCAAGGGAGATTGATTTTTTTGTTGGTCAATTTTTATGTCTGTTTGGTTTAGCACTGTACCCCTACCGTGATACCATTTTAGACTTTTATCATAAACCTTACCTCATTCCATTTTCTTTCATTACGAATTTGTCGAAGGAGGAATGGAATTTTCTTTTGGGCGACAGAACGTGGAAAATGTCTTTTTCTGTGGATTCTTCATCACTCCAAACCGATGTGCACGTGTTTGCAGATCTGATAGCCCAAATAGTTATGGTCTCATTGTTGTATTGGGAATACTCTCAAACCAACTTAAAATATTTTCAAGAATGAAAAATCAAGCGTATAATTGCGTTCTGTTATGAGACCTGTAAATATATGCATCTAGATCCAAACATGTGATGTCTTCTCTATCATTACACATGATTTGCCCTCTCCAAATTATGTCTTTGTGTCCTTTTGTTCTAGAATAAGGCCATTTAGGGTTCATTTGGACTCTTCTTGCTGGGTGAGGTTCCTGGCCTCCCATATTGGGCAAGGGAGGCACTTACTGTGTCTTCTATTCCCCCAAATATGTTTCCAATATGCTTTCTGTCTTTGTCTTTGAATGAAATTACTTAGTTTTGTTCTGGTCCTGGCTGGATACCCTGGCTGGGAAGGAAACCGTCAGATGCATAGTTAGAGTTTTGGGAGATGATATTTTTTGTCTTGTAAATCATCTCTGTTGTGCACTGTATTCTTTTTAGTTTTACACACACACACACACACACACACACATATATATATATATATATATATATATATATATATATATATATTATATATATTATACATATGATTTGTATACATTTTAGTGTGTTCTTCTTAGTGATGACCTGTGCTTGTGACAGGATGAAACATTCAGGTGATAAAAACGTTGAAGAGAAAAAAAACCCCCCAACAAAATCATGAAGATAATCATTAATTCACCTTTATTCGCTTTTATCTCAAAACTAGCTCATGCGACATCCGAAATCAGCATACAATGATCCGTGCCATGGGGACAGAGAGTAAATAAATCAAAGTCTCCAGATCCAATATGTGAAAAAAACAAAACAAACAATCACGCCAGAATTTCTCTCCTCACAATCGTAAGCAATCCTTTTTGGTGTCATTTCAGGCCCGGCTATCCCTGGAAGAGAAGGGCATAAAGTACAAGGAGAGAATCATCTGTTTGCCAGATAACGAACATAACCAGCCTTGGTTTCTCAAAGTGAATCCTAATGGTGAGGTTCCCACTCTCCAAGTTGGAAACGAATACTTTAGCGAGTCTGAAAAAATCGTAGACATTGCAGACAAGTTACCTTCGGATATTAAACATACGCTTGTTCCTTTTTCTAACTCACCAGAGGGACAACATGTGGCCTTTTGGAGAAAGAAGATTGATGACCTCGACATTCGAACCATTACATTCGGTGTGTCAGTGTATCCAGATTTTACCCAAGAGAAACCAACTGAATCAATTATGCAGAATGCACAAGGGGTAAAAGACCGATTTGAAAAGAATATTAGAGAGTCCAAAACACTAATGAATGAACATCCGGAACTAAAAGAGATGTATGAACGGAAGATCCGTCTTACAAAACAGAGGTTGATTGATTTCTTCGACAAAGAGAAAATCACTACCGTTCTTGTTAGTACAGACACCACAATGGCTGAAATAGAGCAACAATTATGCAAAATGGCTGATGCAAGCGGCTTGAGAGGGGCAGATTATTTTCTGTGTGGTGAAAGTTTCACAGCAGCGGACATCAATTTATGTATTCTTCTTGGAAGATTTAAAGTGCTTGGTATTCTACCAAGATTTACAGATCCTAAGAAATACCCAAATCTGAACAAGTATTGGCAAAGACTCCAGAAACGACCGTCTGTAGAAAAAGTGATCATCAACAACGTAGCAGAAACAAAGAGGTTCATGTTTTGTCGCAAGATTCGTCGTTATTGTGGAGCCGCAGCAGCTTTTGGTGTTGTGGGCGTGGCCGTGTGGCTGGCTTATAGGCATCTCAATAGATAGATTTTTGAATTTCGTTCTCAAGCATCTAACTTTTTTTCTCTCATATAGATACAAATCTTATTTCTCTCTCAAGAAACTGCGAAAGCCGAATTTCCTTCTCACGTATTATTATTAATTTATTTTTCACGGATCTAACAGCATCATATTTATTTCTCCAAATCTAGTATTTGTATGGTTAAAGAGCAGCAAACAATTTCAGGTCATGAACGACTCCACCAAACACAGAAATAAAAAGAATAATATTAATGAAATGCATTTGGACTTTCGTAAAACTTTTGAATTAGTCCCACGTGACAGGTTATTTAGAACCTAAAAGCAAACAGTACAACTATTGATATAAATACCTGAACTAAATAACTTCTCTCAGGTCCTGAACAGAGAGTAAATCTTTAAAATATATAACCCTCTTTTATTTTCACGTGGAGTCCAAGGAGTAGCTTTCTGGGACTACTTTTTTTTTTTGGTTCATTAATATCTATCTATCTATCTCTTTATCTCTTTATCTATCTATCTATCTATATCTATATATATATATATATATATATATATATATATATATATATATTATATATATATATATATATATATAAGCAAAAACCATGAAATAATAGTGCTCAACTTTTTGATAAAAGGAGCTATTTATAAACATTTTAATTATAATTATTATTACTCCTACAGACCTGTTTCTTGTCACTGGGACAATCTACGGAAAGTGTGTGTAATCGTTATTGTTTGTTTATGATTGTGTGTTGTTGTTTCATACTTCCTGTGATGTTTTGGTGTCGAGACTATTATTATGGTGGTTTGAAGTTGCATTCAATGTGAAAATGGAAGTGAAAGTCGATTGTTGTATTTTTCTAGATTCGTGTTTATGGAGGTTCGTAATTACATAAAAGGTGTTTGTTTCTATGTCTGCATGAGGATGTTAGTTCGTTTCTTCTGTTGAATGTTGCCATGTTCGGTTTTGTGATGATGAAGAATTTTTCTACTACACTAAGCGAACACATTTGGAACCTCAAAGAAAAAAACATACAAACAGCATCACATGAAAAACCATCTCCAGAGCACAGTCGTACTCCTCCCCCTCTTCTAAGATTTGCAACCTCTACTTAGAAGAAAAATTACCTGCTATCTTGTTGACACTATGACTTCACCTAGTAACTAGACAGACTAAATCATGAAGACTTGCTTCGGCAAATGACTAAAACTTATTCCGAAGATACCGTGATTTTAGTCCCGGACTTGCTTAGTCAGCTCACATGAAATCCGATTTTTTCAAGTCATTGACTTAAGTCAGAGATAGACAGAGACTAATCGCTAGTCCGCGTTCATTAAAACAGCCCCAGCAGTTCAACCAATGGGATCACTTGTTTACTTGACTACTAAAAACTAAAGGCAACTCACTAGGCGGTCCACAAACCTAAAAATGACGTCAAAGTATGGGTCTTAGTGGGTTTCAGTGTCAGACGATAAGTTAACGACAGTGACCAACCAATGACGTCAAAAGACAAGTCTTTGGTCACAAAAGAAAACAAATCGTGAGTTGTATTCAACAGTTCAACCATAGGATCACTTGTTTCCTTGAGCACTGCTAACGACAACTCACTAGGCGGTCCACAAACCTAAAAATTAGGTCAAACTATGGGTCTTAGACTCCTTCCGCACTAGGACAAAACTGTCCCAGGACAAATTTGTCCCGTCCCGCTGGAGAACACTTCTATTCAAAAGGGGTTCCGCACTAGGACAGGACTGTCCCAGGACACACCTCGCGTATCGCTTGCGCAAATGCATTATTATTTTTTTTACAAGATTCAAAAGTTTATTTGTAGGCAAGAAGATAATATTTTCATCAACAAATCAAGTAAATAAAATCAATAATAAAGCAAGGCAAACAATGATACTAATAATGATATTAATAATAATAATAATAATAATAATAATAATAATAATAATAATAATAATAATAATAATAATAATAATAATAATAAGAATAATAATAATAATAATAATAATAATAATAATAATGATGATGATGATGATGATGATAATAATAATAATAATAATAATAATAATAATAATAATAATAATAATAATAATAATAATAATAATAATAATAATGGTGATAATAATAATGTAAAATCTTCTAATTAGTAGATTAGTTATTTAATAGTAATAGGTTGAATTATAAATTAATAATTTTTTTTAAAGTCCTTGGTACAACTCAAAATTCACATTTTATGAATCAACATAAGATACGACATGACGATAATGATTTTTTACACTGTACAATGAGATTTATTTACATAAGATTTATATCATCATGAAATATTCTTATAGCAAGAGTAATATTATTGCTGCTGCTACTACTACCACTACTACTACTAGTACTACTACTACTACTACTACTACTACTACTACTACTACTACTATTACGACTACAACATCTACAACAACAACAACAACAACAGCTACTACTACTACTACTACTACTACTACTACTACTACTACTACTACTACTACTACTACTACTACTACGTGTGGCCTTGAGTAAGTCACCTCGCCCTAGCTCAATTTGCGGCGCTGCACTGCGGCTGACGCCTGGGTTATACCTCGCCCCAGCTCAAATTGCGGCGCTGCATTGCGACTGACGCCTGTGTTATTCCAGCCTTCCCTTGGAATAGACCCTCGAGAAAAAATTTCCCCTATGGGATGAAAAAATGGAATTTTATTATTTTAAATTTTAAACTGTTATCTGTTTGCTCAACGCCACAGAAACATGGATAAGTTCCGGATTTATAAGCTTAGGAGGCAAGATTGCCAAATGGTTAGCGCGTTGTACTCTGGACTCAGAGGTTCTATGTTCGATTCCGACCGAAGCCAATTTGTACTTTCCTAGAGCAAGAAAATTTACTCCAATCACTCACTCCATTCAGGTGTAAAAGGGTACCTGTCAAGCTGGGATAGTAATCTGCGATAAACTAGCGTCCTGTTCAAAGATTTTCAAACAAATACGTTAATTGTCCGCTTCACGCTATTGAAACCGGGATAACTCCTGCACCATTGGCTACAAGGCTCTAAAGGACTTTATTTGTCTTACAATGAGCCCAAGTGGCTCAGAAGGACTTACTTAAAAATATTTTCATTGAGAATTCCCGAAATAAATAACGATAAAGATAATTGATCCCACAAGTTACCGAATAATAATAATAATAATAATAATAATAATAATAATAATAGATCTTTATTGTCCATAAATATGGCAATTTGTCATTTAGTTACACTTGTTATAATGTTAAACGATAACTAAGATGGAACAGATATTTCACTCCTACTTATTTTCTCTCTCTCTCTCTCTCTCTCTCTCTCTCTCTCTCTCTCTCTCTCTCTCTCTCTCTCTCTCCTCTTTCTTTCACACGTGCGATATACACAACATAAACATATTCATTTCGTTTTCAATTTGTTACGATTGTGGCAATTCGACACCAAAAATTATCATCATTATCAATTGGTCAGTTAATCTTACATTAAATAAATTAATCAGTTAATCAGTCAACGAATCAATCCTTGGTTTTTCTGTACCATATGAAATATTCAAAATTTTTATTGCTGATGGAACGAACGTTGATTTATACTTGTTAGTTCTACATTTAATCTGACAAAACCTTCTCCCAGATGGTAAAAGACTAAATTCATGGTATAAAATATGTTTTTTATTGTTGGTAATTGAGAATGCTTTCCTTTCTATTGCTTTTCCATGAATTCTTTCTACTCCATCAAGAGGATGGTTTATTATTTTTGATGCCTCTTTGATAGATTTTGAAATTTTTGATTTATCTTTAAGTCGGCATCCTCCAAACCATATGGTGCAGCCAAACGCATTTACACTTTTAATCAATGAGTCATAAACTCTTAACATAGTTTTCTTCCTTACTTGAAATGTTCTCAATTTCCTTAGGATGTATAATCTTTGGGCAACTTTCTTAGATATTACATTAATATGTTGAGAGAAATTGAGGGAACTATCAATGGTTATTCCTAAATATTTAAAATAGTCAACTATCTCAACATCATCTTTACCGATCGCCACACACTTTAAGTCGTTTTTATTTTTTACACCAAACGCCTGTTCTTTCGTTTTTTCAACATTTAATTCAAGCTGATTTTGTTTACACCAATCGGTGAATATATTTATTTGTTTGAAATAATTCTTTTCGGTAACTTTATCTTTTAAAAAGCCAAGAATAGCAGTATCATCTGCATATTTAACTATAAAACAATTTTCAAAGGATGGTCTGCAGTCGTTGGTGTATAAGATGTACAGGATTGGGGAACTCACACAGCCTTGGGGACATCCGTTCGACAACGTTCTTTTGTTGGAGATATGTTCACCCAATTTTACACATTGCGGTCTATGGGTCAGAAACTCTTTATACCATTTAATAAGGTAGATTAGATGTGCGACCGGTTTTAGACACGTTACTGCTGTGTCACAAAGTGTGACACTTCTTAAGTTATATTTGTAAACATACGTTTTTAAATTGCCGAAAATGTTTATGTTGCTATGCATTATTTTGTACGTGGTTTCATCACATAGAATTATTTTTTGAATTTTT
Source organism: Berghia stephanieae (assembly GCF_034508935.2). Lineage (NCBI taxonomy): Eukaryota > Metazoa > Mollusca > Gastropoda > Nudibranchia > Aeolidiidae > Berghia > Berghia stephanieae. The sequence continues at coordinate 92,272,353 of NC_088362.1, read as the reverse complement.
CTTGCTTTTTTTATATTCAGAATTGAAATAAATAAATAAATAAATTTTAACTGTGAAATTGATTGTAAACTTCAGTTAATATACGAAAACAGATAAAATGGACGTTTCGGGTTTCCCCTTCATCAACAAAACAGGGTGAATGAAACACTACAGACGAATGAGATAATGTGGTAGTGGCGTTGTTAAGATGCATAAACAAAAACATTGATGGGCAGGAAATTGTATGCTACTTTGTGAGGAAGCACGAATTAAAATAGAGCAATAGAAATTTATAAAAGGTGCGTAATTAATTTAGTCAAAAGAGGGGAGGCGGGGAGGAACTGTGTAATGCAGTATAGAAAGTGAAATAAAATAAAGTGTGGACTATTGTTGGAAAATAAATACAATGGAATTGGAAATAAACACAAAATATAAGGGATGTAAGTATTAATATTAGTGGCATTAGCAGCAGCAGAAGCAACAGTAGTAGTAGTAGTAGTAGTAGTAGTAGTAGTAGTAGTAGTATTAGTAGTAGTAGTAGTAGTAGTAGTAGTATTAGTAGTAGTAGTAGTAGTAGTAGTAGTAGTAGTAGTAGTAGTAGTAGTAGTAGTAGTAGTAGTAGTAGTAGTAGTAGTAGTAGAGATGCAGAAAATAAAGACAGGTATTGCAACTTTGACACGGCGCCGCCAAGTCTGGGACTTTTTTGTCCTAGTGCGGAAGTCTGCTATATTTTTCTACTATCACAAACGATATGAACACGGGACTGGGACAGTCCTGTCCCGTTGATTTTGTAGCATTTCACAACGGCTTGGGACACAACGGGACTGTTTTGTCCCGTCCCAATAGGTGCGGAAGATCTCTCTAAATTCTATATGTTACATATTTGGGACATGACTGTCCCAGGACAGTCCTGTCCTAGTGCGGAAGAGGGTTTAGTGGGTTTTAGTGTCAGTAGATGACAACGGTCTGGCCTTCACAATTTTAAGAGAGGCGATTGAAAAAAAATGCAGGTGCTTGATACAATTCCTTCATCAGTAATTTAAAGCTAACGCTCCCCTAAAAATTACATCTCAATACAAGGCGAAGACCCCCCCCCCCCCCCCCCCACACACACACACACAAAGAGTGAAAAATGAGTTGTCGATAGTAATGCTCAAGGAAACAAACGATCCCATTGAACTATTGATTGCGTCATCTCGTGTTGTGGCGCATTTTTTCGTCAGTGGCAAATTATGAGTTAATGAGGGCTACGGTCACAAGCACGAGGCATGTCTTTGAAAATAACCACAGACTGGCCAGTGATCGGTTGTAAATCAAGACATACAAACCAACATTTAATTAGTAAAGTACCAAATATCAGAGGAGATCAATAGCCTCGCTATAGAAGGAACGTAATTGAAGTCACTGAGCTCTTTGTTATTGTTATGGACAGCTATTTTAATTATCAGTTCTCACTCAATTATAATATCAATCAGACTATAAACGTTTAAGCTTACACATAGTTTTGTGTGTTTGTACGTTATATCCGACTGGGGGATGTCATGAGTACTTATCATAAACGCATAGCATCAATATCAAGACTATTACTATAAAATATCAACATTATCGAAAGAAAGGCGAGAGCTTCTTAACAATAGACGAGAGCATGCTACTTTAGGATTGCCACTCAGACTAGTTTAATAAAAATTGCTAAGCAATTTATAACAAATACCCAATGCTCTTAGATAACGCCAATTTTTTCTAGATAGTCCGTTTCCTCCTCCTCCTCCTCCTCCTCTTCTTCTTCTTCTTCCTCCTCATCCTCCTCCTTCTTCTACTTCCCTTCTTCTTCCCCTTCTCCTCCTACCATCCTTCTCTATATCCTCGTTCTCTTCTTCTGATCTTCTTCTTCTTCTTCTTCTTCTTTCCCTTCTCCTCCTACCATCCTCCTCTATATCCTCGTTCTCTTCTTCTGATCTTCTTCTTCTTCTTCTTCTTCTTTCCCTTCTCCTCCTACCATCCTCCTCTATATCCTCGTTCTCTTCTTCTTCTTCTTCTTTCCCTTCTTCTTCCCCTTCTCCTCCTACCATCCTTCTCTATATCCTCGTTCTCTTCTTCCGATCTTCTTCTTCTTCTTCTTCTTCTTCTTCTTCTTCTTCTTCTTCTTCTTCTTCTTCTTCTTCTTCTTTCTTCTTCTTCTTCTTCTTCTTCTTCTTCTTCTTCTTCTTCTTCTTCTTCTTCTTCTTCTTCTTCTTCTTCGTCTTCTTCTTCTTTCCCTTCTTCTTCCCCTTCTCCTACCATCCTCCTCTATATCCTCGTTCTCTTCTTCCTACTCTTCCTCCCTCATCTTTTCCCTCTATATTTCCCTCATCCTCTTTTCTTCTCTTCATCAACCCTCCAACCTCCAATTTGTTTACACTTTCTTTTAATTATAATATTAACTTCGATAACGACTAAGGCCTGATTTAATATAGAATCAACGAGAAATGAATCGTTATTTTCATATGATGCTGCCATGACTAAATGTCTTGATAAAATGACAATATTATAATATTGTTGTCTTGCTGTCTCAAGGCTGAAAATAATATAAACATCGTGTAGTTAAATTGTCTATCAAATAATTGAAATTAATTGGTTTAAAAGTCATCTTTCGTGTCACACCGCTTTTGAAATGCAAAGGCTAAGTAGTTTGACGGCAAAACCGCTAAATTGACATTCCTAACTGCTTTATCGTGATCTTAGTTCGACCTAACCGGAGATAAATTAAATTACACTCTCCGGTTCGACGGGCCATGAACACGTCAAAAAAAAAATAATAATAATTGCAGTTTAACATTTCCATTTTTAAGTTCTCAAAATAAAACTCCTTGAAGTTTTAAATTTGAAAATAAGTTCTTCCTTTTTGTTAATTCCAGAAAAGGGCGACGGGTACATATTACGCACGTCGAGAAAGGGGCGTGTCTTCTTTTAAAATGTTAGATCTTGTAATAGATTCAATGGTTGTAGAAAATGAATGACTGAAACAACAAACAAGAAAAAAGTTTTTAAGAACAAAAAAACAAAACAAAACAAAACAAAAAAAAAACAAAAAAAAAAAAATAAAAACAAACCCAAAAACATACAAACATACAAAAATAAAAGAAAACAAAAACAAAAACAATAATAAATTTGAAGCGTCCTATGGAAGCGGGCATTATTTTACGTGGTGCAACATCTAACTTTTTTCACAAAGAGAGCAATTATTAGGGTGCTAAAGACAGTGGGAATGAATAGGTTTTCAATTTTGTTAAAGCTTTATAACGGTCTCTCATATAACCTCAATTGTGTTGGAAGAGACCTAAAGCAACAAACAAAAAAAAAAAGCTTTATAATATCAAATCATAATCATGAAGTTGTCAAATATGTCAAAAGACCTTCAAATACCCCGTGGTCTTTGCAAATATAAATATATAATAGTTAATACTGACAAAAGAAAAAGATCAAATTGATGCACGGACGTTACAAGTACACAAAATCGTATAGATAGAATGCGCTTGGCCAAGGAGTTCACAACATTGCCATCCGGAAGTATAACGGACCAACACACAAACTCTGTGTAACCATGAACTTTTATAGTCTGGTTAATACAGTTTAGTGAGAACAACTCACAAACGCGGATAGCAAAAACAATAACAAAGGCCTGAGTGACGTCATCTGCATACTATCTATAGATATACAGACGAAAAGTCGAGTTTTTAAAAATATTTTTTTTCTCAAACAATACGGCGTGCTCTATGATTTTTTTTTGGCATTCTAGGAAATAAAACTCTCTGGCAAACGGACTTCCAACTAGTGCGGGGCGGTCCTTGGCAAGCTTAAGGACCACGGTCCTACGGTCCTTGGGAAATGAAGACCGCAAGGACCGGTCTCTAGACCGGTCCGTTCATTCTTGAACCGTTAAAGACCGCTACACGATGAAAACCGTGGCCTACAGGAGTAAAACACACGGAGTAGTCACACTCATTTCAAATTGTAACCTAATTAGAGAAGAGGGGTGATGCCTTCTTTATTTGCTCACCGTACTTCATTGTTACTTCGATAATTTAATAAAATTTGAAATTTATCCCCATTAACGGAGATAATGGCATCGCCCAAGGCGTTGATCGAGTTGTTCGTGGCGTTGATACACACACGCAACTCCTACCCCCCCCCCCCCTCCCCCCCCCCCCCCCACACACACACATTAGAGGGCAGCGAGCATTGAAGAGTAAGAGAGAGACGTGAAGTTATAATAAGAGGGGGTGGATGAGGTGATAAGAGGGTCGATGGTGACTTTTCGCCAGATCTAACAAACTCAGCTACCCATTCATTGCTGAGTAGACAGGGATTCAGAAAAAAATCGACTGCACCCGGATCGATCTCTGGCCCTTTGCGTATAAAGAGAGTGCTCTATCAACTGAGCTATCGGGGTCCCCAAATATTCTATTGGACCTTTTAAAAATACAGACGTTATAACTGGTTTTTTTGGACGGAAGAAACTAATGAAACTCATATTACTTGATTAGTTAAAACACCAAACGAAATTTTAATATTATTGTATTATTTTAAATGACAACAATGCGATAGAAAGGAGTGGCGACAAGAGATGGACAAAAGAAAACAAAAAATCAGACTTGCAACTTGCTAGGTTCGACACACACACACACACACACACACACACACACACACACACACACACATCTTTAGTAGTCACATACATTTCAAACAATAACCCATTAGAGAAGAGGGGTCATGCCTTCATCATAGATCATTGTCATTGCGATCATTATGGTGTAGTAAATTTTGAAATTTACCCCGTATAATGGAATCGTCCAAGGCGTGCGCCTCCTGTTCCCCCCATCTCACACACGAAAGGGCGGTTTGCGGAGTGGAGGGAGGTGGTCGTCTGCCTCTATGGTCGTCTGTGTCGTTTGGTGTATGGCAAAGGGGGGTGGGTGCGATTAATTAAGTGGGATGGGTGGTGATTGGTGGAAGATAGGCAAAGGACCGAGGCAACGAATCGCTGGGGAAGTAGTATGGCGCGAGACCGTTGAAAGGTGATAAGAAGTGAGGACCGCCGGCGGTCTTCCTCTTTGGGACTGGACCACGGTTCACAGCTAAAAGACCGTGGGACCGGTCCTCGGTCCGGTCCTCAGCGCGGCACTACTTCCAACGCAATAACGCAACACACTTCAATTTGCAGTGCATCGGTCATCTCG
>NC_088362.1:92172158-92262158 GCF_034508935.2 Berghia stephanieae | reverse complement strand
GCTCTCTCTCTCTCTCTCTCTCTCTCTCTCTCTCTCTCTCTCTCTATCTATCTATCTATCTATCTATCTACCTATCTCTCTGTGTGTGTGTGTGTGTGTGTATGTGAGATGAACGCGCACGCACAGACACACACACACACACAAAGTCAAACACGCACATTCACGCGAAGATCATGCATTTAGCATATAGCATCACTATCAAGAAATGTTTGACTTAACTCGTTCACATTCCTTCATATCAATTTTTGCAGCAATAATAATAATAATAATGATGATGATGATGATGATGATGATGATGATGATGATGATGATGATGATGATGATGATGATGATAATAATAATAATAATAATAATAATAATAATAAATTAATATATACAATAATCACGACACACAGAGAGAAACAAATGAACTTGTTAATAATCGTGATTTCGATAATAATAAAGATGGTCGAAGTTACCATACTATGACTGGGACGTAAATGACCAACATTAGCTATTTTTCCCCAGTCCAACAGAGTTGGAGCAAAAATTTCTCGGCACCTGAGGCGGGTTTTTTCTCGTATTTGAAGATGGTAAACATTCGAGCCAGGTATTCAATGTGGCAACATTATAGTACATTATAGTAATAGCCTTAAATGGTGCCAGCTACAATCCGCTCATTGCAATCGTTTGAGTGGGGAGTGGGGAAATCCAGTCACTCGCTCAGCCATGGTACACAGTAGTGCGGGGCGGTCCTTGGCAAGCTTAAGGACCACGGTCCTACGGTCCTTGGGAAATGAAGACCGCAAGGACCGGTCCTTTTCGACATTGAACATTCCTGAGAGACTGTTGGAAATTCGAACCGGTTTGACCTTTGAGACCGTGGGATCGTTCATTCTTGAACCGTTAAAGACCGCTACACGATGAAAACCGTGGTCTACAGGAGTAAAACACACGGAGTAGTCACACTCATTTCAAATTGTAACCTAATTAGAGAAGAGGGGTGATGCCTTCTTTATTTGCTCACCGTACTTCATTGTTACTTCGATAATTTAATAAAATTTGAAATTTATCCCCATTAACGGAGATAATGGCATCGCCCAAGGCGTTGATCGAGTTGTTCGTGGCGTTGATACACACACGCAACTCCTACCCCCCCCCCCCCCCCACACACACACAATCAGAGGGCAGCGAGCATTGAAGAGTAAGAGAGAGACGTGAAGTTATAATAAGAGGGGTGGATGAGGTAATAAGAGGGGTCGATGGTGACTTTTCGCCAGATCTAACAAACTCAGCTACCCATTCATTGCTGAGTAGACAGGGATTCAGAAAAAACTCGACTGCACCCGGGATCGATCTCTGGCCCTTTGCGTATAAAGAGAGTGCTCTATCAACTGAGCTATCGGGGTCCCCAAATATTCTATTGGACTTTTTTAAAATTCAGACGTTATAACTGGGTTTTTTGGAAGGAAGAAACTAATGAAACTCATATTATTTGATTAGTAAAAACACCAAACGAAATTTTAATATTATTGTATTATTTTAAATGACAACACTGCGATAGAAAGGAGTGGTGACAAGAGATGGACAAAAGAAAACAAAAAATCGGATTTGCTACTTGCTAGGTTCGACACACACACACACACACACACACACACACACACACAAACACACACATCTTTAGTAGTCACATACATTTCAAACAATAACCCATTAGAGAAGAGGGGTCATGCCTTCACCATAGATCATTGTCATTGCGATCATTATGGTGTAGTAAATTTTGAAATTTACCCCGTATAATGGAATCGTCCAAGGCGTGCGCCTCCTGTTCCCCCCATCTCACACACGAAAGGGCGGTTTGCGGAGTGGAGGTTGGTGGTCGTCTGCCTGTATGGTCGTCTGTGTCGTTTAGTGTATGGCAACGGGGGGTGGGTGCGATTAATTAAGTGGGATGGGTGGTGATTGGTGGAAGATAGGCAACCGAGGCAACGAATCGCTGGGGAAGTAGCCTAGTATGGCGCGAGACCGTTGAAAGGTGATAAGAAGTGAGGACCGCCGCCAGTCTTCCACTATGGGACCGGTCTCCGGTTCACAGCTAAAAGACCGTGGGACCGGTCCAAGGACCGGTCCTCAGCGCGGCACTAGTACACAGTCGCTGACAGTCATCAACGGACTGTGTGAATCGGGAGAAAAGCGTGGATAGAAGGCGTTGTGACAGAAAGGGAGTCTGTTTCGCACTGTTGATAAAAGGCGATATATACCATTTCTCAGTTTTATATATTTAAAAAAATGCTGTTATCCATTTTTAAAACATGGATGTGGTGCCAGGCACCATTTGAACCAATAGAGCCACGCCCCTGCATCAGGTCATCGAAAGCTCTATACTAAATTTACATTATTATTATTATTATTATTATTATTACCTCGCCAATAAGGGAAGGTCCAGCCCCCCGTTCCCCATCAGGTAATTGCATTTGTATTATAATATATAAACACCACGCTATGAACGCTTTACAGTTATTTTTTTACCCTCTCGATGACGATAGAACAACAACCATTTAAGTCACAAGACGAGGCATGCAGCATGATAGGCTATAGTGCACTTTTCGGACTGGTGGTCCCAATAGCTCAGTTGGTAGAGTACTCCTGGCAAGGGCCAGGGCATAACGAAGTAATCTCTTTCCAAGACGAGGACAGAAAGCAACAACAGAAAAAAACCCCATATATATATATATATATATATATATATATATATATATATATATATATATATATATATATATATATATATATATATATTGGAATAAAAGACATAGCTAGTGACTTCCTTCTCACGATGGGAGGTCAAAAGGAAAGCAAGTTGAAAAACAGATAAGGGGGATAGGGGACATTGTGAGTGCCTCTCTGTCCACAATGGGAGAAATCCGACATTAACAATGCTACATAACTTCCGCTTTTTTGTTTTTGTTTTTAAGGATTTTACGGCACTTGCAACACATTAAAGTCATATCAGCGCCAGTAAAAAGGAAGAAAATGGGATAGTAAAAAGTTCTAGAATTATAATTAAAGTACCCAAGAAAATGTAAGACATAGGGGAACTGGGAACAAAAGGGATCAGATGTAGATTCCAAGAGCACCGCCAATGTACTTAGTTTGAGATCACCTATAAGTCTGTTTTATGTTTTTATGTTTTTAAGGGTTTTACGGCGCTTGCAACACATTAAGGTCATATCAGCGCCAGTAAAAAGGAAGAAAATGGGATAGTAAAAAGTTCTAGAATTACAATAAAGCATCCAAGAAAAGGGAAGACAAAGGGGAATTGGTTCAAATAAGAAACAGGTGTAGATTCCAAAAGCACTCTAACAAAGTACTTAGTTTGATCACTAAAAGTCTCATCCAGACACAAGCACAAGTCCCCGCTAAGAGGAACACACTCAAATGTTTTACAAATCATATATAATATAAAGAAAGCATAGTACAGTGCATAACATGAAAAAAATATCATCTCCCAAAACTAACTATACATTCGACTGTTTCCCTCTCAGCCATGGCATCTGGCCAGGACCAGGACAAAACCAAGTAATATCATTCCAAGACAAAGACAGAAAGCATGTTGGAAAACAGATATAATGGGATAGAAGACACAGTATGTACCCCCTTGCCCACTATGGGTGGTCAGGAACCCCACCCAGTCACCTATAAGTCTCATCCGGACACGAGCACAAAATCCAACAAAGAGGAATACACTAAACATTCAAAATAGCAAATATAATAATACATAACAGAAAGATGATTTACAAGGAAAATAACATCATCTCCCAAAACGATAACTATGCATTTGACTGTTTCCCTCCCAGTCAGGATAAAACCAAGTAATCTCATTCCAAGACAAAGACAGAAAGCATTCTGGAAAACAGATATAAGGGGATAGAAGAGACAGTATGTACCTCCCTGCCCACTATGGGAGGTCAGGAACCCCACCCAGTAACCTCCGCTTAAACAGGTTACACTCGGATGATTATAAGATAGGCCATTAGATTTAAAATCTAACAATAATCATCCCATCCAGAAAGGGCCCTAATAAGTCGCATTGTAAAAATGTGTGTATGCACATAGGTGCATGTATGTGATATGTATGTATGCATATGTCTGTATATGTATGTGTATATGTATGTATATATGTGCATCTTCGGGCCACGTTCCAAGTGCCCCATATGTCAAAATGCATTGCATTTGACTGTACGATTAATATCATAATTCAGAGGCGGCGATGTTTTTCTTGTCTCACTTTCTTACTTTTGCTCCTTCTTTGAGTGTACTAGGGTCATATATATTTTGCATTATTATTCTTTTTTATATTTACCCAATATGCGATTGTAGCATTGTGAAACATTTGTGGTGATGGGTCTTAAATATTTTTATTATCATTATTATTATTATTATTATTATTATTATTATTATTATCATTATTATTATCATTATTATTATCATTATTATTATTATTATTATTATATTCGTTATCATCTTCATCATTATTATTAGTGCTATTATTATTATTATTATTATTATTATTATTATTATTATTATTATTATTATTTCTTTTATTATTACTATTATTACTACTACTACTACTATTATTATTATTATTATTATTATTATTATTATTATTATTATTATTATTATTATTATTATTATTATGATCGATATCAAATAATTTTTTTTTTCTTAGGTCAATATACCTATACCTGTTTATTGTCGTATTTAAAAGACGGAGATAATTCTAAATTGGCAAAGCAACGACAAACTTTGGGTATCTCCCATTCCTGAGGTTTAAAAAAAAAAAAAAAAAAAAAAAAAAGTCGCATTCCAAACAAGGACACAAAGCCGCATGGATGGAAAGAATGATATTAGGGAGATAGAAGAGATAGCAAAGGTGACGTCTTCAACGATCCAGGGAGAGGCACCCTTGGGAATATTCCACAAACAAGGCATTGAATTACAAGTTTAAAAACCAATGTTTCTAATTCACAAACAATTTTATTTCCCAAAAGAAAAAAAAACCCCAAAAAAAAAACAACAACCTCAAATCAAAACCCCCCCAAAAAATGATAATTAAAAACAAAAAAAACAAAAAAACAAAAACGAAATAACAACCACTTCAAAAAAGCCGCTATGTGCATGGGACGAAGCATTATACTCGTATTAATTATTATAACTTTTAATTCAACAATCTCAACAATAGTTGATAAGCACAAAATACAATAGAACAGAACCTATGAAGAAAAATATACATTGTAATATTATTTATGTTACTATTACCAATAATAATAATAATAATAATAATAATAATAATAATAATAATAATAACAATAATAATAATAATAATAATAATAATAATAATAATAATAATAATAATAATAATAATAATAATAATAACAATAATAATCATCATCATCATAATCATAATTTAAAAAAAATAATAATAATAATAATAATAATAATAATAATAATAATAAAAAATTATTATTATCATTATTACTGTGCGGCGATGTGGTCTTGTGGTATGACACTCGCTTTTGGATCGGAAGGTCCTGGGTTTGAGCCTCGCTCACCGCATAGTTGAGCCCTTGGAAAAGGCTCTTTACTCATATTCTCTCACCGTACTCGTGTGTAAAATGAGTACCAGGCTGTTAATAACGTTGTTCTGTCCGGAAAAAAATGAATTATCGCCTAACAGGAGTCATGTCTTGTACTACATGTTAAGTATTGATGTTGGCCTGGGAACCCTTGTAAAGTGGTTTGAGACGTCGATTGGATGTTGTGCTACATAAAAATTCTCTATTATGATTATTATGATTATTATTATTATTATGATTATTTTTTTTTTGTTTGTTTAGTTTGTTGCTTTAGGTCTCTTCCAACACAATTGAGGTTATATGAGAGACCGCTGAAACAAAAAAACAAGCAATCTAACAAAAATAGTACAAATGTAAATGAAAATCATAACCTAAAGATATCATAAGCTAAATTATAAATAACGAAGAACAAACAGGCAGAAGATTTACAGAAAAAAAAAATATCCCCTGTCAAAAATACAATCACAAACCAAAGAAGCAGGATAGGCTAGTAAAGAGAAGAAGAAACGACATCACTATCTGATCGTACACCCATGCGAACATCAAAGGTATATGATTCAAGGGTGATGCTCCCATCCAACCACCCGCTGATTATGATTATTATCATCTCCCAAAAACAATAACTATGAATTTGACTGTTTCCTTCCCAGCCAGCACCACGACCAGGGCCAGGAAAATACCAAGTAATCTCATTCCAAGACAAAGACAGAAAGCATGTTGGAAAACATATATAAGGGGATAGAAGACACAACATGTTTTTTTGTTTTTGTTTTTAAGTGTTTTACAGCGCTTGCAACACATTAAGGTCATATCAGCGCCAGTAAAAAGGAAGAAAATGGGATAGTAAAAAGTTCTAGAATTACAATAAAGCATCCAAGAAAAGGGAAGACAAAGGGGAATTGGTTCAAATAAGAAACAGGTGAAGATTCCAAAAGCACACCATCAAAGTACTTAGTTTGAGATCCCCAAAAGTCTCATCCAGACACAAGCACAGGTCCCCGCTAAGAGGAATACACTCAAATGTTTTACAAATCATACATAATATAAAGAAACATAATGCAGTGCATAACAGAGAGATGATTTTCAAGGAAAAAAAAATATCATCTTCCAAAACTCTAACTAAACAATTGACTGTTTCCTCCCAGCCAGGGTTTCCGGCCAGGGCCTGGAAAAAAAACCCAAGTAAACTCATTCCCAGACAAAGATAGAGAGCATGTTGGAAAACAGATATAGGTGGGTAGAAGACACAGTAAGTACCTCCCTGCCCACTATGGGAGGTAAGGAACCCCACTCAGACACAATATGTACCTCCCTGCCCGCTATGGGAGGTCAGGATACAAGGGGATAGAAGACACAGCGTGACCTCCTGCCCACCATGGGAGGTCAAAGGAGCCCACCCAGGGCTGTCAGAAGATCCCACCTAGTAAGGCCAATTTCACCCATTCAAACATGTAAATGTTAAGATCAGCTGCGGAGTATAACTTCTCAATAATTTAAGGAAATAAAAATCACCGGAATGAAAACTGTAAAAATATAACTTGTAAATCGAATACCATATGTAATATCGCCACATAAAAATGGAGGCATTTTGATACCCACTCAGCACAAAATAGAGACTTTTCTTACTCAAACAAAAAGTATCAAGTGCAGTCTACATACACAGGATAAAAATATGAAAATTCTAACTGTAATCATAATCTATATTCTTAAAATGTATCGATGTATGTGAGTAGAAATCGAATAATATGACAAATTATATAGTGGAGAGGTTCATTACACCTCAATTAGAGACTGATTGAGCACATAAATCTTTATACGTTGGCAAAGATATTTAATGGGCCCGTTCTTATGTAGACTGACTAAGCATTTGATGAATGCATAAAGTAAACGACTTCTAAATTCAGTTCTTATGCAAGCTGAATAGACTTCAGTCTAAAATTCACCTTTGACTTTAAATCTTAGTTAAACAAGCAAGCCAGGATTAACAGCTAATCCATTCTTTTTGCCAAGTTACTTCCATCATCAACAAAAATGGCAGCCATTGTCAAGATATTGAGAGCTTCACTTCCGCAGAAAAAACAATTATACAGACAAAAAGCATCAAATAAGCAACTTAGAAAAATTGTATTAACTTAACAGATCGTTGAAATACACACTTAAGAAGTAGAAACTACAACAAAATAAGTTGAGTGTGTCGGAATGAAAGTCAAAACTGCTGAGAGACTGCAGCTTCACTTGTCTTTTTAAGAAATCTGATTTGTGTTTCTGTGAGTGGTAGTGGTTAAAAGAACTTCCATTAAGCATCAAACGTCTCCATCACATTGTTAGATGCGGCAGTTAGATGTGATGAGAGTTTAAGAAAAAAGGCAAAACCAAATAAAATCGAAAGTGGATACAGCAAGGATTAACTTTTCCACTGTTGGAAAAGTATGAAGACTAATTTCTTACTGGTTATTTTGTTAAGCACATTTTAACCTAAAGCCAAATGAGTCTCTTACTAAATAAAACAAAGGTAAGAACCAATTTTTTAGGATCTTGCTTAATCTTGAGTTAAGACTGGACTAGGCAAGTAAAACATAAGAGAAAGACATGGTTGTGCATGAGTCTGAATGTGAAAACGCACCAAAAGTTGAGTGTAGGTTGTACGTAAAACCAGTAGAAAGTTATTTTATTTTTTAAAAGTCACTAATCTAGAAGAAAATCACTCATGTACATGGCTCTGAGTTTTAAATTATTTTACTATCCACACATTTTGTCAACAATAAAATCTACAAACGCCTTTAATAAGCTCTTGTTGTACTTTTGATGCCAGCTTTCCGGTGTCTATAACATTTATCAATAATCAAAATCAGGAAAGTCTTATAAAAATAAGTTATTGTCTATTGTTTCCACAATCATAATAATCACTTTATATCTTTGCCATAACTTTTGTAACTGATCAATTTTAATATGGACACATTAAAACATATTGTGAGAGAGTAGTCAAAATATTAATATCATGTTGTATCTTTATTATTTCTGTGCCTAAAACTAAAAATAACCCACAGCCACACGCACCACTGTTTGCGGACATCGGCATGGGAGTAATCGGTCAATCAAATGGATATTTAGCCATAAACTTATTTAAAGAAACATACAATTGTTTGTATATATGTTTGAAGTGAATGGGACACCAATAGAAAAAGCATGTCACTTTATATCTGGCAGAGTCCAGCAAAAGCCAATGCAGTAAATAATCAGCTGGGTGCATGGGAAAGAAAATATTCTTCTGTTACTAATATACTAAGTAAGGCATTGATCACACATTCTAGCATCTGCATTTGTTGCTGTCATGACCTTTTGTTCTTGTTTTTCCTTCTTTTACATACAGCATTCCATTTTTTTTCACAGGATTATTTAATAAGTTATAAATAATATTCATATATCTGAACTATTTCTTGTAGCACTTTTAGATTAAGATACCAGGGGAAAATAAAAGATGTCAATAAGGTTTTAGGCTAAATGTAAGCTGTGGCATTTGTTTCATTTTTCAAAACTTTCTTTTTGTATTGCAGTTCTAAAATATTGCTTAAATTATAAGTTCCACATGGACAGCAATGAAAACCCCCGCATGGACAGCAATGTAAACTTCCACATGAACAGCAATGTAAACTTCCAATTGTACAGCAATATAAACTTCCACATGGACAGCAATCAACTTCCACATGGACAGCAATGTCAACTTCCACATGGACAGCAATGTAAACTTCCACATGGACAGCAATGTCAACTTCCACATGGACAGCAATGTAAACTTCCTAATGGACAGCAATGTAAACTTCCACATGGAATGCAATATAAACTTCCACATGGACAGCAATGTCAACTTCCACATGGACAGCAATGTAAACTTCCACATGGACAGCAATGTAAACTTCCACATGAACAGCAATGTAAACTGCCACATGGACAGCAATATAAACGAAGTCAAAGATGTTCCTCCTCTGATTCCTCTGTACTATCAAACTCGTCTTTTAATGAAGGACGCATCTCTTCCATTTCAAAGTCATTGTGAACAGATTGCTGTAAAGCAGTAAAGATATATATAAATATGACTCATAGTGTTAGAGACAAAATCAAAAGGTTTACAAGAAGTTAATCATTTCATAATTGAAAAAATAAAGAAAGGAAGATACACAATGTGTGTATCTAATCCTCAGGTTTTAGATGATCAATGACAACTTGTTTATCTAACCTATGTGAGTTCTCTTACTCAGGAAAGACAGTACTGATCTCATATGTTCCAATAAAATAATATTTTATTAAACTCGTAACATAATCTGTAAAAAATTACACTAATTTTTTTTAAATGCGCATGATCCTCAGCAAAATGGGTACAAGTGTACAATGAACATAACATGAGTAATAATGAGCATTTTTTACATAAGGTTGTCAACACTGCCTGACCACAAAACCATATCAACAACTATTAGGTTACACATTCAATCATAAACTGATAAAACTTCTTTAGTAACAGGACTGGATGGGCAAACTCTAGTCAAGGCTTGAAGGTGTAAATGAAAAATAGCTATCAATAACTATCTTCGACATCGAGAACTCAGGATGTCACTGATTACTTTTAAACTAGCAATGACTATGAAAAATGTTTTTTTCTCTTTTTGAGGAAAATTTTGTCTAAAATCAAAGCCCTATCTCCACTGAGTAAAAATGTTTTTGAATTTTGAAAATCCATTAATAAATAAACAAGTTATGCAGTTTCAAAGGTGTCATTTATTTGGATGACCCGCAAAGAGGAAAAAAACGCGAAAATATGGAACGCTTTTTCGGCATTTTTTCGACCTTTGGTTGTATCTTGCGTAATAAGTGGATTAAAAGATTGAAACTTGAAGAGCAAATTAGGATGGTGTTTTGTAAAATACGGGAAAAGTACTCGTCGTATTCATATGAAATTTTACAACCAAAAAGAAGAAATGTTCATGTATTACCTTGTCAGCGACAAAACCTACACGCCCGATAGTTTTAGAAATATTTTACTCCAAAGAGTAGAAATCTATTTTTAACGGTCTTCTGGTAATCGCACGAGTTTTGTCGCTTGACATAATCTAAAATGACCTTTTTTCTAACTGTGTGCCAACTTACAGTCATATTCATCAATAAACAGCGTCGTAATTAATTTTTTAAAATAGCATATGCGAAACGGTTTCGTCCCATATTTTGACGCGAATTCGGGCACTTCGTAAGCGAAAAAGAGGCCCAAAGATTTGTGCGTGATAGTCATTGCTACTTTAAACAACAGAGGACAAGATGCGCACAGTCCCCTAAATTAAATTACTCTTTGTAAATAGTCAATTGTTAGTTTAAAAGAATATCTGATATATTTTCAAATGCATGATAATCTTGCAATAGATGCCATCTGTGTTCTTAATGGTAGCAAGATACAAATGCTACAATGCTGAACTTTATAATAAGGTGGTGTTTTTATGCACCTCCGTTGGAGGTGTACAAAAACGCTCCGTTTTTATGCACCTCCATTGGGATGGGAGGTGTACAAAAATGCACCGTTTTTATTATGCACCTCATGGGCGGTGATGGTAAATTAATGAAAATGTTGCTGCATACGTCCATGAGGTTTAAATAGTTTTAGATTGTAGTTTAGCATGCTGCTTAGTGATTACCGAAGTGCGTTTATACAATGATAATGAATTAAAGAATAATAACAATAATTTAAAAAATCAAAAGTAAAAAAAAACATGGCACACAAATACTGATCTCAAATAAATAAATAATTTTAGAAAATTAAAATCGAATTTTTTTTTCAACATGATAAAAAGTTTTTGAAAAACAACAACAAAAAATAATTTAAAAAAAAATAAAAGAAGAAGAAGAAAAAAGAATAATTAAGCAACTTTAAAAAAAAACTATGTCCACAACGGAGGTAGGTAGTTCTGAAAGGGCTATAACCAAATTAATATGAGGCATCCTTTGAATTATATATAATCATTAGCCCATCTGCTATACATTGTAAACTATTGCAACCGAGCTAGGCCTAATGGCGAGATGTTAACAGGATTTACCCATGTTGTTCTTACTTATAAAAACGTATGCAGTTGATCAAAAATTAATGAATTAAAGAAAAACAATCCATGATATGAAACTTACTGGAAGAACTCTTCCCATGGTTTCAATGGGCATAAAAAATCCACAGATGCTGCATAGAAGACAGATCACTGCGTAAAGACAACAAGCAGCTGTCACAGAATAGGAAGACAAAACCTGTAAATAGTGTCAAGAAAATATGGAGGGTAAAATGTGACTCAAACAAAAACAAAAACAAAAATAGAAAAATAAAAGCAAAGAAAAAAAAAGAAAAGAAAAGAAAAAAAAAACAAACATAAAAAAGTAAACAAAAAAACCCAAATCAAAACAAAACGAAACAAACAAAACAATGTTTTGGCCCTTGGCTTTCATTAGAGGACAGGCAAAAGTAAATAGTGGTTTTTGAGTTACTACCAAAAACGTATTAACGATTTTTTTCCTACATAACAAATTGGGCAAATTATTTAAAGAATAATATTACGCCGTTTTGAGGTTAATTAATAATTAGACTTTATGACAAAATTTCCAAGAACATTTTCTCTGTTTCTTCCCTTTGAATCTAAAGTCAAAACTGAAAGTATTTCAATTAGTGCACATCAAAAATGTGTTAAATTTTTTCCATACTTTGAAACCTTTTGTTTATGATGAGTGAATTAGGGAAACTTTAGAATGAATTATACAAATTAGATTCCTTGTAAACCAATCAGAATAGAGATCACATTGAAAACAATTCATTAATTCATTAACATGCTTTATCAATTTTTATTATGTTAACAAAAGAAAATAATAAGAAATATCTTTAAAGACTGTTTCAGGCTAAAAAGTTTGATGGTTTGTTGTTTATCTGTCAAATTCCATTGCATAATTGATTTTGTGGTTCTTGGTTAAGCATGGACAAGACCAAAATTTAGGTATGGACAGAATCCTCCCGTGATGATCGAGCTCTAAGAAGGGTTGATCTAGAGAGGATTTTATTATTAAATCAGTATATTGCCAATTGGTGGATTGAGCTCTTAGATGGAGGCACAGTGGAGATGCACCATTTATGATTTTAGGCATCATCTACAGTGTTTTAATATACCTTTTACTACTTTAGGAAAAAAACTACAAGGTAGTTTGAAAACGGTCTTTGTTCTTGTCTTTTAGAAAGTTCTGTAAAGCTCCTTACCTGTGCCACAAAAGGGGTGGCCATCGCTCCAGCCCGTGCCCAGGCTGAGGCTGTTCCCATACCAAGTGTGCGAATTGTTGTAGGGTAGATCTGTGAGGAATTAAATCAAACAAAACTCTTGAGTTGAAGTGAAAATGTTATTAAAAACTAATGTTTGAAATGAATGAAGAAGTATATCAAAAAATATGTATGCATATTTTCTGCTAATAAAAACCAACCACAGGGCATTTGAATTGGTGGGTTGTTTTTTGTTTTTGTTTTTGTTTTTAAGGGTTTTACGGCGCTTGCAACACATTTGGGTTATATCAGCGCCAGTAAAAAGGAAGAAAATGGGATAGTTGAAAGTTCTAGAATTACAATTAAAGCACCCAAGAGAGAGTAAGACAAAGGGGAATTGGGAACAAATAGGGATCAGATGTAGATTCCAAGAGCATACCATCAATGTACTTAGCTTGAGATCACCTATAAGTCTCATCCGGACACAAGCACAAAATCCAACAAGGAGGAATACACTCAGATGCTTACATCATACATTAAAAATAAATATAATAATACATAACAGAGAGATGATTTACAAGGAAAAAAATATCATCTCTCAAAACAATAACTATGCATTTGACTGTTTCCCTCCCAGCCAGGACTCGGGCCAGGGCCAGGACAAAACCAAGTAATCTCATTCCAAGACAAAGACAGAAAGCATGTTGGAAAACAGATATTAGGGGATAGAAGACACAGTATGTACCTCCCTGCCCGCTATGGGAGGTCAGGATCCCCACCCAGGAACTGGTGGGTCAGTCATTGTTGAATTCCTTACTTCATGTGAGCGATGGCCATATCAATATGGTTGATGTATTCATACCATACATGTTATTCATTATTTTTAATCTTGTGTAACAAAAGAGACTGTTGAATGATTCAATAAGTTTGCTGGTTTGATACAAAGTACAAACCATAAAGAGGAATTACTTTGTAACACATAATGTCATTTTCCAAATTATGCACCAGATATCTGAAATCCTGACAAAGCTAACTAATTTACATCTTTATAAACTTATAACTTATAATTAAAACTTATAATCATTACTTTATTCTGACTCATCAAACATCTATAGAAACTTTGATAAATTAAGAAATTGAAAAAAGTGCTCACCTCAGATGAATATATATACAGAAGGTTTCCAAAAGCAGATGATACCCCACGTACTCCAAATAAAATGACAGTAAAAAGCATACGAGGCATGTCAAATTGCAGTAAAACCACAAATAAAGACCCTAATAACATGAGAATTCCAGCATTCTTGCGACGTCCCAGCCAGTCAATGAGGAGCCAATTTAGTGGAAGAACTGAAAAACAAAATAATGAGATATGGAAATCACAACTAATGTACATGGAATCCTTCCACCTTCTAATCACTTCTCTGCCGTACTCGAAAAAAAACAACATGTATTTGAAATTGTGGCCAGTAAACTTGTTCTTGAAATATCGATGAATAAAAATTACCCTCATCTAAGCAAAAACTATCAAACCTGGGACTTTGTGCTGGGATTTTGCAAAGTCCCATGTTTGAATTTTTTTGCCAAGATGAGTGTCAATTGGTCATATGTGAAGGATGAGTTTTCTGGTCTAAATTTTATATATATATGTTTTTTCAGAGTGCGTCAGCTCTCTGAAATACACTGACAAAACATATTTTATTTTTCATTTTGACAGCTTGAGACATTGTGATAAGTTAAGATGAAAGGGGGAGGGGAGGTAATGTTTGCTTTATTGATCATTATTTGAAGTAAAAGTTTTCTGGCCAAAATTTAAAAAAAACATACACTTTGTCAGAGAACAGCATTTCAATATCTGTTTTTCCTTTCTTCCTACATGGCTCAGTGAAACACTTTATCAAAAATACGTTGTTAACAATGCCACTACCAAATTATCTCATTCTTCTGTAGTGTTTCATTCATCCTGTTTTGTTGATAAAGGGAAAACCTGAAACGTCCATTTTATCTGTTTTCTTATATTAAATTGAAGCTTACATTCAATTTCACATTGTTATTTATTTGAAAAAAGATGATGATAGCACACATTAGTTTATGAGTATTTGGAACAGTCTTGTGTCACAAAAATCATAGAAAAAACAACATTTCATAATTCATCGTTTTGGTGTCTATCCTTTCATCGTTTTGGTGTCTATCCTTTCATCATTTTGGTGTCTATATCCTTTCATCGTTTTTGTGTCTATTCTTTCATCGTTTTGGTGTCTATCCTTTCATCGTTTTGGTGTCTATCCTTTCATCGTTTTGGTGTCTATCCTTTCATCGTTTTGGTGTCTATCCTTTCATCGTTTTGGTGTCTATCCTTTCATGGTTTTGGTGTGTATCCCTTCATCATTTTGGTGTCTATCCTTTCATCGTTTTGGTGTCTATCCTTTCATCGTTTTGGTGTCTATCCTTTCATCGTTTTGGTGTCTATCCTTTCATCGTTTTGGTGTCTATCCTTTCATCGTTTTGGTGTCTATCCTTTCGTCGTTTTGGTGTCTATCCTGTCATCGTTTTGGTGTCTATCCTTTACACTCGCCATTATTGTTTTGACACAAGTTAAAAAAAAAAATGCAAATGTATAATCCATGATGTCACAAGACAAAAAAACCAAAAAAACAAAAAATATTTAAATACTTTATAATACTACTTTATTCTTTATTAAACGAAACTGCCTTAATTCTACAATGTTTGCAACATAATAAATTAACACCATTTAAATGTAGATGGGTAGCAATGAATTATAAAGAATATTTCAAGTCCAGATCCCTCCCCTTCTTTATTCATACAAATAAATATAAGCAGCATAGCAAATATTTCTATTGAATAATTGAGGGAGCCTTCTATATTTTAACATTTAAAAAAACAAAACAACTATAATTTATTGACAATCTTTGGCCTAAATCATAGCCGAAAGAAAGCGATTTACTAATAATAATAACAATATAGAGATAAAAGTATGAATTAAAAGTCATAAACAAACTTACAAGCAAATTCCCCTACTGTACCGATGAGCATGGTGGTGTAGTCTTTAGTACTGAGAAATCTACAGTGACAGTCAAAGTGACCTGTGGAGACACCCAAACAATGTTGACAGACATTAAACTATTGATTGAAGAAAGAGTCCCCCCTCGCCCCCCCCCTCTCTCCCTCTCTCTTTCTCTCTGTCTCTCTCTCCCTCTCTCTCCCCCTCTCTCTCTCTCTCTGTTTCTCTCATCCTTTAATTAGATTTTAAAGTATTTTTTTAAAGTAAGAAACGCTCAAGAAATGCACATGTTTAACTCAATTTTAACACATTTTACACTGAAAAATTAATTTGAATCTAATTGAGTCAATAAAAGGAATATCAAATAAGTTTGTAAAACACAGGCTTTTATAAAATGCAAAATCCACAAAAAAAAAAAACCCAGTGCGCTTTACAATAAGGATGAGAGATCACGTTGTTAAAGTGCTATTTCAATTATTTTTTTTTGTTTTGACAGAGACATTATTGTTACTGGTCAGGTACTCATCTAAAACCTGAGTATGGTGAGAAAATATGAGTAAAGAGCCTTAACCATAAGGCATTCCACAGTTAGACTCAAAGCAGGGACCTATATATTATAAGCTGAAAGTCATATCACTTGATTGCACATTAACAAATTATTACTTTGACAAAAGCTAACCAGAACAAACTCAGGAAATATTTTTTATTAAACGGCCTTGAAATGCAAAGATACCTTGGCCACTTTCATTATACTTCCGTAGAATCTCTGTGCTGATCAAAACTACACCATAGTAGAAAAATCCCATGTTGAACCATAAAAACCACAACTGCAGGGTGGCTCGTTTGTATTCTTTGCTGAATAGATTGGAAAACTGGCCACGAGTCTCCTGGTTGGAAAAAAACCAACAAAAAAACAGCAACTAGAAAATTAAATCATTATTTTACAGTAACAAGAGGGATGAGAGAGATAAATAAAAAAAAGCCCAACAAAAAAAAAGACAATAAAATAAAAACAAGAGAGAGAGAGAGAGAGAGAGAGAGAGAGAGAGAGAGAGAGAGAGAGAGAGAGAGAGAGAGAGAGAGACACAGAGAGAGAGAGAGAGAGAGAGAGAGAAATCTCAACTTCACTTGGGATCAGTCTCTGCCTCTTTGTGCATGAAGTGAGTGTTTTACCAACTCAGCATGAGCTATCAGAACCTCCTCAATGAGGACTTAGGTTATGGTAATTTTTCAGATATTTGTGACCCATCTCCTCAAACATGTATTATATTTGTATGATCTATATGGTAAAAACTGACTTTATAGTCTTTAGTCAATATATGACTTGGATTAGTTTTATGCCTTACTGAAGACAATAGACATAGTTACTTAAAGTGACAATAATGAAAATCTCACTTTTTTGGTCACTTTTACTTTAAAATCTCTTTTTGGCACCTTGTTCACACCGACATAATACAATGTGAGACTATAGGTCACATTTGAGTAAATATTCAGGTTCACAGAAACACACAATTAGGTGAACATACATTTTAAAAAAATATATCAATAAATAAAAACATGAGCATTCATATTGTGTGATATCCACTCGTCTTCAAACTGAAGTACAAAGGGTCCCATGCCCAAGCCAACAGAAACACTTACAATGTAGGACGAAAAATATCGTCTGTTAAGCTTTATTACAATATTTCATAGACAACGCTGTTAATGGCCGGGAACTCATTTAAGACCACAGTACAGCAAAAGAATGTGAGTAAAGAACCTTTTCCAAGGATTCACCTATGCATCGCTCAGAGCATGATTTGAACCTTGAACCTCTCAGTCTAAAGGCGAATGTCAAACCATAAGATCACATAGCCACACAAAATCTACTTCAATTTTAAATTTCCCAGTGCATTTAGTACAAAATTTACATAATGGGATTGTTACCTCTTTTGACGCCACTAATCTTCCTTTGGGAAGCTTTGAGCCATTGACTTTGGCACCGTGTTCAAGAATTTGAATGACCTTGTTCCTGTGCCCTGCTGCCAAGAGATAACGAGCTGATTCTGGTATAGTCTGATGAGTGTTTTGAAATAAGGATAAGGAATTGCGGGAGAGTTAAAATATGTATTTTAAGTGAACGAAAAAAAAAGAAAAAATTATAAATGAGAATGAGAAAGATCTTTTGCTTTTGTCACCCGACAGGTTTAAAACTTCATCCCCAAAGATTAAAGAGACTTAAATAATTACAACTGTTTGAAATATTATGTGAAAATTTATTTTTTAAAATTTTAAATAATTTTAAAAAGTTGTAGTATGTGTGACTTGGTCCTTGTGCATTTGAGTGAGCCTGTGTTTATTTGTAAATGTAGTTTTCATTTAATCATTTCTGACATTTTTCTTAAGCCTGTTTAATCTGTGTAGGACTCTACAAAGGGTATATTTATTCTTCATATCACATCATATCATTATGGACTACATATGCAACCATACACGACACATAGAAGATAATATAAAAGTTATATGCACAGGCAAGTTTATCCAAAAATCAATCAGATTTGAAATTTGTTTTTAATCAACCCACAAATAGAACACACCACATTGATATTTTTTTTAGTCACCCATCTTCCACTATCAATTTTGTTGTCAAATTAACCCTATACTTATATAAACTGTGTCGTTTTAAATCAGAAAATATAAATGGAATTGATAGAGAGTTGTTCAAAAACTTTTAAAATTAAAAAAAAAAAACAATAAAAAAACAAACCCCCCCCCCAAAAAAAAAAACTCTGGCACTACGGGCTTTCTAAATATTGCTCATAGAGTAACTTTTAAATAATGATTAGAATGACATACCAGAAGTCCAAGAGCTGCGCAAATACCGGGAATAGCCGAAGCAACCAAAAGCCACCTCCATCCGAAATATGGAATCACCAAACAGGCAAGTAGGATCTCAAACATTACACCACTAACCCAAAATACCTGGAAAAAATCCACAATACAAATAAAAAGAAAATAAATAAAAATAAGAAGAAGAAGAATACCCCCCCCCCCCCCCCCCCCCCCCCTGCCCCGTCCAATTAATTATGATAAACTGAAATCTAAAAATCCATTTTATCCACCAACACATTGTTGCATTAGATTTCAAGTCATCTAAAGCCACAGCTGTCACTTTCCTACCACGACTTTCCTATTATGCTTTTCTTCCATGTTACAAAGGAAAGGAACAGTTGTCTGATGTCCACCTGACCAAATGTGTAGAGTTGACATAATCAGGTAAATTGAATGTGACCTCAGTGGTATGGTGTCTTGTCTTGTAATACATTCAGACAATGTTGAGCATGCTCAGTGATCGAATTGGTAACACTTAACTCTGGCCAGAGCATTTTGTCCATGGGTAAAACGATTTCAAATAATACCCCATTCGACTCCGTGGTAAATGAAAATCCTCAAAATGTCTGTTTTGTTTGTTTTGTTTTTAAGGGTTTTACGGCGCTTGCAACACATTTAGATTATATCAGCGCCAGTAAAAAGGAAGAAAATGGGATAGTCAAAAGTTCTAGAAGTACAATTAAAGCACCCAAGAAAAAGTAAGACAAAGGGGAACTGAGAACAAATAGGGACCAGATGTAGATTCCAAGAGCACATCACCAATGTACTTAGTTTGAAATCACCTACAAGTCTCATCCAGACACAAGCACAAAATCCAACAAAGAGGAACACACTCAAATGCTTACATTATACATTCAAAATAAAAATAATAATACATAACAGAGAGATGATTTACAAGGAAAAAAATATCATCTCCCAAAACAATAACTGCATTTGACTGTTTCCCTCCCAGCTAGGATTCCGGCCAGTGCCAGGACAAAACCAAGTAATCTCATTCCGAGACAAAGACAGAAAGCATGTTGGAAAACAGATATAAGGGGATAGAAGACACAGTATGTACCTCCCTGCCCGCTATGGGAGCAAAATGTTTGTAACAGATAGTAGTACAAAAATAATGTAAGATATGGAAAGTTGGTTCCATATGGCCTGCTGAAGAAATAAATGAAGCATTGTTGTGTCCTTGGGTAAGGCAGTTTACATAATTACCCTACTCGACTCGGGTGTTAATGAGTAACTGGTTACAGACAGTGATGGATATAGTAAGAGAATTAGTACAAAACGGACACCTAACAGATGACTGGTTCTGTATAAAATGGAAATATAGTTCCATATGGGGAATAAATGAAACATTGTGAAATGCACTGGGCATAATTAATCCATGGACATGCGCTACAAAGGTTAATATCTAAATTTCACCAGCTGGTTCACCCCATGGTGACCTTTTACCTCTTGCTTATCAAAATAAGATATCAAATCCCTTTGTATATTCTATGTACAACCTCTTTTTTTGCGAATTCAATGAACCAGGGAAGTTAAATAAAACAATTAAAACTTAACTCACTATTGTTTATCACATCAATGTTCTTCATTCTTATATACCACATGTAGCAAAAAAGAAAAGTGCTTAGATATGTAAATGTATTGCTTTCACTGTGTGAATTAAGGGGCCCATATACTCCCAAAGAATTCTGAAAATCGGTTTTGTAAAAATTGACATATCTTAGCAATGACTATCCCGCACAAATCTTTGGGCCTCTTTTTCGCTCACGAAGTGCCCGAATTCGCGTCAAAATATGGGACGAAGCCGTTTCGTATATGCTATTTTAAAAAATTAATTACGACGCTGTTTATCGATGAATATGACTGAAAGTTGGCACACAGTTAGAAAAAAAGTTATTGTAGATTATGTCAAGCGACAAAACTCGTGCGATTACCAGAAGACCGTTAAAAATAGATTTTTACTCTTTGGAGTAAAATATTTCTAAAACTACTGGGCGTGGAGGTTTTGTCGCTGATATGAATATGACGAGTACTTTTCCCGTATTTTACAAAACACCATCCTAATTTGCTCTTCAAGTTTCAATCTTTTAATCCACTTATTACGCAAGATACAACCAAAGATCGAAAAAAAAATGCCGAAAAAGCGTCCCATATTTTCGCGTTTTTTTCCTCTTTGCGGGTCATCCAAATAAATGACACCATTGAAACTGCATAACTTGTTTATTTATGAATGGATTTTCAAAATTCAAAAACATTTTTGCTCAGTGGAGATAGGGCTTTGATTTTAGACAAAAATTTTCCTCAAAAAGAGAAAAAAACATTTTTCATAGTCATTGCTACATATCTATTCTACTGCATTGAACTAAAAGATAAGGATAAAAACCAAATTCTGCAGTGAAGAAAAAAAAAAGTTGTAAACATGTTGATTTTGGGTCATTAAAAGGATCCGTTCTTAGCAAAAAAAAAAAAAGATAAAAAAAATAAATTCACATGATGCAAAACATAGTTACCTGGCCAGCAATGAGCATCTTGGCACGTTGTTTCCTGGGAATATACTCAGACAACAAAGAAGTCCTGGGGATAAAATAAGAAATAAATCGACAAGTTTCTTAATTGTTTTGTTTTATTTTGTTTTAAAGGGTTTAACGGCGCTTGCAACACATTAAGGTCATATCAGTGCCAGTAAAAAGGAAGAAAATGGAAAAGTGAAAAGTTCTAGAATTACAATTAAAGCACCCAATAAAAAGTAAGACAAAGGAGAATTGGTTCAAGTAGGAAAAAGATGTAGATTCCAAGAGCACACTATCAAAGTATTTAGTTTGAGATCACCTAAAAGTCTCCTCCAGACACAAGCACAGGTCCCCACTAAGAGGAATACATTCAAATGTTTACATATTATACACATAATACAGTTCATAACAGAGAGATGATTTACAAGGAAAAAAATATCATCTCCCAAAACTAACTATACATTTGACTGTTTCCCTCTCAGCCGGGATATCCGACCAGGGCAAGGACAAAACTAAGTAATCTCATTCCAAGACAAAGACAGAAAGCCAATGGAAAACAGATATAGGGGGATAGAAGACACAGTAAGCACCTCCCTGCCCACTATGGGAGGTCAGGAACCCCACCCAGAAGTTTCTTAATTGTTTGAGCAACAAATTGCAATGCAAAGGAATGGGACCAGATGCATTCTATAAGTATTTTTCTCAGTTCCCAATAAACAACACAGAACTTGATTCCCCTTCTCACACTGTGCACTTGCCTCTGTACACAACATATTCAACTGAATAATAACATGTAGTTACAATAAAATTACATATTTAAAAAAAAAATCATTCTGCCTGCAAGTCAAGCGATGACGAATGGATAAAATGAGCTGAGATATTATTTGTCAGCCCATTATGTTCCCATGGTGATAATAAGACCAGGAACTGCTTGTTGTTTTGTCTTAATGATAATACTTTAAGGTGTTTTACCACACTTGTAACACTCACTGGGTATTTCGTTTTGTTTGTTTTTAATGGTTTTACGGCGTTTGCAATTTGCAACACATTTAGGTCATATCAGCGCCAGTAAAAAGGAAGAAAATGGGTAGTAAAAAGTTCTAGAATTACGATTAAAGCACTCAAGAAAAAGTAAGACAAAAGGAAATTGGTTCAAATAAGTAACTGATGTATATTTCAAGAGCACACTATCAGTGTACTTAGTTTGAGATCACTAAATGTCTCATCCAGACACAAGCACAGGTCCCTGCCAATAGGAATACACTCAATTGTTTACAAATCATATGTAAAATGAAAAATAACTCAGTGCATAACAGAGAGATGATTTACAAGGAAAAAAATATCATCTCCCAAAACAAACACATTTGACTGTTTCTCTCCCAGCCAGGGTATCCGGCCGGGGCCAGGACAAAACCAAGTAATCTCATCCCAAGACAAAGACAGAAAGCTAGTTGGAAAACAGATATAGGGGGATAGAAGACACAGTATGCACCTCCCTTTTCACTATGGGAGGTCAGGAACCCCACTCAGTTGGGTATTTAGTTTCAAATAAATTTTAAAAAGTAAGAGAATAACCAATGGATTATCGATTTCAAGTTTATGAGCACCCAAAAAAAAGTAAGACAAAGCAAACAAAAGTAGACTCCACAAGCAATCTATCTGTATGTCTCTATATTGACACATGCAGTATGAGCTCTATGCGCTTAAAATTAAATCAAAAGCTATCATCTGAAGAGAAATAAAAAGGAGCAACATATATTTGATGTATCCCTTTCCAAAAGTTGTTTTTGTTTTTGTTTTTAAGGGTTATACGGCACTTGCAACACATTAAGGTCATATAAGCGCCAGTAAAAAGGAAGAAAAGGGGATAGTAAAAATTCTAGAATTACAATTAAAGCACAAAAGAAAAGGTGAGACAAAGGGGAATTGGTTCAAATAGGAAACAGATGTAGATTCCTAGAGCACACTATCAAAGTACTTAGTTTGAGATCACCTAAAAGTCTCATCCAGACACAAGCACAGGCCCGCACTAAGAGGAACACACTCAAATGCTTACAAATTATATAATATAATATGTAAACTAAACATAATACAATGCATAACAGAGATGATTTACAAGGATTTTTTGTTTGTTTGTTTGTTGCTTTAGGTCTCTTCCAACACAATTGAGGTTATATGAGAGACCGCTGAAACAAAAAAACAAGCAATCTAACAAAAATAGTACAAATGTAAATGAAAATCATAACCTAAAGATATCATAAGCTAAATTATAAATAACCAAGAACAAAACAGGCAGAAGATTTACAGAAAAAAAAATATCCCTGTCAAAAATACAATCACAAACCAAAGAAGCAGGATAGGCTAGTAAAGAGAAGAAGAAACGACATCACTATCGGATCGTACACCCATGCGAACATCATAGGTATATGATTCAAGGGTGATGCTCCCATCCAACCACCCGCGATTTACAAGGAAAAAAAATATCATCTCCCAAAACAATAACTATGCACTTGACTTTCGCTCCCAGCCAGGACTCTACCAGGGCCAGGAAAAAAAAAAACCAAGTAATCTTATTCCAAGACAATGACAGAAAGCATGTTGGAAAATAGATATATGGGGATAGAAGACACAGTATGTACCTCCCTGCCCGCTATGGGAGGTCAGGATCCCCACCCAGCTTTCCAAAAGTGATCCCAGCCATGGAGAGGGAAACAGCTACAGTCAACTTGTGTAAGACTGACACCCTCCATTCCTGATGAAAGTGCCCAAAATACGCAAATTAAAAAACATTCAGTGTAAAAGGAATTACATGTTATTCATTTGGATTTTACCAACACATGATGAAATTATTTTGTGGCAGACATTGTACTGCTATAGGCCATTTTGTCATGAGATGAGACTAAGTGGTCTTGTGGTATGATGCTTGCATTCGGATCAGAAGGTCCTGGGTTTGAACCTAGCTCAACGCATAGTTGAGTCCTTGGAAAAGTCTCTTTACTAACATTCTCTCATCGTACTCAGGTATGAAACGAGTATCTGGCTGTTAACAGCGTTGTCTCTGTCTGAAAAAATTATAATATTGACTAACCGGCATCATTTCAAGTCCTACATCTTAAGTGTTGCTGTTCGCCTCCTTGTAAAGCCCTTTGAACACGTTTATTGGATATTTCGCTATATAAAGGCTAAAGCTAGGTTGTTTTTTTTGTGTTTTTTTTTTTTTTTTAGATTAAAAAAAAAATTAAGTTTAGGCACTTATATAATTATTTATTGCACCTCTATTAAAATCATTTTGGCCACTGTTATTCAAATCTCTAACACACAGAGCATGAAAATTGGATTTGTTATGCAGCACAGACTCAGTTTAGGGACCATGAGAGTCTGGTATTGTGTTTGGTCATTGATGCAATCACAATTTTATGATAAACTTGACAAAGGATCGAATGTTGAATTGTTTGTCAACAATACAATATATTAATAAACGTTTTTGTTCAAATTAATTTCTTAACAATGGGTGTGCATGTCAGTGTGTACATGGGTGTGTGTGTGTGTGTGTGTGTGCGCGTATGTGTGAGGTGTGTGTCTTTGTGTTTGTATGCATGCCAGAGCAAATATATTTGTACTAACATGATTTTATTTCGTTTATTGACTGTCTATGAGAATAATAATAATAATAATAATAATAATAATAATAATAATAATAATAATAATAATAATAATAATAATAATAATAATAATAAACAATGTTGTAGAAGTTAAATAATCATAATTATACTTGAAATGTATTATAAATAGCTCCTTTAAAAAAATAATTTGAGCACTATTATTTCATGGTTTTTGTTTATATAATATGTATGCATATGTATGCATATCAAATGACATTAGTCCTCTGTTTGTTGTCTTTTGTTTTTAAGGGTTTTACGGCGCTTGTAACATATTAAGATCATACCAGCGCCAGTAAAAAGGAAGAAAATGGGATAGTAAAAAGTTCTAGACTTACAATTAATGCACCCAAGAGAAAGTAAGACAAAGGGGAACTGGGAACAAATAGGGATCAGATGTAGATTCCAAGAGCATACCACCAATGTACTTAGTTTGAGATCACCTATAAGTCTCATCCGGACACAAGCACAGATCCAACAAAGAGGAATACACTCAAATGCTTACATTATACTTCAAAATAACACATATAATAATACATAACAGAGAGATGATTTACAAGGAAAAAAATATCATCTCCCGAAGCAATAACTATGCATTTGACTGTTTCCCTCCCAGCCAGGACAAAACCAAGTAATCTCATTTCAAGACAAAGACAGAAAGCATGTTGGAAAACAGATATAAGGGGATAGAACACACAGTAAGTACCTCCCTGCCCACTATGGGAGATTAGTCCTCTGGCCATTATAATACTAATACTAATAATAATAATAAAAATAATAATAGCAATAATAATAATAATAATAATAATAATAATAATAATAATAATAATAATAATAATAATAATAATAATAATAATAATAATAATAATAATAGTAATAATAATAATAATAAACAATGTATCATCATCATCATCAATTGTGGCTTGTACTCTTGAGCAAGTTGCTGGTCAGCTGTCTCCACGAATCATATTTCTCTGCGATGCGCATGAAATCTTTGTTGCTTTTAAAATCACTTTTGGCCATTCTTAGGTTATTTAGATATGTCATCCTTTGTCCTCCTCTAGCTCTCTTTCCTTCGATCATCCCAGATGTTACCCAATTTTCAATTCCCTTTCCTCTCCACACATGTCCCAGAAACAGTAACTGCCTCTTTCTGATGGTATCGATCAACATTCTTCCCTGTCTCACCTTCACCAACACTTCCACGTTTGTATGCTTGTCTGTGCATGATAGCCGCAACATCCAAATCTCAATCTCAAATGCCTCTAACCTCCAATTACATTCTTTGTCAAGCCTCCACATTTCACAACCATATAAAAGGGTAACATATGTTTCCACTGCTTTCATTCTGGTCTTCAACTCTAGGTTGTAGTTTGACACAACTGGTCATATTTTATGGAACACATTTTTTGCTATTGCTATTCTTTGTTTTATATCCTCTATGTCAGGTGTGTCACGTGTAATGAAAGTGCGTAAATATAAATTTCTTTACCTGTTTGATGGACTCTCCTTTGCTTGACAAGTGGAAGGTCGTGCTGTTGTCAATCTTTGATTCCACCATTGATATTCCTTTTATATTCAGGGAAAGTATTTTAATGCTAGTGCCTATAGTGAGACTGTTTTCATCGTTGGAGCCTAGCTAATTTGTCATGTCAATCGCACTTCCTACGTTTGACACGCAGTCCTTTTTGTACTGGGCGACGACCGAACCAGCATGGTATCTTTTCCTATTTTTCATTTTCATTAAGTTGGAGGTGTGGGTCCAGGAGAAGGTAGAACCTTGTCTGATGCCGTTTGGATCATTCTTGGTCTGGCTACTCATCTTCAGCTGTTCCAGCCGGTTTGGATCTCAGCTGGTATCACCTTCGGTTCATGGCAGTGCACAAGCTCCTGTACGACGGCAACGTGATGATCCTCCTCAGGAGAAGGAAAAACTGGAAAGAGATTGAAGAAGTTCTAGGCAAAGACACCACCCGCCTGAAACAATATTTTGGTAGGTGGTACCTAAAAATGAATACCACCACATCAATATCCACAAACTTCCACTTGAATAATTGAGAGGCAACAAAAGACCTGAAGATCTTAGCCGGTAACTCAATACTACCCCCCAGACCCCAATCCTAAATACCTTGGCATTACATTGGACAGACAACTAATTTATTGCAAACACATTGAGGGATCCGCAAATAAAATCACAAAAAGAAACAGCCTGGTGAGAAAACTTGCAAGTACCACCTGGGGAGCCTCACCACAGGTACTGAGAACGTCTGCTTTGGTACTGTGCTATAGTGTGGGAGAATACAGCGCCCCTGTTTGGATGAGGAGCCCACATGTAAACTGCATTGACATCCGATTAAGAGAATCAATGAGAATTATAACAGGATGTCTCAAGTCAACTCCAACTCAGTGGATGCATGCAAGAATTGACGAAGCCACAGACAACATTCCCATAAAATCAATCATTAAGGGGGCACCTTCAACAAGACTCAAATCGAGAAGACCTTTCCACCTAACAAAATGGCAGACATCAGTGTGGAGGAAAACTGGAGAGAAATGTGGAACAGAGAAACACCAAGAGGAGGAAACATCATTAAAGATCCAACCAAAAGAGTGCCTGCATTCAATAATGCCAGGAAATACTGGATTTCCTCAAATCGCCTCTTAACTGGTTAACTGGACATAGCAGAACTGCATCAAATATGTGCAGATGGAAACTTGGAAACAGTGACACCTGCCAGAAATGTCAGGCAGCCCAAGAGACCAGCGATCACATCATCCTCCACTGTCCAGTCACTAAACTTGAAGGTGGCTTAGGGCGGAGGAAGACTTTAGAAGCTGGGTTGGCGAAATAAATTTGGAGGTGTAGCCATAAGCTTTTACTACTATTCCACCATGCATTCGGTTTTCTTAACATTTAGTTTCAGGCCCATATCTTCACTTTTGCTCACCAGTATATCTAACATTTTCTGCACGTTTTCTGGAGAGTATGCCTGCCAGAGTACCATCGTCTGCGTATCTTATGCTATTCATATTCTGCTCTCCAACGACGAAGCCTTTCATATCTTTCTTTGAATATTATTTCACTATATATGTTAAAAAGGTCCGGTGATAAGATGCAACCTTGTCTTACTCCCTTCTTGATGTTAAAGAAGTCCAATGTTTCATTATCAAGTTTGACGCACGCTGTTTGATTCCAGGATAAGTTTTTCACAATTCGAAGGTCTTTGCTGTCCACACCGATCTTTTCTAAGATTTTAAAGAGCGTTTCGTTTTGTAATGAATCAAAAGATTTGGAATAATCAATGAAGCAGAGATAAATGATTATTGTTTTCAATGGAAAAAATTGCATTTACCGTACTCTTTTCTTTATCAAAACCAAACTGCTCGTCACTTATCTCTGGAGAGATATTGCTCCTCATTCTTTTTCATAAGTATTCTTAATATAATTTTTGTGGCCTGGCTCATTATGCTGAATGTTCTGTATTGATCACAGTCAATAGTTCCTTGTTTTTTGGGATGGTAATGAATAACGATTGCTTAAGACATTAGGTAATTCACCCTTTTCATATATATTTGTCAGAATGTCTATTCCCAGATTGTCGAGGGCGTCAATCAATTCTATTGAGAAGCTATCTTGGCCTACTGCTTTCCCCTTTTCATCTCTTTGCAAGCAGCTTCTACTTCTCGCATATTCTGGGGACCCGTGTTCACAGTAGAGGTTTCTTTATCCAAGCAGGTCCCTCTTTTGTCATCCTCATAAAGCTTTTTTATGTATACCGTCCAACGTTCCAAAATTTCATTGTTGTCGATAAGCATTTTCCCATTTGCGTATTTAACACATTTTCTTGCCATGGCTGGTCGTTTTACACTTAGAACTTGTATTGACTGGTAGAAATGTTTGGTGTTAGATTGTTTTTGTCTTTCAATTATGTGACATTCATGTAACAAGAGATGAAGTGAGTAGGAAAGTGCCAGAAGACAATAGAGAATAAAAATTTCGCGGCAGGTTGTGTGTCTGGACCCACGATAATGACTAAGAGTTAGAGACGATCTTTTTTGGGATTGTGGATAGCTCATATGGTAGTCATGCTCTCCCCGGCCAGGCGGAGTTGTCGTATCAGTAAGGTCGCGGGTTCAAAACCCCATCACTGCCGAAATTTTTTTATTCTCTATTGTCTTCTGGCACATTCCTTCTCACTTCATCTCTTGTTGTTATCAGCATAAGTGCCTGCTCCACTCACTTTTATGAATGACTCTATGTATAAACATAATATTTCATGCAATAAATTTGTTGTAAACAGAAAATAGAGAGAAAGAGTGGGGGAAAATTTCCGGTTTCAGTGTAAAAATAAAGGAGAAGAATAAAACATCACTTGGCGACCTGTTCGGATAATGGAGATATCCGGATTGAGGAGTTCCAAATTAGAGAGACCGGACTGTAGTTGTTTCATAACAAAGAAAAACTGAGTTCAAATCCTCACCTCCCTGTTTGGCACCCCTCACCTTAGTCTGCTTTATGGCGCTGCACTGCTGCTGACACCTGGGTTATTCCAATTTTCCTTGGAATAATTCCTGAACTCAAATTTCCTCTTGAGGATGAATAAAGGGAATTTCATTCTATTCATTTATCTATTTTTACGGTCTAAGTGCTCTAAAAATATGAAGACTCACCCATGCGGGGCTCCTCCCATTCCAACACCCACCATTGCTCTGAGAAAGAGAAGCCAGTAGTAAGAAGGACTTGAAGATGCTAGAAGGCCAAAGTATCCTATAGAGATGGTCACAATAAATAGGGTCTGGGGAGGTAATAGGTTTATAATATTTATCTCAAACATCCACGTAAACACATTTCAATAATATATCACTTAAAAATTAAAAAATAAAATTCCTTGAAACTATGTCGTTGTGTTTCAATCAGTGTAAGTATCAGTAAGTATGAGTCTTAAGATGGTGAGCAAACTGCATAAAACAGTTTAATAAAATAAATAAAAATGCATTACTCAATTCAAAACTAAATATGGTGATTATCATGACAAGTGCAATGATGATAATGACGTTTAAATGATGACAAAAGAAATGATAAATAATTCATTCAACCCTAAGGAAATTAGTAAATTTCAGTGTGAGACTGGTTTTCAATAGTTCATTTTATTCTTACCGACTTTCTGCCATATTTGTCACCACATATTCCCAGTAAAGGGGATGAGATTCCCATTCCTATAAATACGACCTAGAAAAATGGATAAGAACTGATGAATGCAACCTGACGATTCAAGAAAACAGAGAGAGCTCAATTAATAAGCATATATATATATATATATATATATATATATATATATATATATATATATATATATATATATAATATATATTGTAAATTCACTTTTCTTTGTCCGATTCATTCAAATATATTACATTTTTGAGGTTGATCATTTTCTTATTTTTATCCCTATCTACACAAGTATTCATAACCCGACATCATGGCTCATCATTTTCACTGCGAGCAGCAAAAGACTTAATTGAAGCTTCATTACTGCTAGTACGCTTTTGGTCACAAGTTAAACCTGTAGTTATAACAAAACATATAATGAAAGCAGATTTGTAGGAACATATCCACAAAAACGTTTAAGTCTTCATTTTTAGTGTACAAATATGAAGACTGAGAGAAAGATGTCAAAGGTATCAAAGCTAGCTGCTGTTAAACAGTTAGTGATATTTTATTTCCTATGTATGATCACATGGTGGGCACACAGGAAACTGTTGTAACTTTAACCTCAATGGACATTGGTTTACAATGGAGCATGCAGCCTTCAAATTTGGAAAACTAGTTTGATCTTTCCTTTGCAAACTTCCTGTCATCCTGTTATAGATCATCATTTATTCTTGACTTTTTCCTTCCATTCAAGGGCCTGTAACAAGATGCCACTTTCTTTGTAAAAATAACCCCAAAAAAAGGGATAAAAAGGTAGTGTGTGTGTGGGGGGGGGGGGGGTGGAGATACAACTAACTTACAGTAGTGACAAAAGCAACCTGAGAATCTGTCAATGTCCATTCACATCGAACAACTGGGGACAGAACAGCTAGCAGCATCATCTCCAGTGCATCGGATCCCTTTAAAATAAATGATCAGTCACAAGATAAATCACGTTTGACAGAAGGGGCCTTATTTATTATATAGAAATTGAATGTCTGTTTTATTTGTGAAGAGGGAAAAAGCATATTGACAAGAATTTGTCAAAGCTAGATAAATGAGTCAATGAAAGAGTTGATTGCAGTCCCCGTTTTATTACTATTATTATTAGGCTCGTTATTATTATTATTATTATTATTATTGATTTATTTTATCATGATTTCAAGAAATGCCTAGATTACAAAATAGTGAGAGTCGAGCACAAAAAAGTCAACTGTCATGTAGGGCCCTAATGAATGCCAATCTAAATCCAATTTTGTTTGTATTCCTGCTTGAATTTTAAGAAACTTTGTTGTCAATAAAATTAGGGATGTGTCATGTGCCTTTTCTGTTACTGTAATATTTTGTCAATGAAAATATTATATTTCATTCAATCTAAAATGTCCTTACAATGTTTACAAAATATGCCCATGCATATCTTTCATGTTAGAGTTTTCCATGCCCTGAAAAATATCCTCTAAGTTTTCTTTGTTTTGCAGTCACATGACACTTTTATCTTTATCATCATAAGGTCCTAGAGCTCATATTGCATGAGATGTTGGCGCTATATAAATGTACATTTATTATTATTATCATTACTATCTTTACTTTACAGGTTGAAGAAAGATGATTACCTACCGTTATAGTGCCACATACTATATACATTCTGAGTTGAAACCAGCCCATGCCAATGGCTTCAACTGCATCCTCTACAGTGTATGTCAGGTCCATGTCCTCTTTATCACAAGACTTTTTGGTTGTTCCATTTTTTCCAATAGGTGTGTCACTTTTGCTTGACTTTTTCAACTCAAATAATGTGTAGTCCTCATCTGATTCATGATCAGTGATGATATAAGACATCGCTCCATCTGACAATAAAAAGATTCACATGAACACAACACTAAACAAATTTGAACAGTCGAACTTGTATCCACAGGATCCCACAAAAGTGGCCGTCTAAGACAGTTGGCTGGCTTGTGAAAGTCAGATATTTTCTATGGGTTAAAAGTTATACAAATTATAAATGACACTGATCCAAGTCCCAACCAAATGTGGCTGCACGCTTTTGACCCCGCCTGTCTCTGTCTCTCTTCCTCTCCTCAATGTTTAAATTTTAAGGAATCACACTTATGTAGGTAGTCCTTCAGACCTATGGAGCTGGAGTTTATTCCAGTTACTTTAGTGTTTAATGGACAATAGCAATCATTTGCCACCTTTGAATAGGCCGCTAGTCTATCACAAAGTGTGTTCCACCAGATCTAACAGACCCAGCTACCTAATCACTCAATGGTGAACAGGAGGGGAGGTAGTCCTTACCAATGAGCTATTGGGACCCTCAATCATCTTTATTCAGATTGACTATCATAATAATCATCCCAACTCAGTCAATGTTGTTTGACTCTAATAAAAGCCTGCATTTCATCTAAAATAGCCTTTGCTCTTTGACTTATGTATGACAAATGGATTAAGACAAGATAGATATTGTCATTGTTCTGTAATGTTGTTGCTCAAGAAATTTCCTAAGACTCACAAGTGATGAAAACCATTCCTCTTCTCCGTCATCCTCATCATAATTGTCATTGTCATCACCATCACAGTCATTTTCAAATAAGGAAAGGAGGTCGGTTGAGTCATGTTTCCAACCAATCGATCTGGTGTCACACACATGCAAATAAGTGGTCTTCAGTTCAAGTGGTCACGGGTAGACATGCAGGAATTTACCTCTTAAGATCACGGCTTTAGATTGTCTTAGTCACGCCAGGAAGGTTTTCGTTATAAAGAGGTAAAGTATAGAGAAAAAACTCAAGGGTGTCAAAAGAGGTGGTCGTTATGTAGAGGTGGTCGCTAAGGCAGATTTGACTGTATTATATATTCCCTCTTTCAATCTAGTATATATACATGTTGACCTACAAAAAATGCTCCTCAAAAAACCCTAGAATTTCATTTAAAATGAAATTTGAAGAGAGAGAGAGAGAGAGAGAGAGAGAGAGAGAGAGAGAGAGAGAGAGAGAGAGAGAGAGAGAGAGAGAGAGAGAGAGAGAGAGAGAGAGAGAGAGAGAGAGAGAGATTGAACCGATATGAATGAAGATCCAGATGTACTTCTCCGGCGGTGCACACATCAGCAGGTCTGATAACCGAATGTAATTATGGGCCCGGTGTAACATTGTTGTAATAGATGATATTCTACGTCGGTTTGAGAGTATTTCCATTACAACAATGAGACTCCCTAAAAATCAATGTCTTATCTTTCACAGGCTATCTATCACATGTAAAAAATCACAGGCGTTTTTGTTTTTTGGGGAGGTGTTTAGAGAGACGACTAAATACAGCCAGGACAGTGACTGTTTGGAGTGAGGGAGTTTCCAAAAATCTAAAAAAAAAAATTAAAAAAATTACGCAAAATATTGTCCAATATAACAATGGTATACTCTAGGCCATGCATGATAAATGGGTTCATACCTTCATACATGTCTACTGGAACTGTTTGAAATCACAACATTTTGAAAGAGTTCTCAAGATTAATTTTTATTTACCTTCTTTGCTTCGGTTAGAAAGCAAATTGTATTGGACTCCACTGAAACGACTCTTCGATCCCATAACAGTAAGTATTAGGTACAGAATTCAAGATTTCACTAGACGTCTATCTCGCCCAAGTCGATTAATGAAGTAAAGTTCTAAAGACTAAAGAAAAGATCAACAGCCGAGGCTTGTTGGGATTCCATTGGCATTGTGTTGCGGTTAATGATTATTTTCAAGGAAAACATCTGTCAAATATATGAATAGAACTGTCCGTGAGATTGTAACAAAACATGTTACCAAGCTGACACGCCAAAAGGAACGTCAATCAATATTGGAACATACAACTCGGCGTGCAAGTTATGCGGCGTAATGCCACGAAACAACTCGTGTTCGTGTGCAGGGTTGCCAGATTATTTTTCAACAAAATGCCAGGGGAAGACTCAAAAAATGCCAAAACATTCAAAAAAATGCCAAAGTCTGTTGACTCCCACCCCCACTAAGAAAACTACTCACTTTTGATAGACAATTTACTATCATATCCTGGTGGCTTGCGTGTTTTATCTTCTTTTTTTTTCTTTTTTTTTTTTTTTTGAATTATACTAAATTTCCTGTTGGGGTAATTTTTTACTTACTGACTACTAAGTGGAGTGCTAAACCACTACACCACGGTTGGATTTTAAGAATGAAAAGAAATACATTAACATGAAAGGTAAATACGTAAAGGAGTGAAATCATTGGATGCTGTAAAATCAGACCACCCTAACGAACAGAGTTAAAAGTTAACAGGCGACCATGACGCAAATATACACGAGTTTTGCAGGAGATTCCCAGAAAACTTACGAGGATACTTGTCGAGGGCTGAATTTGAGTGAATATCTGAGGGAGGCAGGGCTAGTTCAGGGTGTGAGTTTTAATAGCAAAGTTTTCCGATGTGAAGAGATTTGTTTTTACGCGTTTAGAAAGGTGTCATTTGAAGTATAATATACAAGAAAAGAAAATGCCAAATGAAAATGCCAAATGCCAAATGATTTTTCTAATGCCAAACGGTTTTCAAAAATGCCAGATTTTTGGAATCTGGCATTTAAAATGCCAAACTGGCAACCCTGTTCGTGTGTAGTCCAGGGTTGCCAGATTATTTTTCAACAAAATGCCAGGGGAAGACTCAAAAAATGCCAAAACACTCAAAAAAATGCCAAAGTCTGTTGACTCCCACCCCCAAAAGAAAACTACTCACTTTTGATAGACAATTTACTATCATATCCTGGTGGCTTGCGTGTTTTCTTTTCTTTTTTTTTTCTTTTTTTTTGAATTATACTAAATTTCCTGTTGGGGTAATTTTTTACCTACTGACAACT
The DNA here is from genome assembly GCF_034508935.2 of Berghia stephanieae. NCBI lineage: Eukaryota > Metazoa > Mollusca > Gastropoda > Nudibranchia > Aeolidiidae > Berghia > Berghia stephanieae. The sequence continues at coordinate 92,227,179 of NC_088362.1, read as the reverse complement.
AAGTGGAGTGCTAAACCACTACACCACGGTTGGATTTTAAGAATGAAAAAGAAATACATTAACATGAAAGGTAAATACGTAAACAGTTAAATAATTATTGACAATTAAGAAAACTTACTGTTTCGTGTTTCTTATGAAACTTAATTAAGAAAATGTGTCATTTGAAGTATAATATACAAGAAAAGAAAATGCCAAATGAAAATGCCAAATGCCAAATGATTTTTATAATGCCAAACGGTTTTCAAAAATGCCAGATTTTTGGAATCTGGCATTTAAAATGCCAAACTGGCAACCCTGGTGTAGTCAGAGGTTTGTTGTAGTGTGTTTTGTGTAGGTAGAGGTCATCAACTTTGACCTCCTGAACTGTCCCAAAACTCCGCCCAGTTCGACGTGAACGATTTTACAGGTCTGATAAATGGGACGCAACATTGTTGCTATGGACACTATTTTGCGTTGGTTTGAGAGAAGGTGTATGTATTTCCATTGCAACAATGGGGCCATAACGACGTACACTTATTTCTGTACACGTGTGTCTGATAACACAATTCTCTTATGTTGTAATGGAAATCTCTAAAAAATACGCAAAACATTGTCCATTACAACAATGTAAAGCCGGAACCATAAGTGGGTTCGGATGTCAGACCTGCTTATGAACAAGTCGAACCATAACAATTTGCAGACTTGCAAATAAGTACACGTCGACCCAGTCAAAAGAGTGTTCTCCTCTCCACTAATCTCTCTATATTCGTATTAACGAAGAAATTGGTACCAAGCTATTTATAAAATCTTTTTATGGAAGGCAATTTTGCCATCCTTTAACATCTGTATGAGAATATTTTCCGCTTTGTCTTTGTTACAGTTACAGGGAAATAATGAATAAAAATATTGTTTCCCCTTTTAACAAAGACGGAGAGAGAGTCCCCTAAAATCATTGTAGCCCCAAGAATTAATTTATCATTTCATTTATTTACTTCACATAAAATGTATGCTTTTTGATGTTTTGGCATTTTAAAACGCGCTATATTGGGTGAGTGGAATTCCAAAGGTGGGACAATATTGGACCCTGGTGACAATGTCTACATCTGTCTGCGATGTAGCTATTGAATCCCCCTAAATCGTTTTCCCTTCCATGAGAATGTGCCTTTTTTTTTCTTTTCTTTTGGAATGTTGCCATTTGGTTTCGCCTGGGCGCTGCCTTTGGTCTTTTGCGGATAGGGAAACAGATGTATTTATATTTTGTGAAAGAATGGCTTGTATTTGCAAAAGGCCCCACGGGCCAATTACTGCAAATGTTCAGTTACAGTCCAATCAAAACAGGGAACAGTCACATATTATTACTTTGATGAGCGAGTGCATTCAAAACTGTTTTGAACGTTCGAAGCATTCAACGTTCGTTAGGTCCGGTGACAGGACATTCCAGTCATTTATTGTTCATGGGAAAAAAGCTGTGTTTGTATGTATCTGTTCTTGTAAATACTTGTCTGTATTGTGATGCTTTGTATCTACGTGTAGCGTACCTATCTAATTTACTTTTTATGTAGTTTGGGATGATGATAACGGGTGCCTTTGGGCCGTTGGTGGTTTTGTGTACGGGATACCTTACGCCGGTTTTTCAATGGTTTCCATTCGAGTGACTGGAGGGAGGACGTGACACAACCCGGGTCTCTGGATTTGCATCCTTTTGCGAATATTGCAGCTGCTCTTTGTACTTTTTCAATCTTGTCGATGTCCTTTTTTTGTGTAGGGTATATTCTATTATTGACCGTATAAATGCTGTGTACGCCTGGGCTTTCATTTTTCGTGGGCATTAGTTTATATTCCTTTTGAGAAACCCTGGCATGCTACTTCCCTTTGTTGTGATATGTTCTATATGGGTTTGCCACTTTAATTTCTTATTGAGATGGACTCCGAGGCATTTTATGGAGTCACCATGATGTAAAGGATGATCTGCATTGTGTAATTGTGAGTATAAAGCTCTTAATTGTGATATTGACATGACATAGTATTTTGACGAATGGCACTTCATGTGCCATGTATCCGACCACGTCTGGAGGGAATCAAGATCTTTCTGAAGTTCATGTGCATCTGCGCTACTATTTATTGTCCTGAAAAAAAAGGCTATCATCTGCGAATAGTGTTGGTAGAGATAATTCATTCCCACTGTCATTTATACATATCAGAAATCATGAAGGCCCAAGTACCTACAGTTCCTTGATAAGATATTACATTTTTCGCTTGAGTTTCCGTCAATGACAACTTGTTGCGTTCGATTGCAAAGCCAGTCCTCGAACCAAATAGATTTTGCGGTTGTCGTTCCATATTCTCTGAATGATTTGTTTCATTCCCCCAATATTCCGAATTCCGCTTTGCTCGAGCTTTATAGTAGATCTAATCGTTTGAGTAGTACAGTGTCAAACACTTTAGAGAAGTCTAGTATCAGGAGATCAATTTGTTTGTTTTTTTTTTTTGTTGTCTAGTGATCTTGCAATTTCTTCCATTGTATTGATTAATTGTGTCTCGCAAGGGCGTTTTTTTTTTTTTTTTTTTTTTTTTTCATGAAGCCGTGCTGGTGGTCGACTATGTGACGAGCGATTTTCTTTCACTGCGTAATTTCTTTATCATTCGTCATCGTCTCTTTTAAAACCACTTCAAACCTAGTGGACGAGACATATAATTGATTGACTCCTCCAGTAAGATAATCAAAACATGGACAGCCTTTCTCCAATAAAGCCCCAAATCTTTCTAACGGAAATTTTGGTCGTTAGGTGGGAAACATTTCCATTGTATAACGGTACACTCACTTTCAGCTTAAGGCTTATTTACCTGTTCAAATTGTCTGCCCATTGTATCCATGCCTCCTGCTAATTACCTTTTCCAAACAAGACGCCAACGTGCGTAGGCCCTGAGTCCTTGTCTCGTTCAAGAGTAGCTAATTGCAATTACTGTCCTAGTCTCTCCGGTAATTCTCCGTTATTCTTTCTTACCAAAGCATCTGGATATCATTGGCTATCTAAAACAGGAACATTCTTCTGATTGGCTATTTTCATTTCACAAAATCAAATTCATCTCCGATTTTAATCACACACACGCTAAGAAGCCCAAGAGAGAAGAGCTATCCCTCCAATTTCAAACTTAAAAAAAGTTTGTCATCCCTCGGCCAAGGACGGCTGGTAATAATGGGCAGGGTGGGCAAATACCAGCCTGTTTTTTCAAGTTATAAGCTGTATTACCAGGTCCCAAATAATCAAATTTAAATTAGATAATTTCAAAATTTACTACTTAAACTTGATACTTCATACTGAAATCAATTTGTGTGTATTTTTGATAGATTGCGAATCACCATGCACCCCGTAATGCATAAACCAGGATACGCTCCTGTTTTTTTTATCCCCCCCCCCCCCCCAACCACTCCACTCCACTCCGCCCACATCGTCATCTCATCGTCACGTCGCCTGACGGTGAACTAACTCCGATTTTTGCTGTCTGGCCTCTCTAGTACTAGGTCGGGCGAATTCAAATGAGCCCACCTTAATAACCAGTGAACACTGAATAGGGCTTTTGGCAAACGAACTTTTTCTTATTTATTGCCTTACTTGTGCTGGTACCATTGATGTAATGACTTTGGGAAGATTCCAGTATTGAATTAAATTTATTAACTTACTAATATTATATCAATTTAGTATTAATTTGTGTTGTTTTTATATATTTGTTTATCCATTTAAATTATTTCTTTTTTTTCTCGTTTTCTTTAGTACTTCTCAAAACTCATTTATTTAAATTGTTTTCTTTTTGTTTTTTGTTGTTTTTTTTTTTGTTTTGTTTTTTTAACAAATTAATTTGTTAGTTCTTTTTTTTATTATTATTCTTAAACTAATTACCGCTGTATTTTTATTGCCAGACTAAATAATTTTGCAAAACAATGTAATTTTCTATTGTATTCCCTCTAATAAAATAAAACACTTTTATTCAAAAGTCACGACTAAATAAATATATAAAATACAACCACCATTTTGGTTTTCTCAACAATACTAATTCTAACTAAGTTATAGAGGAAATAAATACGTTTAAAGGAAGGGTGGGCAGATTCCGTACTTGCCCGCCCTGAAGCTAATACATACATAAGATGGTTCGCGATGAAGAGGCGGGAAGCTAGGGGTTGGTTGGGGAAGGAGTAAAGATAACACGGTCGTTATTGTGATAGTATAACGAATGCATGAGGAGAGATTGGTAACATTCTTTTGTCTTAATTGTATTGTGTGAATTATTGGCGAAAGCCTAAGATTAAATAAACTTTTTAATATCGTATGGTGGTAACCATCATTGTCGACGACATCGTCGTTGTCATCATCATCATCATCATCATCATCATCATCATCATCATCATCATCATCATCATCATCATCATCATTAACAACAACAACAACAACAACAACAACAACAACAATATTAACAACAAGTACAACAATAGCAATAAAAACAATATCAACATCATCATACAATTTCCGTCATCGTCTCCACAACTATCATTCTCACCAACAGCACCACCAAAACCACTATCATAATTACATCCTCCCTCACCGCCTCGTCTTCTTCCTCCTCCTCCTCCTCCTCCACCACCACCACCACCGCTACCACTATTCCAACCACTACCACCACCGGCACAATCATTCTAACCACCAAGACAGCAGTAAAAATGATGCAATTTCAGCTCTGAATGAAACTCGAGTCATATCGCTGTTGTTGCTTCTCGATGAAAACTTTAAGGTTACTACATACTACTGAAAACCAGTAATGTAACAGAAATATTAATCTCGCCGTTGAGGGATTAAAGCATCTCTTTAATTTTTCGAGTGAATGAAATGGACTTCTGTTGTCAAGGTGTTGTCGCATTATGTCTCGTCGCTTTATTTTTTAGTTGTATTCTCTTTCGTGATTAATTTTTGATTACGTTTGGAATAATTAAAATTTACTGGTATTGTCATTTCATTGTGAATGTGATTATTTGTGGTTGAAATATTTTTTTTAAAGGTGAAAAAAAAATTATAATTAAAAAAAAATTATAATTAAAAAAAAAAAAAAAAAAATATATATATATATATATATATATATATATATATATATATATATATATATATATATATATATATATATATATGACCGGATCATCTTTGCCCCACTACTGTAAATTGGCTAGAACCGCCACTGCCCTCGGCTGGAGGTAAAATGAATTATTGGTTAACATTCAAAGTGGAACGAGATATTACTGTGAATTCAATTTAATCAATCTATTATTAATATTATAGTTAGTGTATATATATTTTAATTGTGCTATTCCATGGATGTTCGTAAGTTGGAATACCTGTACAAAACTATATCTATATGTATCTTATACTATAGTTAACATTTGCTTATGATCTATGCTATTTTTTCATTTATGTTCAATATGTATATTGCTTGAATGTCTGTATCCCACCGCCAATCGCCGGCCACACATCATAACCTCAATTATAATTAATAAAAATAAATAAAGAAATACCAGGGACACAACCCTGTTAAATTCTCACCATGTAAGATAGCTCGACTGTCAGTTGATGTTTAATATATATATTTATATATATAATATACTAACTACCATTATCATGGAGTTACTGCTTCTCCTTGCCTTTGTCGGCAAATAAAGGCTATTATGATGTGTCGCTCAGGACGATTCGATGGCGAAAGACAAACTCGATTGGCTCTAAGTCTAAGACCTTGTTGTTTTAACTCTTAAATTGAAGGTCCTGGTCCTTTCCCTTGTCCTTGGAGCACCCAGTCGTGCCGAATCCCTGCATCCCAGTCCTTGAACAGTGGTAAACCCCTGATGTCAGCCCCTAACTACAACACACTGTTGTGATGTCCAGAAAACTCTGCAAAGCAGGCGCCAACCCTGGAACTAGCTGATACATTTGCCTCAGTCAAGCAAGCCGGCGGGATAAAGATAAGCCAAACGGGCTTATACCATTTTCAAATGTATTTTCCACAGACACATATGATTATATCAAAGTAAACAAATAAATATATAATAGATTAGATCCACTCAATTAGAGCTATTCTTCCTGATATTAAATAAATACTTATTCTTTCTATCTTTTCCTGTAACAATCTAATTAAACTTTATGTATAGAATTGGTATTATTGCATTTGGGCGTTACTATTATTGTCTTGACTCACTTGTTATTAATACAATTAAGTTATAAGGGATCCTAAGGCAATTCTTGATCTCCCCTAGATTAAACCTGAGCCGTTTGTGATATAGGTTGAGTGGTGCAGCTGGTAACGAGAGCCATAGCGCGCATACTAGTTCGAATCCAGACCATTGAGCTATCGGTTGGACTCGATCCCACAAATTAACACACAACCCACCACAAAATGGTAGGCTCGTCCGGGATTATGAATCTTTAATATAATATAATATGTGAGTCATTAATCTAGATATAATATTTAAACACCCATTCTTTACTTCTGCTACTATCTCAATTTAACAATAGCATTCTATTACATTGGGGCTCGTAAATATATCTACCTTAAATCAAACCAATCAATAAGTCATTTGATTAATTAATTACAAATATCATAGGGAAGAAATCTTATTTATTATTGAAAAGTCACTGTGGTTACATTTGAAATTGGAACATGCCCATTTTTCTATACTTTCACTAATCAAAAATTAGTTTACTAACACTGATTTATGATTATGATTATGACAACCATGTTATTTTAATTATGCATAATTAGGCAACGTAATTTTAAAGCAGCTTACAAAACATAAATTGTTATTTCATTGCCACTTTTGTTATGCCATTGTTGCCATAAATTTGAACCTTCATCCGAGGATACCCCCCCCCCCTTCAAAAATTAAGCTAAACAAATCTTAATTAAAAATTACAGTCACTCCAACTTCAAGTTAGGTCATCTTGCAAGTTGTTGTTTACACGTGTAACGGTAAATAGTATTATCTCTCTATTGACACGAGCACGCCAAATTTAGCCCCAGGCAAATACTACTCTTTCTCAGTATTGTGTGACTGTGTGTCATATATTGAAATTTGGCTTAGCGAAACTTAGCACTTTTCAACAGTGTGTTGTCACTTACTTCACTATCATTCATTAGGGAGCGTTCACATATTACGTCATCAAAAATTTGCCCTTTTTAGACCCCCCCTCCCCCAAGTCATCACTTGTCATCATTGACCTGACCCCCCCCCCCCAAACAGATGATGACGTCATCTAATTTAATAAAAACTAAAAGATAACTTTAATTTCACAATATTTATTATTCGTTTTTCAAACCATAAACATTGATTATCAACGTTTGATAAAACACATTCAGACATTTTATTAATTTCAGAAACTGTTGATAATTTATGTTTTACGATACAATGGGGACATAAAATTTAAATTTGCAAAGATAAAATCTAACAAACATTATTTAAATTAGGCTACTTGGTGCAGGTGCTATTAAAAATTTTTCAGAAAGTGTAATTTAAAATAGTATAGGAGGCAAATTATTTTATAGCATATTAGTCTTTTAGTGGAATTAATTTCTGTTTCAATTTCCAAACATAAAATTAATTGATACTATTACTCATTCTTCAGATGAAAACTCCAAAATATATTTAATAAACTAGACACAACCAAATCAAATGATTGATGAAGAAAACTTTTCAGAATCAACGGTAGCAAGCAGTTTGAGCAGTTCAATCGGTTTTGATGATTCCATCATTTTATCAATTTTTCACCTTTTTGCTAATTTATTTGGAATGCCCAAGGATTACTATACTGGAAAGGATTGACATGTGAAATATTCAGCCCCCGCTAGTGGGGGCCATTGGTTGGATAACGATTTCAAGCAAAACTACTACTTTTCTGCCTTGGTACAATTTCATTGAATGCGCAATAATTGATTCTGTTCTTATAATTTCGGTACTTTATAAGAAATTGGTTAATTGGCGACCATAAGTTTTAAATAATATTTCTTATTTCTTGAATGATATGAAAATATATAAAAAGTAGTGAACTATCAACAATTTTACTGGAAAGTATGAACTATTTTTTATGACGCCCTCTTACAAATTGAGTGATTGGGTTTGTTTTCATTTTTTAAAATCGAAAGTACGAATCTGCTTTCAATTCCGTTTAATAACTAGATAGATCTATGGCTAATTTATCGAACCAGAATCTTTGAAAAGTGGTAAGTACCAATAATAATTGCGTAATAATTATTATTTAAGAAATGTTTAGAATTAGCATCTGGCTGTAGTTCCTGCAGACGATAGATAGACCCGTTGTCGTGCTTGCTCTGTCGAGTCGCACAGATTCAGATATGGTGATCAGACTGACATCCTGATTCGGATTTGTTTCTTATTTTATTATGGCTTGTGGCTTTATATTTATATCTTTTTTTTTCTATATGGTTAACTGATAAATATTGACTTTATTGTATTAGTCTAGTGTATAAGTCTAGAGGGCCCTTTGCTCGTCACGTCAACTTCACAACTTGAACTTGAACAGTCCTTTCTACTACTAACAATACTAACAACAGTTGCTATCTAGATAGATAGATTAGATAGTAGTCATTGCTATTGCTAGATAGCTAGACTAGAATAGTTAGTGGGTCTGATATTACCATATATGATGGAACATGGACTCTGAATATATAGTTATGCCCATTGCATGGATCTGGTGTTGCTGATATGACTGCCAATCGTATGGGACTAGTACTCTGAATATATAGTTTTGCCTCATTAATCAAAATGATCTGAGTCTGAGATGTTACTGTTACAACAGTTACACTCACCCAACTCAATAACTCTAATTATCTCTGTGACTATGGGAGGGAATTATGGATCCATTGACTGAAAGGATTGTGCTAGTAGTCTGAATATAAAGTTTTGTCTCAATGATCTGAGAAGTAACTCTATTAATTAACACTTGACTACATGGAAGGGAACTATGGATCTGATTCTGATGCTACTCATTGACTGTAAGGAATGAACTATAGTATAGTAGTCAGATTTTTTATGAATGGCGCATGTTTTTCTAGTTTTTCTCAGATGTCCTTCTATCAAAAGTTGTAAAACTTTGTGTCAACCTCCGAATCAATTTCTATTTACTGAATAAACATTTTGGCCCGTATTGTGATGCCATATCACAAAAAATATTTCTTCTTCACGACCTATAAAAATCTACTATCCCTGTCATAAAATTAGAGATTTTACTCTGCTAAAAATGTAAACATTTTCGCACCACAAAGTAAGATGAATTCATCGTTTTTCAAAATAATCTTGTGACACGGTAGTTCCGGCTAGTGGTTATGAGTTCATATCATACTATTTTCCGAATAAAAGCAACACACATTAACTGTTATAAAGTAACAACTAATGTAGTTTGCATCCCATTTTCACTTTGTAATTTATTGCTTTTTATTTACATCACGTCACAATTACCGAAGACTGATATGAATCTCTAGCTTTAACTCATTTGAACTAGTGATTAAATACTCAAAATTGTCAAATTAACAATGAACGTTTATATTTAACTTTGAAAAATTGTATCTATGCATGAACGTTTCACACAGCATTTTAAGTTTCTTTTAAACCTATAAGCTCTTAAACAATACGATATGATATGGAATCTCTATCGGTTCCTCTCTCGTAAGGCTGCGAAAAGAAGTCCACTTTTATCTATCGATAAGTCATTAATTAAAGAGGACAGCTATGGAATTGGAATTTCACAATCAACCCTCAGTTTTGCATGTTATTGTTGTTGAACACAAGCACATATTTGTGGAAACATTGTATCATAAATTGATGAATTTCTACTTTTGACTGGTCTACATTAAATTTATGTAATCCTCTTTGGCATAAAGAACAAGCTATTTCTCAAAAATTTGAAATCAAAATAATGTTGGAAGCGCGTAATGTTCACTTTCATTTGTATTCATCAATAACGTATATTGATTGTTATAAAATGTAAACATGTCTGTCGTTCCTTCATATTCGGATTCTGTACGAACATCATATAAGTTTCAATTAACCGAACATTCCATTTTAACAAATTCTTTCAAAATGGATAAGCCGAAAATCATATTTTTGACACTATAATCATATTTAGATTCCAATACTTACTAGTTATCGATTTTAATATAGCTGTGATAAGTGAAATTCTTTCCTATTGTTTTAAAGTTCGTGAAAAAATATATTTTACTAGGACAAAATGATCCAGAGGTTCATACAAATTTTTGCAGCAGCTGTACATTGTGAACAGCTGAGAAAAAGAAGACAAAGGTGCGCCCCTTATTAAAAATCCGACTATTGTATCCCTTAGTAGATATTTTGGTATTCATCTTTTTCTTGGGATCATCCTCCGCAGATTACCTCCCTTTGTTGATATTTTACATCTCCTTTCCCCTTCATCTAATTGTTCACTTTCATCTTCATCATCATTTTACATGTACATTCATTAATCAAGCTTCTAAAGAAATCATCCTGAATCAATCACTATAAGGTCAGTTTTTAGAATATCTAACTACTCATCCTTTCCGTTTCTTGGCTACTCTTATTCACTGCTGATAATAATAATCAATAAATATTTTTTGGGACCCAGAATTCACAATCACTCTCTAAAAAGGTAGATCTTGCCATATAATAATGCCCCTGCTGTTATTTTGGTGTAAATTTTCTCTATTTTTTGTTGGCCCCCACTAGCGTTGCCTGAAAATTCCATATGATTGTCCTTTTAGTATAGTTGTCCTTGGGAATGCCATTTTTGAAGCTCTCGCATTTAATAAAACAGGCCTAATTTGCCTATGTTTTGATGACATCATCTTGGGTCTGACCCCCCCCCCCCCCTCCCCCATGTCAACACATGTCAACATTTGGTAGACCCCCCCTCCCCCCCTAGCTGATGACGTAATATGTGAACGCTCCCTTATCTGTGCTGCAGATTTCTTCATTCCTTTTAACCCTTACTGGCAAAGTTCTATTTGTTCACTTTCTGCTATACTCCTCCTTCCATCTATCGCATCATTCTCATTCACCTTCTGCAGTTGTTCAATCTGTAATTAATCAGCCATGGCTACTGGTGTTACAATTAGACGCGAGTTTATCCAGTTAGGAAAAGAATTGGGCCTTTCTGGTGAACAGTTATCTGCCTATGTCAATGAAAACGCAGAAAGGGAGATTACTAGACTTGAAGAGGAAGAGAAGCGTGTTAGAAAAGAGGAGGAGGAAAAGGAGAAGCGTGTTAGACAAGAAGCGGAGGAAACGCGGAAACATGAACAGGCTTTGAAAGACAAAGATCTCGAACTGGAACTTCAACGCACCTGCCAGAAAGAAATTGAAATGTCTTTAACAAGAGACTTGGCAGAAAACCGGCTCTCTGCCCATAGCCCCATTCCATCCAGTCAGGGCAATGGAAGCATTGATAAAGTAATGTCGTTCCCGGTAGAAACTTTCAACCCACACATTGAAGGGATTGATCAATGGTTAACGCGATTCCAGGAGTTAGCGATCTCATATGATCTTCCGGAGGACAAATGGGCACTCAAAGCGTCTCAGCATCTCAAGGGCAAAGCCTATGATGTTTATACTCGCCTGACACAGGACAACAAAAATAACTTTCAGGAGTTAAAGTCATCCCTACTGAGACACTTTGACGTCAGCGCAGAATCCTACCGTAGAAGATTCCGAACATTAAGGAAGGACAGGCATGAAACATACCACCAGTTGGCAGATCATCTACAACTCAGCCTCCAACAATGGTTGAAACTATCTGGCAACCCAGACACCTATGAGGGATTAAACCAGCTTATCATGATGGAACAGCTGAGAGATGCAATGCCCCTGGATGTCCGTCGTTTTGTCGATGAGCAAGGCGCTCATAAACTGGACGAAAGAGTAACATGTGCTGACCGTTTTGCCACAGCACAAGAAAATCACCTCACAGAAAGGAGACAACACCGAATTCAAACCCCATCCACCTCACATGAAGATAGAGCTACATCTCCACCACCATATGAAAAGAAGAATAACAATAACCAATACGAAAGAAGTAACACAACCATTGACTTACTAATAATAGACCGGAAATCTCCACTGCGCGGCGGGGCAAAATGCGATGCTTTTTGCGTGCGCAGCCATTATCGCCTATATGACTCCACCCTCGGGTCTGCGTGTAGTACTCCCGCGCATTGTTCGAATGGCATGTATGGTTTACAACCGTATCGCCTCGTCGGTTATGAATGTTTCAACTTAGTTTGACTTATAACATCGACAGCAATACTCAGTCTAATTGAGTCAATCTATATACTGAAAGTAGAAAATCACGAAAATACACTATGGAGGTATGCATGCAACCAACATAATTGATAAACCCAATCATATTTCATCGATCTTGTTGTAGCAATACATCCCGATGGGCAGTGCACCTCCTACCCATTGAGTAAGTGTATGCAAATGATGGTGCAGAACTGCGTTTCTGTCTTAGCATCAACAACAGTCAGTGTGCAATGCAAGTGGGATTATAGGTATCGTAGACATGTCGGCATTTTCGTGTCTGATTCATGCTGCGTGCCACACAATAGCAATAGTGGTAAGCTAGGTCTTAGATAACCTATGTAATTTAACTTTTGTTGTTGTTGTTTCTTTATTTGTGTATGATATTTTATATTTTTATCTATAAATCCCGCCTAAGCGAAAGCCCCTTACTGTGCTGATGCGAAAAGGCCCCGATTTTAAATATATTCCGCAACAAGCATTGATAATTGCTAATTGTTTTTTGGGTTTTTCTGTTTTGTTTTGTCAGTGCCTGAAGAAAAAGAAATGGAAAGGCTCATGTTGTGTTGCCTGGAATTGTTCTAATAGACAGACCAAGAGGTCCGAACTTCATTCTAATGACAGAGAAGAAGATCTTACCTTCCACCGTTTTCCTTCAAATCCTCCAATGAGAAAACAATGGATTGTCGCGATTAAAGGACAGAAATTCACACCATCTCGGTTCACTAGAATCTGCAGCAAACACTTTACAGCCACAGACTTTACAGCGAGCAAAACAAGGCGGCGATTGAAAAAGACTGCAATTCCTTCCGTTTTTACATATCCACAACATTTGCAGCCGAAAACGGCCATCCAGAGGAGAAAATTAATAAGAAACCCAACTATGACCAGCAATCGACCATTTCGAACCAGTGAAAATCTAAATTCCGCTCTTCAAGACCACACGTACTTTTGTTCAAATGCAAATAAACAAACTAAACTAGAAAACCAACTGGCAAGGCTAAGGAAAAAACTCAAAAACAATCGCACAAAAATTATGCGATCAAAATCCCGTAACAAAAAATTGACAGAGATCATAAGCGGTCTTAAAAATCAACGGTTAATAAAGGCCAAAGCTTAAGCGATTCTACAAAAAACTTTTAGTGGAATGTCTCTGGACCTTTTTCGTCATATTCAAAGATGTGGTAACGCAAAGAAAAGGATTTACCTTCCTAAGGTGAAGAAGTTTGCCCTTGCTCTTCACTTCTTGTCTCCGAAGGCATACGAGTTTGTGAGGCCCATTTTGCGTCTACCTCACCAACGGACTCTTCGTCACTGGAAAGCGCCAATTAGTTGCTCTCCTGGATACCTGGACAATATGCTACAAGTTGCGTCGAAAAAAGCTGAGGAGACCAATAGTAAATACTGCTCGTTGATATTAGACGAAATGAGTATAAGGCAGGACGTGTCATGGGTACCCAGTGAGCACAGATTCTGCGGATTCAGAGACTTCGGACAAGGACCCGTCGACAGTCGGGAGGCTACGAATGCACTGGTATTCATGCTGGTCAGTTTGAAAGGGAGATGGAAAGTGCCAATGGCCTATTTTTTGACGGACCATATTAACTCCTCTCAGCTGGCATTTTGTATCAAAGAAGCCATGGAAAAAGCAGCAGACTACAATCTCATAGTAAAAGCTGTTGTCGCCGACGGTCTGAAGGCCAACATGAAAGCCGCAACAGAGCTGGGCTGCGACATAAATCTGGAGACTTTGAAGACCAACTTCAAACATCCCCACCCTCAGTTTAAGGATGAAAATGTCTACATGATATGTGACCCTCCCCATATGCTGAAGCTATTCAGAAACTTACTGGCGGACACAGGAAGCTTGACGAGAACCACGAACAGCGGAGTGAAAGCAATTTCTTGGCAATACATTGTCCAACTTCACCTGCTACAGAAAAAAGACAGTCTGTACCTTGCAAACAAGATCACGGAAAAACACATCAAGTTTCAAAATGTGAAAATGAAAGTCAAAATAGCCGCGCAAACACTGTCCAATAGTGTGGCCACAGCTATTGACCATCTGAGGGACGACCTAAAGCTGGAGCAATTCAAGGACTCTGAGGAAACGTGCCTTTTTCTACGGACAATCGACCGGCTGTTTGATATACTCAACACAAAAAATCAGTTTGCAAGAGGTTCGAAAGCTGCCTTGAGTCCCCAGAATGTAGAGTCATGGCAACCATTTTTGGAGGATGTCCAGAAATACCTCGTGTCTCTCCAAGAGCCATCGGGATTGCCAATACACAGAACCCTGAAGAATCAATGTGTCCTGGGCTTCATCATAACGGCCCAATCAACCCTGGATCTTGCAAGAGAACTTTTTGCCCGTGGCAACCAGTATTTCCTCACTTACAAGTTCTCACAGGATCACGTCGAAATGTTTTTCAGTAAAATTCGGCAGAGAAATGGGTGGAACAACAACCCTAACGCCCAACAGTTCCGCAGTGCCCTCAAAAGTCTGATGATAACCAACTTGATCAAGGCGTCGGACAATGGAAATTCTACCCCACAGGACGACACAGTTGAGTTGCAACTGGACTTCCCACTGGACACAAGAAAGCCAGTTCCTCTAACGAAGATGGATTGTGAAAAGTCAAGAGTGGAAGAGGAAGAGGACCAAGAAATGATGGTGGCAATAAACGACTTACTGGACACGCCTCTCGTCAGCGACTCAGATTGGCGACAGTCCTGTTTATTTTACACGGCCGGATTTGTTGCAAAAAAAGCCCAAAAGTCCATCAAATGCAACGCCTGTAAGGACGCGCTGTATGATGCACAAAACACATCTTCTACGCAATCTCAATTCCTCAAGCGCAAGAACACTGGCGGTCTAACCATCCCATCAAATGGTGTTGTGACAGTTGTGGAAACGTGTGAAAAGGTGTTTCGCTGCACTATGCCTAGTCCAGCATTGATGGACAGACTTCCGTCCAGAGTCACATTGACCTTCACATGCAGACCGTCGTCTTGTCCCATCTCCGCTCCAAACACCTTAGCCTTTTCCCTTCTTTAAGGGACCATTTTTTTGACCACGAGATAGCCATAGAAACCAATCACATCACACAGCTAGTCAAATCCATCTCCAGCGTTTACTTTAGGATGAGACTTTTCAAAGCGGGGCAAATGTACCAGAGACGGAAAATAATGATGGGGAAAACATCAAAAAGGATGAAGTTCAACAAGATCATCCTTTTCAGTGGACTATAAGTACAAAAGGGGGAAAGGGGGGGGGGGGGGAGGTGTTACACATTGTTAGTTTTAATGAATCAGTGAATGGTGTTTTCTTTCGACTTAACTGATCGTGCTGTAGGTAATTAATAATAATAATAATAATAATAATAATAATAATAATAATAATAATAATAATAATAATAATAATAATAATAATAATAATAATAATAATAATGAAGAAGAAGAAGAAGAAGAAGAAGAAGAAGAAGAAGAAGAAGAAGAAGAAGAAGAAGAAGAAGAAGAAGAAGAAGAAGAAGAAGAAGAGATAATGGACCTGGGGCAAGATTACAACACTTGTATCCGATGGAGACGGCGATCCACTGTGACGGACTTGTTGCCAAGCACCGAAAGGATAAATAAGTAAGTAAGTAAGTAATAATAATAATAATAATAATAATAATAATAATAATAATAATAATAATAATAATAATAATAATAATAATAATAATAATAATAATACGGGTGGAATATAAGCCCACTCTAAAGAGCTTGAAGAATATTATGATGTGGTTATCGAGTCGAGTCGTTGCCTTGGTGCGGAGAGCGAGAAGAGGTGGAGCGCTATAGCGTGCGCGGCAGTTCCCCATGCACGCCTCGCAACTCTCTCGTTTAAAAATTTTTTATTCTCTATTGTCTTCTGGCACTTTTCTATTCACTTCATATCTTGTTGTTACCAACATAAGTGCCTGCTCCACTCACTTTTCTGAATTAAAAATTCACCCCATACACCGGAGCATACTCAATGTCTCAATCGTTTCTATGTTATATGTTTGTGTTGAGAATATTGGCTATTAAGCTTAACTGCTGGTCAAAATTATTAGCGATGGTGGTGTACGAACGAATCGGCGGTCTCAAGAAGTGGGTGAGAGAGGGATCTAGTAATGACTTTGAGTTTGAAACGAATATTTTGTGTTCGTGGATAGCTCACACGGTAGAGCCACGCTCTCACCTGCCAGGCGGAGTTGTCGTACCAATAAGGTCGCAGGTTCAAACCCCACCACCGCCGCGAAAATTTTTTATTCTCTATTGTCTTCTGGCACTTTTCTATTCACTTCATACTTGTTGTTACCAACATAAGTGCCTGCTCCACTCACTTTTCTGAATTAAAAATTCACCCATACACCGGAGCATACTCAATGTCTCAATCGTTTCTATGTTATATGTTTGTGTTGAGAATATTGGCTATTAAGCTTAACTGCTGGTCAAAATTATTAGCGATGGTGGTGTACGAACGAATCGGCGGTCTCAAGAAGTGGGTGAAAGAGGGATCTAGTAATGACTTTGAGTTTGAAACGAATATTTTTGTGTTCGTGGATAGCTCACACGGTAGAGCCACGCTCTCACCTGCCAGGCGGAGTTGTCGTACCAATAAGGTCGCAGGTTCAAACCCCACCACCGCCGCGAAAATTTTTTATTCTCTATTGTCTTCTGGCACTTTTCTATTCACTTCATATCTTGTTGTTACCAACATAAGTGCCTGCTCCACTCACTTTTCTGAATTAAAAATTCACCCCATACACCGGAGCATACTCAATGTCTCAATCGTTTCTATGTTATATGTTTGTGTTGAGAATATTGGCTATTAAGCTTAACTGCTGGTCAAAATTATTAGCGATGGTGGTGTACGAACGAATCGGCGGTCTCAAGAAGTGGGTGAGAGAGGGATCTAGTAATGACTTTGAGTTTGAAACGAATATTTTTGTGTTCGTGGATAGCTCACACGGTAGAGCCACGCTCTCACCTGCCAGGCGGAGTTGTCGTACCAATAAGGTCGCAGGTTCAAACCCCACCACCGCCGCGAAAATTTTTTATTCTCTATTGTCTTCTGGCACTTTTCTATTCACTTCATATCTTGTTGTTAACTCTCTCGTTTAGCGTCCCGTCTATATTCATACGTCGATGAACACAACACAACACAAACAACACGTATACTGCAAGAACTGTAATATGAAGGGACATTTGACAGAGGAATGCCGTCGCGACAACAAACGTAACGGCCATCAAAAGGGAAAACCTGTCAGTGTAAATGTAGGTCGCACAGTTGGGAACCACCCACTTCATAAAACAAAAGAATCTTCGAATCACCCTCCAGTCATTGACACAGTCAATGTAAATGGACAGAATGTGACCGTTCTCTACGACACGGGATTAGACTATCACGCGGTTGTAGCTCGCGACTTGGTTCGGCCGGACCAATTCACAGGCGAGATTATCGAGATTCAATGCGCCACTACAGACAGCCCATCTCTGCAACTTCCGATCTCAAGCGATGGAATCAAGATGATACTTGTAAATGGACTCACAAGGTTTCACGAAATTGGAGTCAGATCGATACCAGGAAACGCAGCAAAGATGTTTCACACAATCTGGATCAAAATGAGGCCAAGAAACGGAATCCAAATGTATCAAAGATATGGAATCAACATGATACCAAGAAAAGAAATCAAAATGATGCCAAGATAAGGAATCATAATGTTGCCAAGCAACGAAATCAGAGAGGAACAATAACTCCTGAACTTAAAAATGTTGGACAAACCAGGAACGCTTCACACTGCGAGGACGATTTCTGCGCTATAAAAAGGACTCTGACGTCACAACCCGTACAGCGCTGACCTGACCCCAACACACCTTACATTACGAGGACTGCCGGGAGCAAAATAGGAATATCCGCTACTTCGCTATAACCTGACCTCAATGACCCGACAATCGTTCATCTCTTATCCGATGACGTCACAACAACATAACTGTACCTCCAGTACTATCTATTGTCCACAATTCTCAGATGATTTTAAACTAGACTTAATTTTAATCTCACAAGGAGATTTTTCAAGAGGGAGAGAATGTGACGAGCGATTTTCTTTCACTGCGTGATTTCTTTATCATTCGTCATCGTCTCTTTTAAAACCACTTCAAACCTAGTGGACGAGACATATAATTGAATTGATTGACTCCTCCAGTAAGATAATCAAAACATGGACAGCCTTTCTCCAATAAAGCCCCAAATCTTTCTAACGGAAATTTTGGTCGTTAGGTGGGAAATATTTCCATTGTATAACGGAACACTCTCTTTCAGCTTAAGGCTTATTTACCTGTTCAAATTGTCTGCCTATTGTATCCATGCCTCCTGCTAATTACCTTTTCCAAACAAGACGCCAACGTGCGTAGGCCCTGAGTCCTTGTCTCGTTCAAGAGTAGCTAATTGCAATTACTGTCCTAGTCTCTCCGGTAATTCTCCGTTATTCTTTCTTACCAAAGCATCTGGATATCATTGGCTATCTAAAACAGGAACATTCTTCTGATTGGCTATTTTCATTTCACAAAATCAAATTCATCTCCGATTTTAATCACACTCACGCTAAGAAGCCCAAGAGAGAAGAGCTATCCTCCAATTTCAAACTTAAAAAAAGTTTGTCATCCCTCGGCTGGAGGTAAAATGAATTATTGGTTAACATTCAAAGTGGAACGAGATATTACTGTGAATTCAATTTAATCTATCTATTTTTAATATCATAGTTAGTGTATATATTTTAATTGTGCTATTCCATGGATGTTCGTAAGTTGGAATACCTGTACAAAACTATATCTATATGTATCTTATACTATAGTTAACATTTGCTTATGATCTATGCTATTTTTTCATTTATATTCAATATGTATATTGCTTGAATGTCTGCACCCCACTGCCAATCGCCGGCCACACATCATAACCTCAATTATAATTAATAAAAATAAACAAAGAAATACCAGGGACACAACCCTGTTAAATTCTCATCATTTAAGATAGCTCGACTGTCAGTTGATGTTTAATATATATATATATATATATATATATATATATATATATATATATATATATATATATATATATACATATACATATATATATATATATATATATATATATATATATATATATATTATATATATATATATATATATATAATATATACTAACTACCATTATCATGGAGTTACTGCTTCTCCTTGCCTTTGTCGGCAAATAAAGGCTAATATGATGTGTCGCTCAGGACGATTCGATGGCGAAAGACAAACTCGATTGGCTCTAAGACCTTGTTTTAACTCTTAAATTGAAGGTCCTGGTCCTTTTCCTTGTCCTTGGAGCACCCAGTCGTGCCGAATCCCTGCATCCCAGTCCTTGAACAGTGGTAAACCCCTGATGTCAGCCCCTAACTACAACACACTGTTGTGATGTCCAGAAAACTCTGCAAAGCAGGCGCCAACCCTGGAACTAGCTGATACATTTGCCTCAGTCAAGCAAGCCGGCGGGATAAAGATAAGCCAAACGGGCTTATACCATTTTCAAATGTATTTTCCACAGACACATATGGTTATATCAAAGTAAACAAATAAATATAAATAGATTAGATCCACTCAATTAGAGCTATTCTTCCTGATATTAAATAAATACTTATTCTTTCTATCTTTTCCTGTAACAATCTAATTAAACTTTATGTATAGAATTGTTATTGCATTTGGGCGTTACTATTATTGTCTTGACTCACGTGTTATTAATACAATTAAGTTATAAGGGATCCTAAGGCAATTCTTGATCTCCCCTAGATTAAACCTGAGCCGTTTGTGATATAGGTTGAGTGGTGCAGCTGGTAACGAGAGCCATAGCGCGCATACTAGTTCGAATCCAGACCATTGAGCTATCGGTTGGACTCGATCCCACAAATTAACACACAACTCGCCACAGACTAGATGTTGCGTTCCGTGATAGAATGGAATACAGTGTGTACTTATATCTTACAAACGACTGAACTTTGTGATACAGGTATATAATTTGAAACTAGGTTTCGTTTGCCCTTTTTATAGATTGGAGTTATACGGGCATGCTTCCAGTCCTTTGTTCAGGGATTCTTGGAAAATAGTACACATGAACGGCGGGGCTATTTCATTAGCACATTCTTTTAGTATTCTAGTTGGTATGAGGTCTGGCCATAGCAATCTAGAGAGCATTGGGTCTGGCCCTGCTGCCTTGGATGGGCTTAGTTGTTGCAGCTGGTTTCTTATACCGTATGTGGTTATGTTGATTCTTGGCATAGATGGTATGTTGCTTTCACATATTGTTATGTTTGGCGTTGGGGGGTCTTCAATAGTAAACATACTTTCATACTGTTTGTTCAATAATATTGCATTGTCATGGTTTTGAAGGTTTTGTATACTGGAAGCATCTTTATTCCCGGAACGGACTTATCTCCAGAATCTGTTCGTAATTATAGCATAATATAGAATATCGCCCGTTGTCTCTGGCGCACGCATTATTATTTATGTATTTGCCATGTTCTTTTTAAAGTTCTGTGTGTACTTCACAACGGAGTCTGCGAAACTCATTCCAGTCTTCCTCTTATGCAATCTGGCTTTGTTGTATCACCTTTGTTTTTTTTTATGAATTAGACATTTGATTTTATGGTTTATCTATGGTAAATGTGGTCTTCCACTTATCTTTTTCTGAGGAATGTGTTTGTCAATCAATTCCACGAGTGTTGTTTTTAAAGGTTCCCAGTTTTTGTTGATGTTTTTATCAAAATTCTTGTAGCTGTTTCTTAATTCCTGTTTTAATTCCTTTTGAGTACATTCAAATATCCCGAGGTGGTGTGCGCTGTATTTTATGTTTGTTTTATGTCACAATGTACTGCTTCGTGATCACTAATACCTAGTACAACTTTCTGGGTGAGGATCCTGACCTCCCATAGTGGGCAGGGAGGTACATGCTGTGTCTTCTATCCCCCCTTACCCGTTTTCCAATTGTTTCCTATCGTTGTCTTGGAATGAGTTTGCTTAGTTTTGTCCTGACCCTGGCCGGAGTTCCTTGGCTGGGAGGGAAACAGTCGAATGTATAGTTATAGTTTTGGGAGATGATATTTTTTTCCTTGTACGTAAATCATCTCTCTGTTATGCATTGTATTATGTTTAGTTTACATATATTATATTATATGATTTGTAAACATTTGAGTGTATTCCTCTTAGTTGGGACCTGTGCTTGTGTCTGGATGAGACTTTTAGGTAATCTCAAACTAAGTACTCTGACGGTGTGCTCTTTGAATCTACATCTGTTCCCTATTTGAACCAATTCCCCTTTGTCTCACCTTTTCTTTTTTGCTTTAATTGTAATTCTAGAACTTTTTACTATCCCTTTTTTTCCCTTTTTACTGGCGCTGATATGACCTTAATGTGTTGCAAGCGCCGTAAAACCCTTAAAAACAAAAACAAACTAGTACAACTTTCACTTTTTCTATTAGGCGGGCCCTCCAAAGACGACACCAGGTACACATCACCATAGATAACACAGGTAGTCTGTGCACATCACACAGAACGTCGGTAAATAACATGCCAAGGGCTTTGAATGGTTCCTCCATAGGACACGCGAGATCAACGACAGTCATCTTTGTTATTGTTTTTAGTCAGCCATTTTATGAGTAGTTCTCACTATACCCCTCCCCAGGATACACAACAATGTCACGGCATCCTTCTTGTTTTTAACCAGCCAATTTTTATGAGTCTCATCTCATGTAATTCCATATCTGAAGCAGACGTCGGAGGTCATCTTCCGCCAAGCTGATCTATCTCTTGCCAATTCTATTAAAGCAGCGCCACCTTTCTCAGCTTCATCTGTCCAAGTTCTTATCCCTTTCAAATACGTTATTCTTTGTCTTCCTCTTATTCTTTTTCCATTCATCTTTCCAGTCAAGGCGAGTATTTCCAAACCAGGGTGGCGGATAATGTGTCCTAAAAATTCCATTTGGCGTTTGATGATTTTTGTTATCAGTGATCTTTTTCTGTTTGCCATTTCTAAAATTTCTTCATTTCTTTTCCTTTCCATCCATGACACCCTCATCATTCTTCTGTAAAACCACATTTCCACTGCCTCCAGTCTTTTAACCATGGTCTTGTTTATGGTCCAGCTCTCACAACCATATAGCAGCACAGACAGTACATAGCAATCCAGGACTTTGATTTTTGTTTTCATGCTAATATTCCTGTTTTTCATAATTGTATGCAGCTGGTTGAATGCATTCTTCGCCATACCTATTCTTTTCTTTATTTCACAATCTGATTTTCCATTGGATGTTACATTGAAGCCTAAATATTTGAAACATTCAACTTGTTGTATTGTTTGTCCTCTGCTTGTTATTACACAGGCTGGTGGGTTATTATTTTTAGATACCGTCATACATTCTGTTTTAGATATATTCAGTTCCAGTCCCATATTTTCACTACTCCTGACTACAACATCCAGTAATTCTTGTAGTTCATGTTCAGATTCTGCCAGTAGAACCGTATCATCTGCATACCTCAGATTTGTTACATTCTTTCCTCCAATACACAGCCCCTTCTTATGTTCGATATCTCTCAATATCATTTCACTATAGAGGTTGAATAAATCTGGAGACAAAACACACCCCTGCCTAACTCCTCTTCTAATAGGTGTAAAACTGCTTAGTTCGTTGTCAACACGCATTGCTGCTTCTTGTTCCCAGTACAAATTCCGTAATATTCTTAAATCTTTACCATCAATGTCCAAGGATGATAGAATTTTGAATAGTTTTTCGTGTTGTACTTTATCAAAGGCTTTTGAATAGTCGATGAAACACATATACAGATCTTTATTTACTTCAATACATCTTTCCATCAGCATTGATAATGTGAATATTCCATTTCTGGTACCCTTGTCCTCAACAAAACCAAATTGCATCTCCCCAATTTCAGGTCGTATTTTATTTTTTATTCTTAGTAAAATTATCTTCAAAAGAATTTTTGTGAGGTGGCTCATTAGGCTAATAGTTCTGTGTTGTTCACAATCAACTGCCCCTGGCTTTTTTGGTAGTGCTATAAAAATGGATCGTTTCATATCAGTTGGCATTTTTCCTGTGTCATACACTTGATTTAGAAGGTTTGTGATGAATTCAATCCCCCATTCACCCAGGCCAGTCAAGGCTTCAATTGTTATGGCATCAGGTCCTGCAGCTTTTCCATTTTTCATGCTTTTCATGACGTTCCTAACTTCATCTTTCATTATAGAAGGCCCTTCCAGTTCTTTTATCATAGGCATTTCTCCTCGATTATCAAAGAAAAGTTCTTCAATATATTCTGACCATCTGTTTAGAATGCAGTCTTTGTCCATGATGGTGTTTCCACGCTTGTCTTTGATGCATCCACTTTTAGCACCTGATTTAGTTTTGTTTGTCACTTCTTTGATTTTCTGATGGAAGAATTTGCCATTTTTTTCTTTGCAGGACATTATATAGTGACATTGTTCATTTATCCAGTCTTCTTTAGCTTCGTTGCATTTTCTTTTTATCTGCCTGTTCAGAGTCTTGTATTTTTCTTCCTGATTTTTGGCCTTTCTTCTCTCATTCATTAGTTCTAATATCTCTGGAGTAATCCATTTCTTCTTCTGCAACTTAAGTGTGGTTGGAACATTTTCTTCTAATGATGCAGCAACACTGTCTTTAAACTGCTCATATTTCTCTTCTATATCTGTTAGTTCTCCAAGCACTTCAAACTTGTTTCTTACTGATAGTTCAAATTTTTCTTGTATCTTCTGTTCCTCCCGGAGAATGTCTAGTTGGTATTTAGGTTTAGCCTTTGCTCTTTTGCAGATTTTCAATTTAACTCGTATGGGGCATAGCACAGGTATATGATCGCTGTTACAGTCAGCCCCCGGCATAGATTTGGCATACAAAACCGAGTTTCGGAAACGTTTGCTGATGAGTATGTAATCTATTTGGTTTCTCACTCCATCTCCAGGACTTTTCCATGTCCACTTCCTTCTATTGTGGTTTGTTGACCAAGTATTTGTGATTGTCAGATCATGTTGACGGCACCATTGAATAAGACGATCACCTCTGTCATTTTTGTCTCCCAGACCATGTGGGCCCACAATATCTTCTATTCTTTCTCGGCCCACCTTGGCATTAAAATCGCCCATGATGAGTTTTATGTCTGAAGACTTAAACTGATGCATTGCTTTATCTATTTGTTGATAGAAATTTTCCACTTCTTCATCATCGTGACTGGTGGTTGGGGCGTATATTTGTAAAATATCAAAATCAAAAGGCAACGGGAAACCACTGACGTATCATCCCAAGATCGTCATGATGTCCGTCCAAGCGAATCTAGTCAACGACGTCAATGGATGTTTTTCGAGCAACTCGATTACAGCCTCGTCCGGTAGAGATAGTCATGCAGGTGAACAGGTGACTCTCGACCGTCATCCAGCTACTGTGCACCACCAAACATTACGAACAGCAACATGGAATGTAAGAAGTCTGTACCAGAAAGGAAAATTAGCAAATGTAGTTATGGAAATGAAGAGATTGAATATCAATGTTTTAGGATTATCAGAAGTTAGATGGAAAGGAGCAGGAGAACTTAATTATGATGACTGTAAAATTATATACTCAGGAGGAGGAGAACACCAAAGGGGAGTTGGAATTATACTAGATAATAAAACGGCGCGAGCAGTCAAAGGATTCTGGCCCATATCAGACAGAGTAATGGCAATCAAACTACAAGCAAAACCTTTTGATTTTTATGAGTAGTTCTCACTAAATGCATCCATAGAATACGGCGAGTTTACGATCTTTACGATAAGGTGGTGGATTCATATAATTCTCACCGAATATGTAATTATCTACTCTCGATGTCATAATTGAGGCGAGTTTTTATAGCAAATATAATGTCAGGATTATGTGTTTCAATAAATTGTTCCAGTTATTGTTACTATTGATAGTATGCAGATGACGTCACTCAGGCCTTTGTTATTGTTTTTGCCATCCGCGTTTGTGAGTTGTTCTCACTAAACTGTATTAACCAGACTATAAAAGTTCATGGTTACACAGAGTTTGTGTGTTGGTCCGTTATACTTCCGGATGGCAATGTTGTGAACTCCTTGGCCAAGCGCATTCTCTCTGGTAGAGGTTGTCTTTGTTTACTTTATTATGCTGTGTGTAGTTGTTGCTGTTGGTGTGTGAAGAACTGGGTGAATGAGGATGTGAACTGATGTAATTGTCAGCGGTTGGTAGTGTAATTACATTTGTAGGTGAACGTTTCCTTGCTTGGTGTGTCTGAGTTTGGTTTTAGTCTTTGTTTTGCTGTGAACACTAATTTTCCTTTGTTTTCTTTTGCCACCACGACTGCCTCGAGGAGAATTGATCACAAATATAGAGTTACTACAATCAACAAGCCCAGTGAATAAAATTTTGGCTTTGAATGAATTTAATATTAAAATGGCTTGTGCTGGGATATCCATGATAAAAAAAAAAAAAAAAAAATGATGAATAAATATAAACTTCACTTTTCAAATCCAATAAAAACTATATAATCCTATGCACAAGATGATAACAAATAAAAATGAGATAAAATTTCTGGAGGTAGAACTTGTAGATCCGTCACAAAAATTTTTAATAGTCACAAATATTGTAAACACAACTGTCTGTAAGGCGCACAACACACATTTTTCCTTTGTAGATCATCTCTTCATTATTGACTAAGTAATGGGGATGATCAATATTACTATTACCTTTCCATGTGCTCGAGGTCACATTGCAAAGTGTGCTCAAAGTGCTCACATAGTGTTCACAGTTTGAGAAATATCCAACGTCACAATTGATCATTTTGCTCAGCATGACTCTCTCTCTTCTTCGCTGTGAACCTCATATGTCGAGATCACCCCAAGTGATTACATTAAACTGCTAACTCGCCTAATACTAATAAAAAAAAAAACATGATTAAAAGTCACTTGTAAAACTCTAGCAATGCGTGAAGGCATGTGGCACGTTTCACACTTCAGCTGAGCTTTTCATGTCGGTATGTTACAACTTCATAACAAAGCAGCGGTACATTATTGAAATGCCAATCATTGTGCAGCAACAAATCATGTGATCGATGACTAGGTTGGACGAAAACATGAATATAGATCGCTCCCGTTGTTAGGTTTTTGATATAATGCTTCTTCTTTTGTAACAATCTTTGTGTATCCCTATTGTATCACCACTTGTCAGTGTGGGACTTCCAGTTGGTTTCAGATCAGCTGCAAGGATGTAGATGTGCATACTGCTCTGGATCTGCTTCTGATTTCTTGTGAATTAAACCCTTTTGTCTTATGTTTTTCTTTGGAACATGTATCACTAGCTAGATCAAAACTTTGACTATTTTCCCTTTTTACTGGCACTCAATGACTTAAACCTGTCTCAAGTTTCGAAAAACTTCTTCAAACATCGTAATAAGAAAACCAAAGTGAATGAATTAGAAATAACAAATATTGTGGCTTAATTGATGAAAATCAATGTTAAATAATGCAATGTATATAATTTTCAACAACATATCTCATTTAACCATAATACATTATGAAAATGAAACATTATTATAGAATATCCATGGCTTCATGATGCTCAATGTGGTTTGGAATATCCATTTATTTCTCCAGCAAGTGGCTTGAACCAATTTTTTATTTTATGCAATGGAAGTGAGCCAATAGGCCTCTATTTTGTGAAAGCACTCTTACAGAATCGTCACTACCGATACCCATTCATATATCTTTGTCGAGAGGCTAATAATGAATGCAAAAATTATTTGACAGGTTGTGGGGTCGTAATTTGCAGGTCATCGCATTCAACACCACAAATTGAGAGACAAGATGTGACATTACATCACCGAGCCCCACAATTTTACCATTTTAATCACATACCAACATAGAGGCCTTTTTCGTGTAAATCATTTAACTTTGAATCAGCTCTGCCTCAGCAATTCATGCTAGTGTAGTACCCACACTACACAATAGTAATAGTGAAGATCTGTTTCTAAACTTTCCGAAATGATCAGGTACTTGTTTTCCCTAGACCATATGTTGTAAAATGTCAACTCTACAATGGTTATAAAAAACACAAGCATATTTGCCATATCAAAGATTTGGCACATAATTCTCAACATTTTGATGTGATCTGTCGATCCCTCAACTTGCTTTACGACTGTCCCATTGCATTTTCCCCACGAACTATTGATTTTCTAATAGCTTGAATTTGAATAGTGAATCGATCCCATGCATTTTTAATTTACTTTTTAAAACCTTGTGTCTGTGTAAAACGTTGTACATACCACCCTTATAAACCATCAATGACCAATGCTGTAATCCATTGGATTTAAGTCAGGGTTCATTGGAGGCCATTCATCTTTGGAAATAAAATGAATATGATTTCTGCTCGTATTGAAAATTGTGTAAACTTGTTAGATAACAATGTAAAATTTAATGTAAGCTTCAATTCAATAACGAAAACAGATAGAATGGATGTTTCGGGTTTCCCCTTTATCAACAAACAGAATGAATGAAACGCTACAGATGAATGAGATGACGTGGTAGTGGCGTTGTTAAGATGAATTCATCATCTATAAAAATAAATGCCCCAAAAAAAACAAAAACAAAAAAAACAAAACAAATGAAAACAACCAGACAAAACCATAAAAACTGATTTTTTGCATAATCTAACAATATGTCCAATTCAAGTTTAAAAAATCAAACGAACTTTAACATAGAAAGGTTGGAAACGGGGATATTTAGTTGACGGTAATTTGGTTATAAGAACAAGCACCTGCCAAACACTTTCCTTGCCTTTTAATTCGATCAGTGTAAAATAAACAGATTAGATCAACAAAAATATGTGGAGAAAATTCTTAAATACATCTGTATCTGGTGTTTTTTATGGTAAATAACTTTAAAATTGGTTAAAGGACACTTATTAACAACTTTTTGAATATAAATATTCTGAATGAAACATATAAAATCACAGTTTTATTTTGAAACGAAAGCTGATAGAGCATAGGCTGAATATAAGGCAATAAACTTGAATTATGGTGGATTTCTCTAATTGCATCACAATTGTGCTTTATGCGGGAAGAATATCATATTTAAAAATGTGATTCTCAACTAAATATGGAATTATGGTCGGGTGAACTAGACACGGAAAACTGATTTGAATTTGTTTGATATTGATATGGTTTGTAAAGGGAATAAATCAATCTTTCAGAAAAAAAAAAGAAAAGAAAACAAATAAACAAAAACAAACAAATAAAAATAACAAAACAAATAAACAATACCCCCCTCCCAAAAAAAAAACAACAAAAAACAACGCCCAAAAACAAACCAAAATAACAAACAAACAAAATTAAACAATTCTATTTTGTTGTGTAAGGAAGCAAAAATATAAATGAATAAATAAATAAAAAAGTAAATAAATTGAATGCCAAAACAACAAAAATGAGAGCTAAATAATGCTTATTCTTTTCAAAACCAATTTCAATTTTTCAATATCTTCTTTTAGATATGTTGATTAACAGATTTGGTATGAAAACTGGTTTAATTTCGACATCTCAAGTTGATGCCCTGCCACGAAGACAATCTACTATGCCCTTGTCCTTAGCACTGGAAAAAATTTGGCTTTTAATTCGTGACTTGTGTTTAAGAAGATTAAACTTATAGTATACATTTCATGAATTGCGGTTTATTGGTATTTGGAGGGTTTTAGTCTGGCATAAATAGCAATTTTTGGAAAGAACTGACACATTTTTGTTAAAAGTTACTCAAACATTGTGTGCAAGCAGTGTTTTAGGCCATTGTTTTAACAAAAAAATTAAATTCTTCCATGGTCATTCATAGGTAATTGGTAGGATAAAGTCTTTAGAGTGTTTATGGATCATATATTGGTCTATTGTCATAAACCTGTACTATAGCATGACCATTACAGGTGAGACCCCTTCGCAAATGTGACTTGGGATTGTTTTTTACGTGCTGGTAAAGTAGAAGTAAGATGTGAGAAATTCAAGTCAGTTTTGATGGTCCAAAATGCATGTGTTTTTTTTTTTGGTCCACTGATCAACGCAGCTTAAGGAATTCCAGTTCAGTTATCATGCTCATAAGGAAATCATCCTTGTCAATTGTCTGATTTTCTGTTTCAGTACTTTCCAATTTAAAGTAATTTCTTACTGCAAACTACTTGGTTTAGATTGGTGAGAGAAGCAAGCCCTGTTCAATCATTAAGGTTTCTTTCGCATTATGCCCGATTTCCTCTGCAATACTTTTGAAATCCTTAAATGCAATTAAAAGGGGAATATTTCGCATTTCACTAGTTGTATTGGGTTTTACACTTCCTTTATTGTAGAGAGACGAATGGCCAATCTGTTTTTCCATTCATTCCATTGCCACATCAATCAATGGCGTGGTGGCCAGTTTAAAAACAGGAATGTTACTCGAATTTCACAAGTGTGTCATACTAGCTTCATTATATTTATTCATCCATGCCAAGCCTTTTTGCAATCTGTAAAAGTTATTATAATCGAATATTTTTAACATAAAACTCAGTTTTCATTGTCTAGTCCATCCAAAAATAATGTCAGATTGAGGTGAAAATCAATTTTATAACACTGGCCGTAATTTTCAAACATGAAAGGCAGTGGTTGGTCACCATGGTAATTTTTCAATGTCTAAATTGCCTCCACACAAAATGACAGCCACATGTTCCATGCTGGGATCCATTAACTTGAGTTTATCCGAGAAAGCAGCCGCTACAGAGGCCCCTGCTGCAGCTTCAATGACCAGCTATTAAAAAGATAGGAAAAAAAAAAGGGAGGGGGGAGGGGGTTTAAAGTCATCCTATTCACAATATTTGAGAAGACAGGCGTTAGGGAAGAAATATATATATTATATATATATATATATATATAATATATATATATATATATATATATATATAAAATATATATATATATATAAATTCACCAAGCCAAATAAATTAATGTCATATTAAATTTCCATAGGGTACAAAATTTCTTTTGCATCATTGCTTCCTATTAGTCAATTCGTTATGATAAAAGGATAACCATTTTAACCAAGAAATCATCATCTGTAATGTAACCTGAGCTTCAATAAACTTAAGCTGCGCCATTATTGCTGTTCTCTTGGTGACATCGGTAAGACTTTCTTTTACATTACAGTCATACAGAATCCACTCTGTTGAAATTTGATAATTTACTGACAATATTTGGTCAGCCCTAAGGACAAATCTTGCATTATGTTTCTTAATACATTTGATCTGTTTTATTTAAAGATCATTGCTTTAATATCAAACATTGACATTGAAGGCTGATTAAAACTTTGCTTGGATATAATGTAAAAAAAAAAGAGGGAGAGTGAAGATACAGTGGAGCCTCAGTACAACAGTGATGGTGGCACGAGCCTAAAATCCCAGTTATAACCGAGTCCTGTTAAAACTCAAAGGAAAGCCTAAATGGCATAAATCACTATTTTTGGTGTGCTTTAACCATTGTGTGTGTGTGTGTGTGTGTGTGTGTATGTGCGTGCGTGTGTTTTGTGCCAAACGCTGTCTCCTGAAGCAAGGCCCATGTTATACTGAAAATTATGTAGTATAGTAGTAAGCTGTTTATAAACACAACCACAAGAGTATTCACACACTAGGCCTAGCCTTCCTTCCATTGCCATTAACTGTAGGCTTACCTGAGCGTAATGTTGGCTAATGCATTGTATTCAGAGATATTTAAGTGGGTTTCGGCACCCCTGTTATAACCCATTAATCTCTTAAAAGTTCTGCTTTAGCCAGTATATTTTACTAAAGGCAAAGGGGGGAAAAAATGGAGATTTTATAAACCCCTGTTATAACTTGGTCTCTGTTCTATCTACATGGGTTCCGCTGTATGATTTTGAATAATGATAGTATATCACACTTGTCCGTATTACTATTACCATCCATGTAGACAACAACTTACCTTCATTCGTTCAAAACTAAACTTCATTCCTTGTATGATATCTTCCTCACTCTGTTGATTGAAAAAAAAAAATGAAAAAAAAAGAGATAAATTGCAAGACATTAAAAAAAAAGATAAGCTTAGAAGGTTGTTTTGTCACCCAGTATAGGGCTACATTTCTTCCATAAAGAAACAGTGCGCAATTATCGACTTTTCCCCCAAAGGAATGAACACCCCATACCATCCATTTTAATTTTCTCAACCCAAATCCTTTTTGTATTGATTAATCTGTTGTAACTATTTTATACAATAAACTAACATTTTAAAACTACATATATATATAAACTAAGATTTAAAAACAATAAAAAATAAACAAAGATTTAAAAAATAAAAAAGTTAAAAAATTAACAAAAATCCAAGATACACAACTGGACGCAACTGGTAACCCACCCTCTACACAATTAGTGATGGCCTTTATTGATAACTATTCTAGCTGTATTTCTAGCAAGGCAACCAGTATCGATTCCATAAGCCAGGGTCAGAATTACTTTAGGAATTATAATT
Organism: Berghia stephanieae; assembly: GCF_034508935.2. Taxonomy (NCBI): domain Eukaryota; kingdom Metazoa; phylum Mollusca; class Gastropoda; order Nudibranchia; family Aeolidiidae; genus Berghia; species Berghia stephanieae. Next base: position 92,195,247 of record NC_088362.1, on the reverse strand, counting down.
TTCCCTTTTTCAATACCGTTTCAGCTCCTCTCCCCAAACTTGACAATAAGTTCATGGAATCTTTGGTTGTTTAGATTTAAAAAGGGAAGAGGACAATGGTCAAAGTCCAGGAAAAATTAAAGATTAAAAAAAAAGGCTTTTGGAGAAACTGACGGACCACTTACGTGTTCTCTGTCTCAGAATTCCTATTAATTCTTCCTCGGGTTGTTTAATGTAATGTGGTTAAAAGGATTAAAATTTGATTTTTTAGTTCTCTTTCCCTGAAGATTTCCATTATTCATAAATACTTTTCACACAGTTACTCTAATGCCTAGTAAATTTTCTTACAATATACATGAAATGTGATAGCCTGTACATATGTGCATAATATAATTTAATCACATATAATATTGTTGTTTGGTCTGTTGTTGACCATGGAGAGTCCATATAACACTTCACTTAAATGCACACTTGGTAAACATGCACATGCACGAAGATTGCACACGGCAATCATAAATATCTTCATGCAAAATAAAAAATAAATTAAAAAAAAAAAAATCTAAATTATACATTAAAAAATATGTGTGCTGATTTGGCAAAACCTGTCGTAGCTGCACGAGTTATTTTGAGATATTAGCGAATAATAGTAAAAAATCATTCTATTTGATTTTCCTTTTTCACTTCATCGTTTTTATTATCCATCCAACAACATTCTCACCAAACGATTTTACAATTTAAAGCTTAAAAATAATTCAATTAATTTTTTTCTGACTTCCATAAAGAGAAATACCTACTTGTTATATAACCCTATTTAAGATACTTACAAAATCAATATGAATTTTGTCCAGAAATGGTGCCTCTATTTGAATATGTAATAATACTTGATTCAAATTTTTCTGATGTCCGATGAGTTTAGCCAAATCACCAAACATATATTTGGTTCCTGTGCCATTCTTTCCACTAAACTATCCAAACTAGAGAAACGTGAATTGAAACAATGAATGGCATCTACAGCTTTCACAAGAATGAAGAAATGAATTTCAAGGGTTGCTTGTAGTGGACAAGTGAAAGTTTTAACAAAATCATGCTTATGCCCACCAATGTCTTTTTTTTTTCTCTTTTGATTACAACTAATGTAACAAAACAGCCCCATGGGAAGTGCTGCAAACAACAGAATAAGCACCACCTAGCAACTCGCTGGGCTGTGCTATCAATTGTCAGCGATGAAAATCTAAAAATGTATAATCAGTTGTGTCTCTTGTGTAATGTGGCAAGTTGGTAACTTAGCCAGAAAAACAGCTCAAGGATAACTTTTCAAAAGTCCAAAAATGCTTGCAAACTGTGCGCGATAAAAAAAAAATAATGCCCAATGAAGGAGAGGGTTTGGATTTTTTGTTTGTTTTGTATTGATTTTTTACTCTTCACGGGATATGGAGAGACGTTTTCTTGATGTGGAAGAAAAAGAGAAGACACAAATGAATGTCACTTCCTTCTCTGTTCCTTATGCCAAGAATCAGGACTTTCAAATAGATAAGATTACGATCCACAACCAAGTGCAAAATGGTCTGTACACCACACCATGGCATTGGTTTTGTGGAAAAGAGAAGACCATTTGGCATGACGAATGTGCAGAAGCAATGAGGGAAATATTTAAATTGTGTATAAAAGGCTGACTGAAATAAAGTGACTGGTATGAAGAACACGACTGTAGTACATATTTGTGTCAGTGCTCTACTCTATTTTATACATTTGTTTCAAAAAGGAAAACAAGTAATACCATGTCAAACACATCCTTCTCTACAAGTCTTATGAGATTAGGAGTTGTTAAATTTCCCGTCTGCTGGAGTCTAATGCCATCTGCTATTGTATCCAAATACTTGGGTGGTCCTGACCAAGGACGTTCTCCTGTCAAGATTTGATATCAACAAAAATTTCTTTGAGAAGTCAAAATAACTTATTTAAAGGTTACATATCAAATTAACAGTACCATTTCAAAAACATCCTTTTCCACAAGTCTCATAAGAGCAGGAGTTGTTAATCGTCCTGTCTGTTGAGTTCTTATGCCATCTGCTATTGTATCAAGGTATTTAGGTACGTCTGACCATGGACGATTTCCTGTTAAAACATTTGATATTGTCATTTTCACATGTGTGTAATTCATTGCCTTACTTCAGTATTAAGTCAAAATGAAACAAAATACCAAAAAAGAGATTTTAAAGTGATTGCAGAAATTTTAGTTATTAGCAATTAAAGAAACGAGCTCCTTTCTCAGTAAGCATTATATGACATTTCTCTCATATTCTTGATAAATATATAACTAGTTCATCCCAAAGTTTTAGGCAGTGCATCACATATGCCAGAAATTATGTTAAAAATAGAGATATCTAACATAAACTAGCACAACAAAAGACGTCCGAAATGTGAAATGTATCCTGGCCTTTTCTAAACAATATAGTCACTTTATTCCATTAGCAAAGTACTACAATCAATCTATACAATAATTACTACAAGCAATTCAATTTCACAAAATTCTCATATTTCTCAATTCATAATAAACAACTTAAATGAGACCGACAATAACCAACAATAATTTAGCTTTAAATTGTTAAAAGATGTAACAGTGACGCATGAACCGTTTCGGATCTGAGATCTGGGCATGGGATAATTTTTTGTTAAAAAATTTTTTTTTTAAATCACTCCATAATTACCCTAATAAAAAATTCTTTATGATCTTTTTCAAGATAAGGAGGTGTTGGCAATGATTTCAGCTATTGTATTGCATCACAAAGTGAGCAACAAGGGGTAAGCTTCTTGAGAAAAAAAAAAAAAGTGGTAAAAGCAGAGTTCAAATCTTCACTCCCTGCAAGAAGTATCAATGTCTTATCTAGTCAAATGTGTTTTGATAATATTGTAATTTAACAATTTATAAGCTGGAGTCAAGTTTACTCTTATATGACCTGTTTTCACAAGGAGAATAGTAACAGCAATGTGACTCGGGCTTACTGTGACCAGAGTCTTAATGCTATTACTGATCTCTTGGTGAAATGGTTAGGTCCACATTAAACCAGATAAATATTGGAAGAATTATAATTTCATGACAAGCTTAGTCTTGCCATTAAAAGTGTTAAAAATTCAATACAAATTTTGAATGAAAAAGGACTACAAAATCTTACCAGATCGCAAACATTCTTCCATCAGTTTTCCTTTAGGTGAGACTAAAAACACTGAAGAAAAGAGATAAAAGATTATCAAAAAATAATTGAGAGGGGAATCAAAAACCTTTATAACATCAATATTTCAGAACTACTCTCTTCCCTAATGAAAGTGACATTGAATATGATCACGATGATGATATTCCTTCTCAAAATGATTCGATTGACAACTTATTGCACAGAAAAGACAGTGAAAGTGAAAAGAGAGAGAGAGGTCATGATCAAAATGAACTCAAGTGGGCATCAACTTTTGACCATGTCACCATAGAACCATCCCATGCCACAAATTGACTTTACACATGAGTACGGTGAGAGAATATGAGTCCAAAGCCTTTTCCAACTATGTGCCGAGTGAGACTCAAACCCAGGACCATCCAATCCTAAAGAGGGTGCCATACCACTAGACCACATAGCCACACATAGTAGTATACATAGGATGACCACTGATGTTGACTTTTGCAATGCCAAGAAAAAAACAAGGTCATCCAAGTGCACAATGATTAAGTTGATTTTCAGATAAGTCTATATTTTTTACTTGTCCCTTGAACAATGACTTATTCGGATTACACTGTACTTAACTCAATGTATTTCGGTTAAAATATTTTTTTGGATTGCTTTATTTTCCTATTCGTATCCCATGGGCTAATTTGACACCGCTACTCCAATGATAAGAAGAAATGGGAGTTACCCTATTCCTATCTAATGGGTGATTTTATACCCCTACGTTAACATAGAAACATTTTACTACTACTACTACTATTGCTACTGCTGCTGCTACTGCTGCTGCTACTACTACTACTACTACTACTACTACTGCTACTGCTACTACTACTGCTACTGCTAGTACTATTATTATTATAATAATAATGCTGAAAACTTATATAGCGCTATAACTCCGAGAGACCAGACTCTAAGCGCTTAAATTACAAATTACTTTAGCTGAAACATACTAATTCACACACACAAGCATACACACACACCCACACACACACATACACACAACACAAACCAGACAGACCTATCTTGCTTCTCATACCATCTACTAAAGACGAAACAGATATGTTTTAAGCGAACGTTTAAAAGTAGACAAAGATTCTTTTTAACGAATGCTCTGTGGTAAGGCGTTCCAAATAAGAAAAGAATCTCATTTGAGCATTTTTCCGTATTCGAGGGACAACTAGTTTGGTGGAATCACTGACTGAATGTGAGGGTCGGGGTTTTGAATATCTTTCAATTAGTTCCGAAAGGTAGGAAGGGGCAGTACCTTCAAGACAACAATACAATGATAAAAGCCAGTAGATTCTTCCAGGATACTATTCCCAATAGGATTCAATAGTCTGATGTCACATCCGCCCAGCAACGAGCAGCTTGGTTCTAAACAAAGAAAATCAGTACTTTTTATTCTTCATGCTAGCTTGAACTTTTCCACATGTCATGTAATCAGAATGTATAAAAGTCCAAACATGATCAGATTTATAATGTTTTTCTCCTCTGGATACACTTTTATGCTCTTAGAGAAGTATTTCATAAGGGTGTCCACCATTGTTCCGATAGTTGAGAACCAGTTACTAAGTTACTATGCGTCATTACGAAGGAAGTGACGTCACGACTGTTGAACCCTATTTTTCATTAAAATTAACGCATGAATATTTTGTAGACGTACGTCTTACTTTCCTCTGCATTATTATAGCTATAGGCAATGAACTTGAAAGTCTTGGGTAAGCAGTGCTTACTGTTTTTCAGCACGTTCCTGGTGTACATCTGTTATGCAGGTCTGACATCCGAATGCAATTATGGGCCAAGTCTAACATTGTTGTAATGGACAATATTTTACGTCTACCACTACTACTACTACTACAATCACCACCACCCTACATCATCATGACTACCACTTCTACTATAACCACCGCCACATCATGATTATTACCACCCCTGCTACAATAATTATTGTTAGGTTTTAGAGCTTTTATTAATTTGTAAAAAGGGACTTTTTGGGATGATATTTAAGGTAGTGTTTACATAATTATAGGTCCAAATAGATAAGGTTTTGTGTGCGGAAATTCCTGTGAGCCAAATTTTAAGTTGGCATCTCTGTATTCTATTTCAAGTGTATTATAATTATAATATCAAAATAGGTTTATGAAATCAGTACATAGTTTTTGATTGTTTATAGTAAAGGCATTCTATTTAGTCACCTCATGTTTTCTCTCTATACTCAGGATGGGGTGTAAAACAACCCTTTTGGATTTGAACAGGTGTGGTCTCATATTTTCCCTTTGAAGGGTGAGGGTTTAAAACCACCCCACAGGATTCAAATAGGACTATTCTATTTTCTCTTTCTCTTCATTGTCACACCCCATCGGATAGGAATAGGGTATCAGACATTTAAACCTATATAACTCAAAATATATCATACTTATATAAAAGATACTTTGTGGTTACATTTCTCATTACATAAAATTTCAACTTTCTAGCTCAAAATAATAAAAAAGTTAACGGTGAAAAACATAGGACTGGGGTGTAAAACCATCCCATGGAGCGAAATAGGGTTAAATGTTAATTACCTTTTATTCCAGGTTTGACACTCTTAGCAGCTGCCGCTATTCCTGATGATAAACCACCTCCACTTACTGGTACCAAAATAGCATCCAGATTGGGAACTTCAGACAGGAGTTCTAAGGCTATTGTTCCCTAATAAAAAAAGAAGACAATTGAAAAGAAAAGAAAGAAATAGATGGCCATTTTATTGTTTGATTTCATTATTTTTTTCATATTTATTTTTGGATCAACACCTTCAGAGAGAGAGAGAGAGAGAGAGAGAGAGAGAGAGAGAGAGAGAGAGGGAGAGAGAGGGAGAGGGAGAGGGAGAGGGAGAGAGAGAGAGAGAGAGAGAGAGAGAGAGAGAGAGAGAGAGAGAGAGAAGGAGAGAGAGAGAGAGAGGAGAGAGAGAGGAGAGAGAGAGAGAGAGAGGAGAGAGAGAGAGAGAGAGAGAGAGAGAGAGAGAGAGAGGAGAGAGAGGAGAGAGGAGAGAGAGAGAGAGAGAGGAAGGAGAGAGAGAGAGAGAGAGAGAGAGAGAGAGAGAGAGAGAGAGAGAGAGAGAGGAGAGAGAGAGAGAGAGAGAGAGAGAGAGAGAGAGAGAGAGAGAGAGAGAGAGAGAGAGAGAGAGAGAGAGAGAGAGAGGAGAGAGAGAGAAGAGAGAGAGAGGAGAGAGAGAGAGAGAGAGAGAGAGAGAGAGAGAGAGAGAGAGAGAGAGAGAGAGAGAGAGAGAGAGAGAGAGAGAGAGAGAGAGAGAGAGAGAGAGAGAGAGAGAGAGAGAGCAAAGTTATTTGCATGATTTGATATCCATTACTTGGCCAAGAAAAGAGGACAGTATAAAGCTATCTGAGCCATTCACTAATTCAGTTCCTGCGTCCTTCTGTTAAGTTCATCTGAGAGTAAATAATTTTGTTGCTAAAGCAAACAAATTGATATAATCCAACTTTGAAAATTTGTTCTTGTTTTAAATGGCAGGAAACAAAACATCTGTATTTTTTATATAAATCCCCCTTGTAGTCCAAGTTAAAGCATGATTTTATTCACCTAATCCTATATAATATGACAAATTACGTTAAATTAAAAAAAACTTGCCAGAAAGAAAAAGACTTACCTGACCAGCAATGACATCCCTGTGGTCATATGGCGGAACAAATTCAAAACCTTTCTCTTTTTGTAATTTGTCACAAGTTTCGTAACTGCAATAAAAAAAATGAGCAACAAAAAGTTGTTTTCAGAAAGAGTATTACTATTAAAGTAAAAGGCCATCCATAACATTAATCCTTATTACAATTGTATGGGTAAAAAAAAAGGCCATGAGGCCCATGGAGCCAGAGTTAATTTAGAGTTTTGCATAAGTAAAGTCAGGACAGCAACAAGTGCTTGCTTTTAAAAATGTCAAAATTTCGAAACTGCAATGTTTTATCTTCAACTTAAATCATCTTTATTAATTTGATTTGCAAAGTAGCATTGACATGCATCCATTCAAATCAAATCTTTTAACTGTAAGAAAAAAATATGAAAAAAATTACTTATTACAATTCAACTACAATTGAAGTTACCGGTCGGATGGTAGTGGGCCACACTCCACCAAATTAGCTCCATAACCTATTATAGCATTTTTCTTAACTTGGGGGGTTGTTTTGGGTACTACGACATAACTTGGGACACCAACTTGCTGACAAGCCCATGCAACAGCCTGGCCATGGTTACCACTACTGTGTGTAATCTGAAAAGGAAAGGAGTAAAGCATTCATCTTTATTACGACAAAAACCCAACTATGTCATATCATAAAATACCACAATTATAAAACAAAATCTAGATGTACTAGAATTTTCAATTCAATCATCCACTGCAGTCTGCTTAAAGAAAAAACTTTTTGTACCTGACAAAAAGTTCTTCACAGTTGGTCGGTTTAATGGACAAGTTCGCTAGTTTTGGCATAGTTACTTGGACACTATTTTTAAACGTAAAGACTTCTTATATTTAAAGCTATTATTTAAGATTAAAATCACTAGTAAGGGGAGAAGCGGTAAAAAAAATTTAAAAAAAGAAAAGAAAAGAGGGACTGGACAGTTGATATCACACTTACCACACCTTGCAGATCAGGTTTTCTCCGAACAGCTTTTAGAATCTGTAAATAGTCAATCAATACCAGAAGGTTAAAAAAAATTGATGGCATGCGTTTAAGCAAAATACTCACCAGTTCTGTTCAGATCAATCTAATTGAAACATAATACTCTGTAACTTTAAACCTTTCTGGTCTGATTGAGAAAACTTAAGAGAGAATTAATCACCCAATTAGCAGTCTGAAATAAAACTATAACATAAAGCACAGTGACATCAACTTCAATTACTATATAGAATTGGAGAACATGTGTGTCAAATAAGTAACACCAAATATATTCTACTTAATTGTCTTCAAAACCTCAGACTGCAAGTGAATTAAAATGTTGATGAAACCCAGAAATCTGTAACAAGTAAGCGGTAAAATAACTCCAAGAAAATTCAAAACTCGCAAAGTCCACATATGATGATTGAGTTTTATTTCTCAATCCTGGTTGTAGCCAAGCCCTTGAAGATAATTTCAGGACAAAGTGACTACATATAGCTCTAATCGAGCAGCACCTACCGTAACACTAGATATATCTCTATAATAGAGTGACACATAATGTAACACTAGATATCTCTCTAATACAGTGACACCTAATGATACACTAGATATCTCTCTAGTAGAGTGACACCTAACGATACACTAGATATCTCTCTAATAGAGCGACACCTAACGATACATTAGATTATATCTCTCTAATAGAATGGCACCTAACAATATACTAGATATCGCTCCAGTATTTTGGCTGGTAATCATAGGAATAGAGCCACTAAAGCTATAAAAAGGAAAACATCTGTATGCCTTTTTTCTGCTAATGTGCAACTGAAATTTAAAATAATAAAATAAAAAAGGCATTCAAGTTTTTTAAAATTTATTCCAAATAGACATGGTTACATATCTCCATAAGTTGTGTGGATCTCTAAAGTAGTGGTCCCGTTTGATTCTGGACTGGAAGGTCCTGGGTTCAAATCCTAATAGGGACAACTTTTCAATATTCATTTCCCCCCTCTTATTCATATAGTTTTAAAACTTTTATTTTAAATGTTTTCTGTAATCTATTTTAAAAAATATTACTTTATAACTGGATATAGTTTATAACTTGTGTAACTAGATCCTGCAATCTTTATCTTAGTTCTACTGGCGCTATTAGAAAGCTTCTTGATATTAATACAACTAATCTATATGACTTTTAGTCGCCTCTTGATTATTGCAATAGCTTGCTCTATGGTTATGATACTTCACAGATACAGATAACAATCAGGTAACACTCTTTGAGCAACACCTAACGCCTGCCAAAATACAACATAAAGTTTTTAAGCTTGATATATAAAACTATAACACATTTATTATATAAGCGTGATGAATAAACTGTGAGTCACAAATTTCTGTCCTGAACCGTGACTGTGAGTAAATCTCTTATAATGAGTCTAAATTAAAACAAACACACACACACACACATTCGTGTCATATACAGACACACATAAACATATCGTGGATAATCAAAATTACAGATTACTACACATATGTACAGAGTTTCTACAGGCAACTTCAACAAACTAACGCCCACACAAATAAATGATAGTAATAAATCATTTTAAAAAAACTGATTATCAGGTTTAACCAAATTTCACTCTTACTGCATTGAGTGCTCCGCGGACCTTGAACGAACCCGATTTCTGAAGGTTTTCTGCCTTGAAGTAAAGGTGACGCCCACTTCTCTCATCTGCTTGTTTAGAAGTAATGACGGGTGTCTTATGAACCAACTTTTCTATTCGAGCTCGAGCTTCTTGGAATTCATTTTCTAATGGAAATGTTAGGAATGGATCTGATGCATCAGATGTCATTGTGCTTGCCAATCTTTGTAGAACCTTGCGTTTACTGGAAAGGTTGAACAATATTATTCTCATGATCAACAAATCCCTAGCAAGACGACAGTGCTATACTCTTCTTTCATTTTCGATTCAAATTAACCTTTGAACTTTATAAGGAAGGCACTTTTTTTCGAGAGGCATTTATTATTATTATTATTATTATTATTATTATTATTATTATTATTATTATTATTATTATTATTATTATCATCATCATCATCATCATCATCATCATCATCATCATCATCATCATGTTATTCTCATTTTAATCTATAATCATCATCATCATCATCATCATCATCATCATCATCATCATCATCATCATCATCATCATGTTATTCTCATTTTAATCTATAATTTGTTACATATTTCCTAATTTATTATAATACTAAATAACGATAATTCTTTGGGGAATACATAATTTCTTATACGCAAATAGCTGAACCAGAGTTGTGTATCTAGTATAATAAATCAATAAATCTTATTTTTGCTATCCAAAGAAAGTTAAGTTGCGGATCGCCTGTTTACGCAAGCGGATGTAAAAATTCAACTGTTGTAAATTATTTATATCAAAAGGAAGTCAAACATGACCATCAATCGATGACAAAATGTATACTAACCTGCATGGGACCCATTAACAAACTGTAAAACAAAACAAAATGTTACAGATCAAAATTATTATAAATTAACTTTCATATGGCCGGGCACACAGTGTAACGTCATATTATATGACCCATCGTCTCAAAACGGTATTATGCCGGAACGAACCATATGACTAGAAGCCGAATTAAATGTTTAACTGGTCAAAAGTATAAATTGTTGGCATTAGCACCCTAAAACATGGTATGGATTCTCCTCAATAAAACATACAAACTCAACACAAGTCTGATATTTCTGGCTATAAATTCAATTTTCAACATCTTAACCAACCCGACTTAATACCGTTTTGAGGCGAAGGGGATTAGAATGATATAAAGATTACGAACAGAACGATAACAAACTTCACAAGTAGGGACACCTAGATAACAGATAATAAACTATGAAATAATAACTCGGGTAATTTCGTTACGATAAGATATATTTTGTTGTCAAAAGAAATATCCTCCTCCTCCTCCTCCTCCTCCTCCTCCTCCTCCTCCTCCCCTCCTCGCCCTCTTATCCTTCTTCCTTCTTTCTCCTCCCTCCTCCTCCTCTTCATCTCCTCCTTCCCTCCTCTTTCTCTCCTCCCCTAAACAGGTGTGTTTTCGATGGCGTAAGGACTTGATTCACGGCATCAGCAGTAGGGTAACTGATGATTTGCAATCCGCTACAACTACAAATCTATTTTGATTCAAATCTAGTCCTTCGGTGTGCAAGAGGCCAAAGTGTATCCATGTTCATATAGCGTTAAACAGACAGTGATCACTTTCTTTACTTGACACACGGCGCTTGTGTACTGCAAGACACTTCCCGCCAGATCTAAGCAAAACAACTACCCAATTTGAGGAGACTGGGAAAAAAATCTTCAACTTGACATGGAACCAAAATTGATTTGTTGGTCGGGTAGTGGTAGTCTACCAGGTGAGCTAGCAGCACTTTTTCTATTGTCATATAATACCGTGCTAAATCGGAACTCAAATCGCGATTTTCTGTTATGTCCCACCAAATGCTTTGCGTCTTCAAGACTGTTTCTGCAATGTCTTGGATGTAAAAAGGCAAACCAGCCACTTCCGTAACGACATAGAGGAAGGCCTTAAACCTTAAACTTGAATTATACTGAGAAATCTCAAAAGGAAAAAAAAAGGCAACGGTTAAATAATTAAATAAATTTAAAAAATAGATAAATAAATTTTAATTTAAAAAATACACAATTTAAGCTAATTTTAAAGCTTATTTTGTACACAATGAAAGGAGAACTTTCCCTTGCTGCTTGTCGAATTGGGTTTTTGGTACTTATAGGAAAGCATTTCTAGGACAGTTTGCACTACCATCGGGTCTCTTGCTTCTTCGATTATCAGCCAAAATCCTGTGGTGGTGAGTTGTTCATTACAATTTCTGATCATCGTAGCATCGACTTGCGTGCATGTGTTATCCTTTAATGTTATGATTGTCAGTCATCTTTGGACTTGAACAATGGATCACCAAACCTCGTAACGTGCCTCTAACTGGGCACGTTCTTGTAGGTAAGACGTCCAATCAGTGGCGTGGCATGCTTACAGTATAAGGTGGTGCCAGAAACAGAAGAAAATGACTCAAAACATGCTGTATTTGTAAATACAAAAGAAAGAAAAACATATACAGAAAAGACTTACTCAAATAAGTAAGAGGCGGTTTATACATTTCTTAGTTTTAATATTTTTCAAATGCTGTAAAAAAAGATGGAATTGGTGCCAGGCACCAAAACAACCAATATGGCCACGTCCCTGCGTCAGTCAGTTTTTGTAGAGCTTTGACATTTAAAATAAATTTACAGAACATAGTTTCATATGCCATACATCAGGGAACAACACCCAAACAAATTCAACGAAAGATCTGAAAAGAAAGCGAGAACATAGACGTCTAGATGTAATTGCCATGCATCAAGGAACATACATGATCGAGCTGAGAAAAATATTACAAGAATGGAATAAATTATAAGTATTTTGAAATCACTATATATATATATATATATATATATATATATATATATATATATATATATATATATATATATATATATATATATTCAAGGGAAATATTACAGTTACTGAATATGCTTACATTCATAGCGCCATAGCATTTTCTATACCATTCAGTGCTCTGCATTAATAATTTGACTCTAGGAGTATAATATTATACTTCTGAATTTTCCACCACCACTTCATTCCTTTTTGTTTTTCTCTCAGACGCCACGTGTATCCGTTTATAGGACAGCTTCTCTTTTAACAACACAAACTTTCTTGATTCCTATTCTGTCACGCTCGCCGCGGGATACAATGATAAAACAGAACATATTTATCTTATCGGATTGACAACCTAATACCCAAACCTTGTATTATGAGGGGTAGACCAGACACCGACAAGTCTAGTTGAAGGCAAGCTCATGACATTTAATTAAAGATCGTATGCGAATAGAAACTGTCACTTCAAATGCAAAAATATAAAATTTAGTGTTTCCAATATTTTGACATAAAATTCATTTTTGGATTTATCTGACCTAGATAAAATACTGATTTGCGTTGATGGGTAACATGTATTCATCTAGCTATTATGATATGTTGTTCACGTCTATACTTCTTGTCTTCCTGTAGCAAACTATCTTCACAACATATATCTGATTTGGGCTGGAATAGCAATGCTGAAAATCCATATTGTTTGTTTCAGTTCAAATTCACCCTTGGATCGGGTTCAAATTTAGTTGGTAGGTAACATATTATTATATTCATTTATCTATTATAATACGATACGCAGATGAAAACGAGAATAAGAATACTCAAATGTTATGTCCACTCAGCACTTCTCTACAGCTCAGAAACATGGACCTTGAACAAACAAATAGAGAAAAGAATTGAGGCCTTTGAAATGTGGACTTTCCGTCGCCTTGGAAAAATCAGTTGGAAAGAAAAGAAAACAAATCAAGAAGTCTGTGACATCCTTGATATCAGACCGACTCTAATGAAAGTAATAAAAACAAGAAAACTAAGGTATTTTGGACATCTAAGACGCCATCAAACTGTCAACAAGGACATTCTTGAGGGTAGAGTTGAGGGGAAAAGAGGAAGAGGCAGGGCAGCAAGAACTTGTATAGATGATGTGAGGACATGGACAGGATTGTCGGCAGCCGAATGCAGTCAGCAAGCCGTCAACAGAGAAGATTGGCGTGTCATTTGAAGTCGACCTCAACCCATGAGATGACACTGGAAGAAGAAGATTAAAATACGTTGTTCAAGTCCATACTTTTTGTAACAAACTCTTATGATTTACACAAAATATTTCTGATTTGGGTTGGAATCAATGCTTAAAATCCATAATATTGTTTGTTTCCGATGAAATTAACCATTGGATCAGGTTCAAACTTGGCAAAAGAAAATATGTGAAACACTGCATTATATGGAACAAACCTAGCTTACGGGAATTTATCCCCTGTAAATGAACCAATATTAATCAATAAATGATTTATTTAAGATATGATACGTTTGCTAATGAATTGACATTGATAATTTTATGGTTTGTAGTATAATAGACATAAATATTTGCTAATAAACCAACACTGATAATTTCACGGTTTGTGTAATAAAGGATACATAATTGCTGATGAACTAGAGTCCGTTCCACAACCCGTGCGCACACGTTGATGTGAATATCTTCACAACATTCTGATGGATTTTGTTGAAAATTGGCTCGAACATTAGAATTGTTAGTGGCATTAAGTCTTTTTTTTTCATTGGTTACATTACCATACTTTGGAATTTTTCTTCTTTGTCGTTAAAAAAACAAAGGGTATGGGATGAGTGAACAAATGGATGGTTTACAATAACAGTATTATACACAGTGGATCATGTTGTGATGACGAGCACTGAACTCCCCACATGCTTGACCAGGGGTTTACTTTTCACGAGATTCATGTGCATTACTCACTAACATTGCCACTCTGGGTTAAAAATGACACAGCAAGTTGTACACTTTGTACACACTTGACATAAACAATTGTTACATTTTAATAGTTGAAAGCCAGAGGCGTAGCCGCCTGTTAAGATTTCTACATTAAAAAAAAAAAAACAAAAAAAAAAACAAAAACAAAAACAAAAACAAAACACAAAAAAAAAAAAAAAAAAAAAAAAAACTCACACGAGGAAAATTTTCCAGAGAGGCGAAGCGCGGAATTCTTTTTCATGGCATGAGGCGAATAGCAATATTATTAATAGATTGCCCACAACCTGGAACTCAGAGTGGAGAGGACAAATTAATGATTATGTCATTTTGGTTATGCACCTCTATAATATATATCCTCCCGTTCCTTTTTTTAAAATTTTTATTTCACATCATAAACACCCCACAGGCTGCTTGTGTCGTCCAAAATATCCGTTGTCCACCAGGAAGAGATGCATTGTGACATTAAACACTATGAGCTTTTTTTCAACACTGTTAAGTATAGTACTGTTTAAATGATATATCAATTGTTACACTATTTCAAACTCTATATCGAACAACTTTTATTTTTACAAACCAAATTTATTTGCTAAGCTATGACACTGAATGCAACTTTGTTGTGAATATTTTCCCTACGCGAAAGAGAATCAACACACCATTACTGTAAAAATTTAAAATTTTGAGTCATATTTTATTGCAAACGATGAAAAGATCAAAGGAATACAGCATTGTGAGAAAACTGTTTGGTCTATCACTATCGGTGTCACAGTAAAGGTTGTTCACAATTATCTTATTAAATTTTATTTTATTAAGAACTGAATTCATCTCACTCCAGTTATATTTCAGTAGGCTTAGATAAACTTTACCTTCTAATATTAGATCGTCTTTCCTTTTATAGCCTTCCCTCGAATTAATTTCTAATTAGTGAATACTTTTCGTTCTACATTCTGTCACGTAGCCACTTATTATAAAAGCTGATAGGTCTAACATTCGACACTCACTTTCTCTCCACAATCTATGCCGGACGGCCAGTCGATCTATTCCTATATATATACTGGAAGATTTTTATCTTTTGGGACTTTGTAGATATTATATCTACACCATTAAGACGCCGGAGCTTTTAACTTTGATTGTATAATCTTCAAGGATCAAACCCAAGCCCGCTGTCAAAGGACTTCACAATAACTTCTTACCAATTGCCTGGAAGTGGAATTTTACGAGTCCAATCCTGTTATCAGAGGAATAGATCATCCAAGCCCATCAACTGCCTGGAAACGTAAACTTATGAACCTGACATATTATCATAAGTTACGTAAAATATTCATATCTCTATTTGTAACTGCCACGATCACTGTTTATCTCTTTTAATTAAATTTCATCATCATTTTTATTTCATTGTAAACAAATCGTTAATTGTTTTTCATTTATAGTAACTAGTAAATTCTGGGGCCTCATTCTACATAGATCTTTATGCATAGTCGAGTAGCTCTTTACTCACTTGAGACCATGACATTTTGGAGGGGACACATATAAAGAATTGAATTTATTTAGTTACTTATATCTATTTCATCTAACTTTAAAGTTTAAATTGTAAAACTCTTAATTGCCCCACTTGATCATATTTTAATTGAACTCCCTATTTACAGGATTAATTTTTTTTTCTTTTTCATTTCTTCATTTAAATGGAATAGCAATTTATCCATTCATTCTTTCATTCAAATTGAATAGCATTTTATTGATTCATTCCTTCATTCATTTATTCATTTATAAATTATTCATTCATTCATTGTTCATTCATTTATTCATTCATTCATTCATTCATCCATTCATTCGTTTATTCACTCATTTATCCAATCATTCATACATTTATTCCTCCCTTCATTCTTTCATTCATACATTATCCATTCATTCATTCATCTATTCACTCAGTTTTTCATTCATTCATTCATTCCTTGTCCACTTTGTTATTACATCACTCATTTCATTTTGTTGTTTGCCTCATTCATGAATTGTTTTCAATATGTTTACATTCCATAACGATTCATTCACCTGTCATCCAATCACTCAGTGTTGTGAACACATTTTGTAACTATTGTAAATCTTACGATATTTTATTGTTTTGTATTTCAGACATCACTGTTAAACACTCTTCAATGCCTAATTACAATTGTTGAACAACCATTGAACAAGAGAGAGGTCCCAGCCACGAACTGAGTTGGTAGATATATCCTTCATTATTCTCTTTTACATGAGTTGGGCATCACATAGTAACTATAGACATCGTGATTTGTTTTGCATAGTGATTTGTTTTAAATGCATTTTTGGCATATTACTGTTACCGAAAACCACTTATATATTATGTTCTGAAAAGTGAGTCTTTAAAAACTAAATAATAATAAAAGGAGTCTACTAGCCGTCGTGTTATATTTAGTGATAGATAACTTGGGATTATTTTGGCATCCTATTATTGTTATCACACTCTAGTATATTAGCGTCATTGCGAATAATTGTACACAAACTAACGACGAGTCACACACATCGGTGATACATTTTTCGTAGTAACATAGTTTAGAGTACACGCGATTGATACATTGTTATTGACACAAGTCATAATAACTCCGCATTGTATTGACACATTGCTTTATAAGATATAACGATAAAAGGCATCAAATTCAACATACATAATAGGTTGAAATAAGAGAGAGAGATTTCTAAAAATAGAACAGTTCATTCCAGTAAGTGTAAATAAATAAAACAGTCAGTAACAGTATCCTGTCAATATAATATATATATAAAACATCGTAACTAATTTATTGCAACATGGAAGCATATAAAAGATACTTAAGTCTCGCAAAGGACTTAGAAATACCCCAGGAAAGAATATTTTCATGGTGCGAAGAGAAAGTAAAAGAAGAAAAAGAACATGAAGAAAGAATTCGTAGAGAAGAAAATGAAGAAAGAATTCGTAAAGAAGAAAAAGAACATGAAGAAAGAATTCGTAGAGAAGAAAATGAAGAAAGAATTCGTAAAGAAGAAAAAGAACACGAAGAAAGAATTCGTAGAGAAGAAAATGAAGAAAGAATTCGTAGAGAAGAAAATGAAGAAAGAATACGTAGAGAAGAACGAGAAGAAAGAGTCCAAGAAAGGGAACTAAAAAGACAAATAGCTTTAGCAGAAGAAGAAACCAAAAGGACCCAAATGATGCTGGAAATTGAAAAAACAAAAACCGGTCATGAAAGAAAACATAATAATAGTGATGAATTTTTCGTGAAACTTCCACGCATGCCAACATACGATGAACGCTCAGACTGCCTAGAATCCTTCTTACACCGATTCGAAGTTCAGGCTAAAGGTTATCGTTGGCCAGAAAGCAAATGAGCCACAGCCTTGATTAGCTGCTTATCTGGAGAACCGCTAAAAGTTTTCTATACCTTAACAACTGAAGATGCAGATGACTATGGAAAAATTAAAGACGCTCTACTAAAAAGATTTAGATTAACGGAAGATGGTTACCAGGAAAGGTTTCACACTGCAAAACCGGAAAGTGGAGAAGACTTTAATACATTCGTGAACCGAATTACTCAATTTCTAAATCGGTGGCTTGAGTTGGCAAACGTAAAACAAGACGACTTTGCAGGCCTCTACTATCTCACGCTGAAGAATCGAATCTATCAAGCTTGCAACCCAGATTTAGTCGCATTCTTTAAAGAGAGAAAGCCAGAAAATTTGGACAAATTAAAAATCTACGCAGAAAACTTTAACAGCGCACATCCATTGACACCCCTTAGCAGAACATTGAAGGAACCATACTACGCTGCCGCTGCTCAGAGTCCAGGTACACCTAAAGTTCAGTACTCAAATAGAACGAGCCGATCAATCACTCGGAACACGCAAGTGAAACAAGATGATCATAGTAACAAACCATGGAACAAACAGTTCAATAGAGACCATAGCCGACCCTATCAAAACAAAACAAGAAATAGCACTGACAATAATACTGAGTATAAGAAAACCAACAAACCTATAATTAAATGTCAATATTGTGGAATGAAAGGCCACACAGCAGACAAATGTTACAAAATCGTGGGATATCCAAAAGAAACTGCAAATGCATCACTCCAAACAAGTGTAAACAATCAGACACGAGTAATGTCAGGAGAAAATATAAATGTGTATTGCGTGAAAGGTATGTCACTTTTAACACAAACTCACAAATCAGGATCGCTATTTTTTTGTGAAGGCAAAGCTAATGGAACTGATTGCAAAATATTGAGAGACACAGGATGCAGTACAGTAGGAATAAAAGCATCTTTGATCAATGACGAAGACAAAACTGGAAAAACGGTACAATGCATCACATTCAGTGGCACAGTCGAAACCTTTGAAACAGCTAATGTGTACATAGAAACCCCATACTATACAGGAATAGTGGAATGCTGTATACTTCCCAACCCCGTCGCTGATGTTATTGTTGGCAATATAAAAGGTCTTAAAGACAACCCAACAGATGTAAAAGAATGGTCATTAACCCAAGAAACAGCTTGTCTAGCAGAAACAAGAAAGATGACTAAGACAACAGAGAAGCCAATGACTATTTCTCTTGAACCACAACAATTTGACAGGAACACGTTCATTGAAGAACAGAAAAAGGACCCGACTTTAACTTCATATTTCAATATCGCAAACAAAGGGACGAAATCAAAAGTTGAATACATCATTGAAAAAGATATTCTGTTCAGGTTATATAGGAAAAGAAACAAAATAGCTAAACAACTGGTCACGCCGAGTATTTACAGAAACAAAATCCTTGGAATAGCGCACGATTCAATAACTTCTGGACATCTTGGGAGCTCTTCCACATTGAAGAGAATATCCGAGAATTTCACATGGCCTGGAATTACTAAAAACGTCCGAGAATATGTGAAATCGTGTGACACATGCCAAAGAAGAGTCGCAAAAGGCAGAATACCGAGATTGCCATTAGAGACAACCCCAGTTATTGAAAAAGTTTTTCAAAAAGTTGCAATTGACATTATAGGCCCTTTAACAAAATCAGATAGAAACCATACACACATACTAACACTAGTCGATTACGCAACCAGGTGGCCAGAAGCGATAGCATTGAAATCAACTACATCGGATCACATAGCTGAAGCATTGATGACAATTTTTACTAGAATAGGCATACCAAATGAGATACTGTCGGACAATGGACCCCAATTTACATCACATATGATGCATGAAACCATGAAACTCATGGGAATCCAACACTCATTCACAACTCCTTACCACCCCCAAGCAAATGGTCTTTGTGAAAGATTTAATGGGACTCTAAAGAATATGTTAAGAAAAGTGTCAGCAGAAAAACCAGATGATTGGGACAGATACTTACCAGCAATCCTATTTGCATATAGAGAAATACCCCAAGAATCTACAGGCTACTCCCCATTTGAGTTGATGTATGGACGATCACCTCGCGGCCCGATCAATATAGTAGCCGACATTTGTAAAGGGAATGAGGAGGACAATAACGAAATTATGTTTGCTTACGAATATGTAAGAAACCTGAAAGACAGAATAGAGGACACGTGTAAGCTAGCACAGGAATCCGTCACTAAAAAAGCAGAGAAATACAAGGAATACTCCGATCGAAAAAGCAAGTCAAGAAAATTTGAGATTGGTGACAAAGTACTAATACTCTTACCCGATGACTCGAGTAAACTTTTAGCTACATGGAAAGGACCATTCAAAATAACAGCAGTAAAATCTAATGTTAATTACGAGATTAAAATTAACAACACAACAAAGACATTCCATGCAAATATGCTAAAAAAATATTTTGATAGAGACACAGTGTCGCAACCTATGTTTACTAATATCGAAGCTTCAAATGCAGGATTAATCATACCGTTGGTCATGGGACACAGACACCCGAGACAGAAAAACAAACAAAAATCGCACAATTGCAACCACCTAAGACAAAAAAAGAAGTACGCAAAGTACTTGGGCTCCTAAATTTTTACAGGAAATACATTTACAACTTCGCGCACATCGCGACACCGCTAACAAATCTGACAAAGAATGGGTCACCGAACAAAATTGTTTGGACAGAAGCGTGTCAGAATAGCTTTAACCAATTAAAGGCATTACTCTGTTCAGAACCAATTCTTAAATTACCCGACATATCAAAAGAATTTGTTGTAAGAACTGACGCGTCTGATAAGGGCATCGCAGGTGTACTATTACAGGAACATGAGGGAACTCTAATGCCTTGCTTATATGCAAGCAGAAAATTATTGGACAGAGAATCACGATACTCTGTAATAGAGCGTGAAGGCCTGGCCATCGTCTTTGCTTTAAAGACATTCAGCAGATATCT
Source organism: Berghia stephanieae (assembly GCF_034508935.2). Classification (NCBI taxonomy): domain Eukaryota; kingdom Metazoa; phylum Mollusca; class Gastropoda; order Nudibranchia; family Aeolidiidae; genus Berghia; species Berghia stephanieae. The sequence goes on along the minus strand of NC_088362.1, from coordinate 92,174,552 downwards.
ACTGCTAAAAGAGTTTGTGGTCGAAACGGACCATAAACCACTCACGTACATAAGAAATAACAAAATGAATAATAGTAGAGTACTAAGGTGGAGTCTATTTTTGCAAAATTACACTTTCAGTATCTCTCACATACCAGGCTGTGAAAATATTCACGCCGACCTACTTTCTCGATTAGTATAAACACGCGAGAAGGGTATAACTTAACCTCCCATGCATACTGTTAGTTACCTCGCAAACTATGCCAAATCAGAAACACAAATTGGATAATTTTATTTGTAAACATGATGACCCAACTTAATGTAACATTGAGTATTGTTTGGATATATATACCATACCCATTCATGATTTGGGAAATCTTCTCTTTATCTATTATTGTTATGAATTTTCACCCATTTATGATTAATAATTGAAATGTCAATATTCCATTTACATTTTCATTCATTTCATTCAGTAAATTACCTTCATATCATCGACTTAAATCATGCTTCATTGCCATCACTATTGTTTATCACAATGATTTGTAATCACATTGCCATCATGTTGTTCATCACAATGATTTGTAATCACAATCTTTCATTGTTATTGTCACCCATTCATATACCTACGTTAATATAAACATTTCCATGTCTAGTTAATAAATAATTTAATTGTAGCACAAATCATAACAATGGATTAATGCTAGAGTATCATGATAGTAAATTTACTTCCGTTTGTAAAATCTATCTTTCCCATAATGGTTAAAGAGTATATTTTAAACGTGGGTGGGGGGGTGTCACAGTAAAGGTTGTTCACAATTATCTTATTAAATTTTATTTTATTAAGAACTGAATTCATCTCACTCCAGTTATATTTCAGTAGGCTTAGATAAACTTTACCTTCTAATATTAGATCGTCTTTCCTTTTATAGCCTTCCCTCGAATTAATTTCTAATTAGTGAATACTTTTCGTTCTACATTCTGTCACGTAGCCACTTATTATAAAAGCTGATAGGTCTAACATTCGACACTCACTTTCTCTCCACAATCTATGCCGGACGGCCAGTCGATCTATTCCTATATATATACTGGAAGATTTTTATCTTTTGGGACTTTGTAGATATTATATCTACACCATTAAGACGCCGGAGCTTTTAACTTTGATTGTATAATCTTCAAGGATCAAACCCAAGCCCGCTGTCAAAGGACTTCACAATAACTTCTTACCAATTGCCTGGAAGTGGAATTTTACGAGTCCAATCCTGTTATCAGAGGAATAGATCATCCAAGCCCATCAACTGCCTGGAAACGTAAACTTATGAACCTGACATATTATCATAAGTTACGTAAAATATTCATATCTCTATTTGTAACTGCCACGATCACTGTTTATCTCTTTTAATTAAATTTCATCATCATTTTTATTTCATTGTAAACAAATCGTTAATTGTTTTTCATTTATAGTAACTAGTAAATTCTGGGGCCTCATTCTACATAGATCTTTATGCATAGTCGAGTAGCTCTTTACTCACTTGAGACCATGACAATCGGTATTAAAAATTCGTAATATATCACTTAAAATAAGCCCGCATGCAAAAACATCACGGCATCACATTTCGTAACTTTGGAGGAATTTGCGATATTCCGTGCGCACGGCAGGTACTTGGAATTGGAACGTACTTATAATATCTATTGATCATTTTATGGGTTGTAGTATAAAAAATACATTAGCTAATGAAAATCACCATTGACAATTTTGTGTTTTTTTTTAAAGTATAAAATTATAAATTTGCTAATGAACCAAAATAAACCAAAATTGATAATTTAATGGGTTATGATATAGAAGACAAATCAGCCATTGATAATTTTATGGTTTGTAGTCTAAAAGATACATTTGCTTATGAACCAAAATTGATAATTTTTATGGTTTGTAGTATATGACATTTTTGCTGGAAGTTAAAAAGATCAAATTTGTTCAAATCGTTTTAACTCGATAGTTTACTTTAGAAATATTTACTTTCCTCTCGTTCTACCAATTCTATTCTATTCAAACAGAACTGTTAACGGAAGAAAGAAAATACGTCTCCACTAATCGCATTGGAAGAAAAGACGGAATCTTTTACTGATACAATATACGAATGAAAATGATTTTTAGAAGCAAAGAGCCCATTGTTTGGCTGATGTATGTGATGTCACAAATGATTATTCCTATAAAAAGTGACATGGCTCCGATGACCATCACCCCTCCAGGAAATTCTACTTGGTTGTTGGCTCCAACAACGCAGGTAACATGATTTTAAAATGCAATAAATACTATTTGAAATGTCCTTTTTTCCTTACTAAGGGGAAATTCGTCTTTAGGGTTTATTCCAATGGAGGACCAGAATAACCCAAGCGTCAAGCGTCAACCGCAGCGCA
>NC_088362.1:92159658-92164658 GCF_034508935.2 Berghia stephanieae | reverse complement strand
AATATCCGTTTAAAATGCAGTTAGATAAAAATAAATAATGAAGAACGTTTCCTGATCAGTTCCACTCACTTTCTTCGTAGTTAACTTTTTTTTATATTATTACATTCATCGTCCATTGTGTTGGTTAAAAAAATAAAAACCCTCTTAGCTCTTAGCGAAAAAATTTGCACGTATAAATTACAGGCCTCTGGCCATCGAGTAAATCGACAAATATTGTCAGGAGATAAACACAGTTCTCTGATGGAGGAAGCGGGCCAACAAGATCGACATGGATATCGCCAACGCCTCTGTCTGGGTATATCAAATAATGTTAAATGTGCTTTCGTGTGATGTCTGATTTTGCTGCTTTGACATTCGTGGCAAGATTTGACCATGTTTCTCATGTTTTTCTTGAGGCCTGGCGTCGCTCATGTTTTTGTTATTGCTTTTTGCCATCCACGTTGATGAGTAATTCTCACTAAATTGTATTAACCAGACCATAAACGTTCTAGTTTACACATAGTTTTGTGTGTTGGTCCGTTATACTTCCGGATGCAATGTTGTGAGCTTCTTAGCCAAGCGTACACTATCTATGCTCAGGATCTAGTCCTACCGAGTCATCGATCACATGATCTCTTGTCGTCCAACGAATGGATGTTTCTATAAAATGCAGAGACGGTGCTTTGTTTATGAAAATTGGAAAGGTACAATGAACACTTTGTATTTTGCCGGTGATTTTGAACACTTTTCTTTGCAATTTGATCATGACTCGAGCACATGGAAAATGATATGGATGGAACGAATTTGCCATCACTCAGCTCCTTGTTATTGCTTTTAGCCAGCCATTTTATGAATAGTTCGCACTAAATTCTATCAATCAATTAGCGTTCAAGGTTACAGATAGTTTAGCGTGTTGCCGGATGTTGTGAGTATTTTTTGGCTAAACGCATAGCATCAATATAATAACGAAATCGACGTCACGAAGCTCTTTGTTATTGTTTTTAGACAGCCATTTTAATGTTTAGTTCTCTCTAAATATTATCAATCAGACTAAAACATTTCAGGTTACACAGTGTTTTGTGTGTTGGTACGTTTCTATAGATAGTATGCGCTTGGCTAAGAAGCTCACAACATTGCCACCCGGAAGTATATTGGACCAACACACACAACTCTGTGTAACCATGAACTTTTATAGTCTGGATAATACAGTGAAGTGAGAATTACTCATAAACGTGGAAAGCAAACAAGTGACGTCAACTTCATTCTATCTATATCTGGCTGGAGAACGTAGAGAGTTTTTTTTTTACCTAAACGCATAGCATCAATAGATAGTCCCCATCGACTTGTAGGCACTTTTTGGTAGGTCTGATAACCCAATTTTTTGTGCAGTGAATGTTTTCATGACAAAACATTATTTAAAACCAAAGCAAAATTGTTCATTACAACAATGTGGAATCGAATTCATTATTACAATCTGTTTGTTATCAGAGCTGTAGACATGTACACGTTGAGTCATGTAGAAAATGATCTTTTTTTTTCTGAGTAGACCTTATATCGTCTGATATCGTCTTTCTAACTTTCTAGTATGATTTGAAAAAGGCAGTGCTCAGAATAAAACAAGGATTAAGGATTAAATCGAAATAGAAATAAGGTTACCATAGAAAAAAATAAACCTATTCTAAAATATGACTACGCACATGAAGACAATATTTGGGTTAATATGCAATATGTATAGTAAGCAGCAAGCATTTAATTTTGTTTCAAGGCCAGTAACAATTTTTGGTATTTTTGGATATGAATCCAGTCCATCATAATTACTTTCCGCCGTATAAAAAAAAGATCCAACTATCGAACCACCAATGGATAGACAAAGGATAAAAAAAAATCATAACTGTACCTGGGATCCGGTACTGGTACTGGTTCCTTTTCCTGTGAGACGTGTGATCTACCACTGATCAGGTACTCGTATTTGTTCCTTTCCTGTGAGACGTGTGATCTACCACTGATCAGGTACTCGTATTTGTTCCTTTCCTGTGAGACGTGTGTTCTACCACTGATCAGGTACTCGTATCTGTTCCTTTTCCTGTGAGACGTGTGATCTACCACTGATCCGGTACTCGTATCTGTTCCTTTTCCTGTGAGAAGTGTGATCTATCACTGATCCGGTCCTCGTGTTTGTTCCTTTTCCTGTGACACGTTCTACCACTGAATCATCCAGCTCTCACTTACATGGCACATTTGATATGTAGAAACAATTAAACGAACGAACAAATACACAAGAAGAAAAATTTTGATTTGTTTGAATTTTATTCTTTGTTTTGTTTTATTCAATTTCTTACCGTCCATTACAATAGTAAGTGTATAACCAAACCATTATTATGTTTCAAGCCTTCATTTTGCAAATGTTTTATCTGCTTTCTATCGTTGCCTTCTTAAACTAAAGGCCTGATATTGAAAATGAAAAAAAAATTGTTTACTTGAGATTTTATTAGTTGAGCTATTGATTACAACTCACAATTAATTTTCCCCGTCTTCTTTTATGACGATTATTTTGGTTTGTATCAGGCTATGAGTTAACAAAGGCTACGGTTATATTTAGGTCACTTTCTGCATTCCGCATTCCAGTTTATGAGCATTTGGCGCTCCCCAAAACCCTGGTAGACTCGTCAATGGTACCACTTTGGTCCACACAGAAACATTCACCTGAAGAAAGAAAAATAAAAACGGTGATAATCAATTAGCAATGACTATCCCGCACAAATCTTTGGGCCTCTTTTTCGCTTACGAAGTGCCCGAATTCGCGTCAAAATATGGGACGAAGCCGTTTCGTATATGCTATTTTAAAAAATTAATTACGACGCTGTTTATTGATGAATATGACTGTAAGTTGGCACACAGTTAGAAAAAAAGGTCATTTTAGATTATGTCAAGCGACAAAACTCGTGCGATTACCAGAAGACCGTTAAAAATAGACTTTTACTCTTTGGAGTAAAATATTTCTAAAACTACCGGGCGTAGAGGTTTTGTCGCTGACAAGGTAATACATGAACATTTCTTCTTTTTGGTTTTAAAATTTCATATGAATATGGCGCGTACTTTTCCCGTATTTTACAAAACACCATCCTAATTTGCTCTTCAAGTTTCAATCTTTTAATCCACTTATTACGCAAGATACAACCAAAGGTCGAAAACAATGCCGAAAAAGCGTCCCATATTTTCGCGTTTTTTCCTCTTTGCGGGTCATCCAAATAAATGACACCTTTGAAACTGCATAACTTGTTTATTTATGAATGGATTTTCAAAATTCAAAAAGATTTTTACTCAGTGGAGATAGGGCTTTGATTTTAGACAAAAAGAGAAAAAAACATTTTTCATAGTCATTGCTAAATCAATATATTTTTCTGTACAATCTTATAGTGCAGATGTGATTTGAAATAATTATAAATAAATAAAATTCTCTTTATTCATCCCATAAGGAAATGCGTCTTTAGGGTCTATTCCAAGGGAAGACTAGAATAACCCAGGCAGAGCGAAAACTGAGCTAAGGCAGCAGCAGCCTCTTATGGTTCACACTATTATGTTATGACGATTGACCCAATCAGCATAGTCCGGTCCGCATTCGTGCACCGTCGGGAACCCGCCGGGTAGCATCGTCACAACATGTGTTTCGACTAGATGCTCTGCCGTCTCGGGTTCTTGCCCACAGCGTGGACATATTGGACAGGAAGTTAGACCCCACCGGTGTAACGCACTTGCCGTTAGGCAGCTCCTCGACCGAAGCCGATTCGCAGCTACCCAGTGTCTCCTCTTACTGGTATCAAAGCCTGGCAACTTCTCACCAAGCTTAGAGGAGTGTAGGTCCCCGCCCCCACAAGGGATTGAATTCGTCCAAACCGACTTCCATCTCGTATGTGCAGCTCTGTCCGTAGTCAGGGATTCTGCGTACAAGGGTTGCCGGGACTTATTTCGGCTCGAAACGGGAGCACCGTCCATTATGCGCATGAGAGGGGTATCCCCATCCCTCTCTCTTTGATCTTACTCAGCCAGTTTCCCGTAATCGTCTCCCCCCGGACATCGGGGGGCTGGATCGCTGCCATTATCGGGCCCCATTCTCTAGGGATTGTTGCTAGCGTTCCTGACACTATGTGCATCGACTTGCAAAGTTTTACATCCACCTTCTCAACGTTTCTGCTTCTACCCCACACTGGAGCGCAATACTCCGCGGTGGAATAGCATAGTGCAAAGGCGGACGTTCTCAGGAGCGCTTGGCTAGCGCCCCAAGTCGATCCCGCCAGCTTCCTCAGAAGACTATTCCGCTTCTCTATCTTCCGGGCAAACCCTTCGAGATGCACCCGATAGGTAAGGCTGCGATCCAACGTCACCCCTAAATATTTTGGATGCGGCTCATATGGGAGTGGCTGGTCCCCGACTAGGACATTCAGTTTGCGGGTGTGCCAACCACTGCATAAGTGAAATGCAGCTAAGGCGAGATGACTTGCGCAAGGCCACACAGCGCTGCTGGTAATCAAACTCGGTACTTTTCAAGCAAATACCTTACATCTGAGCCACGCCGCCTCATAATGCAGCAGTTTCTAATGCTTTCACTCTACAATATTATGACAATCTATCCAGGCAGTGAATTTGTTGTCACATTCGTGTACACACTGCGGTTTCGGTTTCTTTACTGCAACGTGCACACGATGTTGGACAGGTGAAAAGTCTGAGGTGTCTTTTCCACTCGCCCATCCCTCTCACTTACAGGAGGTTATGTCAATCTCCTTGACATCAATCTATTGAATTTCATCATGGGCTCCATAGCAAAACGTTTAAAAAGTGAGATCTGCTTAGTAGGTACCTCGGCATTCACTTAACAGTGAACATGAAATAAAACCATCTTACCTCCCAAATCGTATCTAAGGCAAACCTAACAAGCGCCTTCATCATTAGAAATTCAAAAGATTGCCCAGAGTCGACTCAGTTAAATATATCGAAATATAATAAGGAAATAAAACGGACCAACA
>NC_088362.1:92144658-92152158 GCF_034508935.2 Berghia stephanieae | reverse complement strand
GGTCAGATGTTTAAATATGGGTTTTCCCAGAGTACGTAGAATAGCCCAATGTATTACAAGGCGCGTCTCTTTTCAAACGTCAAAATTTAAAAGCTGTACTAGATACTTGATCTAGATCTAGATAAGTTTAAGGTGCAATTTTACAATAAGATTTACTAATTTTCAGATGGAACGCAATTGCCCGATGTAAATTTGCGTTCATTGTTTATCCTCTTGAAAAATAATTTCTTTATCCACCCTATCAATGTTATATTGCAACGCTAAAAGTCTCTGACCGTACTCTACCTTTTTTTCCTTTCAATGGAACCAGTCTCAACTATTTTCCAATTAACTTATACTTTTACTAACCTTTAGACGAGAATTTTTGAATAATTCTATTTCCTCGCCAGTCTTTTATAAATTAGATGGAACAATTTTGACCTAATTCAGCTCTTTGTTTTTGTTTTTAGCCAGCCATTTTTGTGAGTAGTTCTCACTAAATTGTATTAATTAGACTATAAACGTTTAAGGTTACACATTGTTTTGTGTGTTGGTACGTTATATCCGGCTGGCGGATTGTTATGAGTTTTCCTTTAGCTAAACGCAATGCATCAATAAAGAGACGGGCCTAAAAATATATATGTCATGTTATTGTTGGTTTTTTAATTTGTTTTGGTTTTCTTTATTTGTTTGTTTTTCTGGGGGTTAATTTTGGTGTTTGTTTTTTGTTTGTTTTGTTTTGTTTTTGTTTTTGTTTGTTTTTTGTATGGGGGGGGGGGGGGGGGGAAATTGAAAACATCAGTTCGTTGAGACAATACAAGGTAAATGAGTCTACTTGGACACTCCCTTTATGGTAGAATTGTGGATCTATCCATCCCTCGAAACTGAAAATAGAGGTGCATCCCTCCAAATTCCGATGACTCTTCATTGAGACACCTTATATAACATCTTGTTAAAAATTCTAATCTGCCCAATTAAAAAAATGTGTTATGCCAATGTACGGCCGAATAATAAAATGTAATTGCAAATTCGCAGTCATAAAATTATCATTTTTAAAAAAACCTTGCAAACCCCCCCCCCCCCCCCTCCTCCCCCTCCTTGGCGGTCTTCCAGTGAAGTCGAAAACATTGAAAGTAGTCAGTCATCACACATCTGTCACTGCGTCCACCAATAATGTGGAGTCTCTGTGGGGTAAGGGTAGCACGTCTGACTGGTAATCAGAAGGTCTGAAGTTCGATTCCCAGTCGAGGCAGACTGACTTTTGGGGATGGTTTTATTCTTTTATTTTTCTTGCTTTGTCTGCCAACTTCTATATACACATTTTAAGATCTGTATGCAGGAGTTTCTGATCTTCTTCTTTTCTTTTTTTTTCTTTCTTTTGTTTTTTTTTTGGGCGGGGAGGGGGGAGGGGGGGGTAGGATAACTTTCTTTGGGTTTTTTTTTCGTTTTCTTTTTTGGGGGGGGGGGGGGGGAGGAGTAACTTTCTTTGATTTTCTTCTCCATTTCATACCGCGTGTTCATTAGCGCGGAAATGGCCCAAAAACAACATGTCTTTTTGTGATATAGGCAAAAGTTATGGTCTGGTCGTTTCCTGTACCTGGGTCTACTGAGACAGAAACAACACGACCAGTTTATTTGCTGACTATAGCATTAGTAGTAGTAGTAGTAGTACTAGTAGTAGTAGTAGTAGTGGTAATAGTAGCAACAGTAGTAGTAGTAATAGACGTAGTAGTAGTAGAAGTATTAGTACTAGTAGTAGTAGTAGTAGTAGTAGTAGTAGTAGTAGTAGTAGTAGAAGTAGTCGTAGTAGTAGTAGTAGTAGTAGTAGTAGTAGTAGTAGTAGTAGTAGTAGTAATAGAAGTAGTAGTAGTAGTAGTAGTAGTAGTAGTAGTAGTAGTAGTAGTAGTAGTAGTAGTAGTAGTAGTAGTAGTAGTATTAGTAGTAGTAGTAGTAGTAGTAGTAGTAGTAGTAGTAGAAGTAGTGGTAGTAGTAAGTAGTAGTAGTAGTAGTAGTAGTAGTAGTAGTAGTAAGTAGTAGTAGTAGTAGTAGTAGTAGTAGTAGTAGTAGTAGTAGTAGTAGTAGTAGTAGTAGTAGTAGTGTAGTAGTAGTAGTAGTAGTAGTTAGTATAGTAGTAGTATAGTAGTAGTAGTAGTAGTAGTAGTAGTAGTAGTAGTAGTAGTAGTAGTAGTAGTAGTAGTAGTAGTATTAGTAGTAGTAGTAGTAGTAGTAGTAGTAGTAGTAGAAGTAGTAGTAGTACAGTCCACTCAGGACAATCGCAACACCTTGGGATCAGCGAAAATGTTGCGATTAACCGAAGTTGCGATTAACCGGATTTGAGTTTCCTGTCCACTATTGCAACATTTTCCCTCTGAGTATACACAATCTTGGGACCGCCCATGGCTGCAGTATCTTTGGTTGATTTCAGATAAAATTATGATGGGAAACTGTATTCACTACTTTTTGTTGTAAATTTTTATAGCAATTGTCATTCGACCACTGATCAGTTTCATACCATAATATATGGTAAACTCAAACCAATTGTTGTAAACATTGGACGTAGTCCACCACAGGCTGAGCAATTTGATTGAAACAAAAACCAAATTGACAGTACTCTATAAATTATGACTATTAAAAGCAGCATTGATTGACTTTCACTCTTTTGGTCTCATCATTTGTAAGAGCCAAAGAGATAATCCGAGATAAGAAACAATAAGCTATCACCAAACCCATTGGTCAAATGCATAGTTGTCAATTCCAAAACAAAGGCTCAGTTTCTCCTTAAAACTATCATTGTCCATCTGTTGTCTAGACTATGCACAGCCCCCTCGCCTCTATTCTAATGGTCGAAGATGACCTCACAAACCCATTCTGCAATGGCCCGCCCCCTTTAATATCTAATGGAGTGGTGACACACTACAGTAGCATTTAAACCCACTCACTTTTGATTCTTGTACCAGTCACGATTTCATACATGATGAAATGAAATCATGAGATTTTGTTTGAATGATTTATTGAATTTTCCACTTCTTGGTGCCAAATATTTGTTACGTTTAACCGAAGTTTGTTGCGATTAATTTTTATATAGAATTAATTCTGTTTCTTGGAAAATGTTGCGATTAACCGAGATGCGATAATCCGGAGTGAACTGTAGTAGTAGAGGTAGAAGTAGCAGTAGTAGCAGCAGCAGCAGCAGCAGCAGTAGTAGTAGTAGTAGTAGTAGTAGTAGTAGTAGTAGTAGTAGTAGTAGTCGTAGAAGTTGTTGTTTTTGCAGTATTTATAGTAGTAGTAGTAGTAATAGTAGTAGTAGTAGTAGTAGTAGTAGTAGTAGTAGTAGTAGTAGTAGTAGTAGTAGTAGTCGTAGAAGTTGTTGTTTTTGCAGTATTTATAGTTGTAGTAGTAATAGTAGTAGTAGTAGTAGTAGTAGTAGTAGCAGCAGCAGCAGCAGTAGTAGCAGTAGTAGTAGTAGTAGTAGTAGTAGTAGTAGTAGTAGTGATGATGATGGCGACGATAACAACGATTAATTTAGGACGGTGGGTGCGGGGGATGGGGTGGTAGGGGAGGGGTGATTATAATAACAATGGGATCACTGGTTTAATTCATTGACCACCCTGATGGTGATTCTTTATTCAACTTGAACACAGAGTCAACACGCTACTCCATCTTACTTGATCTCTTGGACACGAAGGTGGATGTTTCATCGGGCTTCAGGCAGATTGGTTTGGCCTCGAGGAGTCTTTGGCACACTAGACCATCGTCACATACCTCTGTGTTAACTGTGTCCATAACGTCGGAATCAGGGACGCAGTTTTCCATATGGACCTTTAGAAGATAAGAGTAAATGAAGAATTGACTTGACTTATGAGCCTTTGGCATCTCTGTCACCGGACCGGGACGCCTCGCTGCCTCAATTGAAGAGGTCATGAATAAAGAAGGATAAAGGAAACATGAGATCCTCCCCTAGATTCGGTACTGAGGCGATGTGGTCTCGTGCGTGGTATGGCACTCCTCTTGGAAAAGGGAAGGTCCTGGGATCGAGTCCCGTCTAAGCAGCGCATGGTTGAGTCCTTGGAAAAGGCTCTTCACTGACATTCTCTCACCGTACTCATGTGTAAAACGAGTAGTTGACAGCATTGTCTTTGCGTAGAAAATTGTAATATCTACTTACAGGGTCATGTCTCGTCCTACATGTTAAGTATTGCTGTTGGATTGGGACGCCTTGTAAATAGCTTTGTGCACGTTTAGTTGATATTGCTCTATATATTATCGCTCAAGATTTTTTGTGCCTTTTGGGTTTTTTTTTCAATGAACCAGATATCGACAAATAAATTTAAAGTCCTCAAATATGTGATAAACCGTTCGTCACAAAGCAGTATTAAGTCTGGATGAATCGACCCCGAAAAGTGACTCTAGGAATTAAATAAAAGGGAAATACAAACTTGGAGTTTTTTGCAATGACAGAAATAGCATTTGATCTACCAATAACGAAAAGAAATTAACCCCAAAGTGTCATACTTGTGACTATAAATGAAACGAAATTGACGTCACTCAGCTCTTTGTTATTGTTTTTAGCCAGCCATTTTTATGACTAGTTCTACGTAAATTGTATTAAACGTTTAAGGTTACACATAGCTTTGTGTGTTGCTACGAATATCCGATTGACATTGTTAGGATTTTTTTTAGTAAACGCATAGCATCAATACATTCAATTTCCAGCATCTCGTATATCCCGACACCCAACCGATTCAGACGATGGGTCACATATATTGACTTGAATTTTTCTGCAAGTAATGAAACTGAAGTCATTCTTGGTATTAACCAGTTAACTGTCTTACGAAGGAAAAACTCAAATTTAAAAATGTGGTTAGAAAACTCGTCCTCCAAATAACGATTGATTTAAATGATCCTCGTCTTGGCAAAAATGGGACTTTTATGAAGACTTCTAGAAGTCCCAGGTTTGAATGACGTCAATTCATTCACTCCATATATTGCAACGTCAACTTACTTTCTTACAGACGTCAAAACATCCACCAAGACACAAGTGATGTCAGCTTCATTCATTACAAATACAACAACAACAACAACAACAACAACAACAACAACAACAACAACAGCTTACTTTCTTTCAGGCGTCAAAACATCCACCAAGACCCAAGTGATGTCAGCTTCATTCATTCCAAATACAACAACAACAACAACAACAACAACAACAACAACAACAACAACAACAACAACAACAACAACAGCTTACTTTCTTTCAGGCGTCAAAACATCCACCAAGACCCAAGTGATGTCAACTTCATTCATTCCCTTTACAACAATAACTTACTTGTTAACAGACGTCTTAACATCCACAAAGATCCGAGTGACATCAATTTCATTCATTCCATATACAACAACAACAACAACAACAACAACAATAACAGCACAACAACAAGAACTTACTTTCTTTGAGACGTCTTAACATCCAGAAATATCATTTGATAGAAAAATCCATAAAACTAAACTGTCTGAATGAACGATCTTTAGCCTTTTCTACTCCAGTTATGTAGAATTCCTTAACCATCTGTCAGACCTTTGATATCTTTAAAACATCCCTCAAAACGGATTTTTTTTCAGATTTACCTGTCAACTGAATCGTTGATCATGATATGTATATATATATATATATATATATATATATATATATATATATACACACACAAATCACACCACCCGCCCACCCACACACATGCACACACACACACACACATACTTATATATATATATATATATATATATATATATATATATATATATATAAATACATATCAACGATTCAGTTGTAATGTAATGTAATGTAATGTAATGGGAAATTATATATAGCGCCATAATCCTTTACCTATGCTTAATCGCTCTTTACAATAACAATAATAAATGATAAATAAAGAAATTAATAGAGAGGTAGTGAGAGTAGTTGTACATACAAATCATAGGTACGAATATATGCAGACACAGATCTTTATATATATATATATATATATATATATATATATATATATATATACACAAATCACACCACCCCCCATATATATATATATATATATATATATATATATATATATATATATATATATATCTGTGTGTGCATATATTCTTCATTCATTCCATATATTACAACAGCTTACTTTACGGACGCCATGCATAGCATCCACAAAAACCCGAGTGGCATTTCTTTCTTCATTCCATATTGATGTTATGCGTTTAGCTAAAATACTCATTACTTCCACCAGCCGAATATAATGTAGCAACACACAAAACTACGAGTAATATTGAACGTTTATAGTCTGATTGATACAATTTATGGAGGCCTTATCATAAAAAGGGCTGGCGAAAAACAATAACAACGAGCTGAGTGACGTCAATTCAATCCATCTCTACTACGTACAACAACTTACTTTCTTACAGACGTCAAAACATCCACACCGGCCTGTATTCCTGAGAATGCCACCTTTGCAGATGAGAACCTTTTGAACGTTGTCACATGCATCGGGCAGGCAGTCAAAACCTTCTGATTAGCACGTGGTAAAAAGAAAAGAAATCATATTTAATAGAATTTCAAAATACTATAAGATTTAACAAATAACACAATATTTTATTCGAAACGTTTCGGGTTCAATAACTTAATCATCAACAACACCATTTTTACGTAAAGTTAAACCATTTTGATGATCTGTGTTATTGTTGGCTGTCTGCAAGACAAGAGCATCGAAATGTAAACAAAGAGAATCGCTCTGTTGGTTACTAATCACCTCCCAGGAGTCAAGCGGATAACTAAACTATACATTAAATTGGGTGCTAATTCTATATTTTTTTATGACTAGAATAAAATAAATAGGTATCAACGTTTTTATTAGCACTCTTGTATTATCCGTACATATCGATATGTAATTATTTGAAGGTCTGATAACGATGGACGCATACCCAGAGACATCATGTACGTGAACTAGCTTCTGGACGGCGACCAACCGGCCGTCCAGCTCTGCGCTTCTATGATGTCTGCAAACGAGACATGAAACCGACATGCATCAACCCAAACGCATGGGAATCGCTTGCTGACGACCGCAGCGGCTTGAGATATGCGGTGAGGGAGGAAGTGAAGTGAGGTGAGGAGAAGAGAAAGGAGAAGTTTGAGGAGAGGAGAGCAAGGAGGAAAGAGAGGCAGCAGATCCAAACACCAAACACACAGTCAAACTACTTGTGCAACAACTGCGGTAGAGACTGCCATGGAAGGATCGGTCTGCTTAGTCACACACGTCGCTGCTCTAAACAAGACTGATGAGACCAAAGTCACACAGAACGCAAACCATCGTTTCTTGAGACGGAATGATGTCTACGATTACGATTGATAACCTAAATTGTTATTGGCCCATTGTTGTAATGGAAATACTCTCAAGCCAACGCAAAATATTCTCCACTACAACAATGTTGAAACAAGGCCATAAATTCGTTCAGGTATCAGACTTGCAAATTTGTGTACGTCAG
>NC_088362.1:92129658-92139658 GCF_034508935.2 Berghia stephanieae | reverse complement strand
TTCGTTCTTTTCTTGTATTTTTCTTTCTGGACTTGTCTGGCACTGTTTCATAAACACTTTTTCAGACTTTAAATTTTGATATCACCGATTATAAATCTAAATAAGCTATACCTTACCTGTGCGTCTCGTCCTAAGCAGTTTTCTCTGTTTATCTCTTACTATTAGTTGACTTGTAGTGTAAGGGTCTCCGCTTGAAGTCTTGTATTAAATGGACGATGTTTCAGTTCGGAGTTCCTTCAACGTCAAGTTCTTATCTACAATGATGACTTGGCACAGTTTAACCTTTTCCCCACCAACTAAAGGGAAATCAGATATTTCCAAAAATCAATTTAAAGTTGATGTTTAGATAGTTTAAATTTCAATATTTACCAAAATTATTAAAATAATAATTCACTCCATTACTACATGTCGAGCACTTTTCGTACCATATTTGTATCAAACACGATTCAATATATATATATATATATATATATATATATATATATATATATATATATATATAATATATATATATATATATATATACAAAACAAAAACGTTTATTCCCCCCCCCCTTCTCTCGCTCTCTCTCGCTCTCTCTCTCACACACACACGAGCGCTCGAGCGCGCGCGCGCGCACACACACACACACACACACACACAAATGCATACATTACATACATACACACACCCTCACTCTCTCTTACTCCCCCCCCCCTTTCGCTTTCTATTTCTCTTTCTTTCTCTCTTTCTCTCATTCTCTCTTTCTGTATCTCACACAGATACTCAATCACTCTCTCCCTCTCTCTTACTTTCTCTCCCACTCTCTCTCTCTCTCTCTTTCTCTCTCTCTCTCTCTCTCTCTCTCTCTCTATACTGACAAACAAAAGCACCCACCATTTCAACAATGTTAAATTGAGCCCATAATTGCGCCCGGTTATCAGACCTGTATAACAACTTGAGCTTTTATATAGCGCAATATCCACTTGATGTGCTCAAAGCGCTTTACAAGGGTCCCTGGTCAACAACAACACTTAACATGGAAGACATGACATGACGCCTGTTGGGCATAATACATTTTTTTTCGGACAGAGACAACGCTGGTGACGGCCAGGTACTCATTTTACACCTTTCTCAAGGCCCCGATTAACCACAAGTTTGGAGCGATGGGTTATACATATCTACTAAAATTTCCGTATTATTCATTGAAAAATAAATTGATCTTTAACTCCTCACCAGCCATTTTCAGAAATTTTCCCGAAAGGTCACACCCACCCAGCACAAAAATAGATTGTTATTACTCAAACAAAACAGGAACAAGTACTTTCTATACATAATATTCAGCAAAATAAGCTCCATATCACAGTTTCAAGTTTTTATAGCTAAACCAAATGTATTTTTTAAAAATGTTGTGATGTACAAAAGATATCAGCATGAGGAAATTGTTGGCTGCATCGTTACGAATGTGACGATTTTTCCTATGGTTGGTAAGGTAAGGGTTAAAATATGATACAATACCAAACGACCTCTTGAGTCGATGTTGTAATTTTCAAAAATTGGATTTAAAAAGCCAAACTGTCGGCTCTTTGATGTGGAACACATTATTCAAATTAGTGTAACCCGTCCTTTAGCAAGAATCCATAATTTAGTATTACAATTATCATTTTAACCAGTTAAATGCCGTGCTCTGGAAAACTCGTATCCAAGAATTTGGCTAGAAATCCCGTCCTTCTAGTATTGATCGATTTAAATGGCCTCCATCTTGACAAAAACTCCCAAACCTGGAACTTGTGAAGTCTTCATTAAAGTCCTAGGTTTGAGCGTTTTTGCCAAGATGAGGGTCATTTAAACCAATCGATATTTGATGGACTAGATTTCTGGCAAAACATTTTAATACGTGTTTTTCCCGAGTACGGAAGTTAACTGGTTAATTATGTAAGAGATAAGAGACTGACACAGCAGACTGATCGGTCCCATCAGTTCAATGACAGACCACACTAAAGATTCCTCAAGGTCTTTGTCTTTACGTTCGATCAGACCTGCCTACTTGTAAAATAAAAATCTGAACAAATGTGCATGAACGGTGCCAGGCAAAGCAAGAAAGAAAAAATACAAGAAAACAAAGCATTCCAAAAAAAATCAGTCCACCTCGACTGGGAATCGAAACTCCGACTTTCTCATTATCGGTAGTCAGAAGGTCTGAGGTTCGATCCCCAGTGAAGGTAGACTGATTTTTTGGAAACAAAATTTTTCTTATATATTTCTTTCTTGCTTTGGCTGGCACCTTTCATACACACGTGTTCAGATCTTTATCTTACACTGGTGCCTGCTCCTTAATTTCCTACTTGTAAAGTTACACATTTGTAATTTTTAGGAGAAAATGTATATAGTCGTTTTAGTTTACTTTAAAAACCGACGATTTACCATCACAAAGATTAATTAACACTTCAAAATCCTTGAAATGATGTAGCCTGGCAGCAACTTTCATCTTCAATAAGTTTTAATGACTTAGAGATGCTCATGGAGTTCTGACATTGGAGACAACATTTGGTAATTCTACGAATTTTTTGTACGTAATACGAGGCAGGTCTGCTTATGTTTTAGCTATTAAACAGGTAAATCAGTGAAATGTACGTAACAACCACATGCGTATAGCGCATGGTTTCTTCTTGAACAACACTTCCTCTCTCTCTCTCTCTCTCTCTCTCTCTCTCTCTCCCTCTCTCTCTCTCTCTCTCTCTCTCTCTGTGTGTGTATGTTACTGTGTGTGTAAAGGAAGGGGGGGGGGGGGGTAATTTATATTTCGTGTTGTAAAATGTCTGCCAAGCTCCAATTTTTCCGTACGATCTCTCTTACAATTACTATCATTTGCTGTATAAACAAGTTGGATACTCATTCACATTTGGTTCGAGACGAGTAATGCGTCTAAAATTACCTAAACCTTAACATAAATCAAAGGCAAAATCTTTGGAGGAAGGTGTCACCCACCAGGTTAAATACCACATTCAACATTGCTTGATTTAATTTACAAGGCGATACACCACGTCGACCCGGTTCCCCAGACCACTAGAGAGTCCTAGATTTGAGAGATTTGACAAGATGCCGGCCATTTCAATCAATGTATCAATAAGGTACACGTATTCTGGTCAAATTTCTAATAAATGTGTTGGGTTTTTTAAAAAGTATAATATCGGCATCTCAGTGTGGATAGTTAGAAACTCCACGTACCCAGTGAGGGTCAACTTTTCCCTAGGGATTAACAAGTAGATTTTTGACCAATCAAAACACATTGTGTGACACACCTTCAAGTCGATTCGGACAAATAGAGCTGGCTTAAGAACAATAGGATAAAATGAAGTTGGCGTCTCAACTACAACGAAAGAGTGAAAATGGAAAGGCTTCGTATGGGAACAAAACAGACAATGGACGTTTCGGGTACAAACCCTTCGTCAGCACAACAATACACAAATAAACGTGGAAAACAAATAAAATATAATGAAAAATAACTTGTATCGTCTGTACTCAATGGTGGTTGCAGTATGAATGAAATGTTCTAATTCAGAAAAGTGAGTGGAGCAGGCACTTATGTTGGTAACAACAAGATATGAAGTGAGTAGAAAAGTGCCAGAAGACAATAGAGAATAAAAAATTTTTCGCGGCGGTGGTGGGGTTTGAACCTGCGACCTTATTGGTACGACAACTCCGCCTGGCAGGTAAGAGCGTGGCTCTACCGTCTGAGCTATCCACGAACACAAAAATATTCGTATCAAACCCAAGTCATATTTCTAAAGCCTTCTCTCACCCACTACTGGAGATCGCCGGCTCGTTCGCGCGCCACTATCGCGAAGTATTTTTGACCAGCAGTTAAGCTTAATAGCCAATATTCTCAACACAAACACATAACATAGAAACGATTGAGACATTGAGTATGCTCCGGTATATGGGGTGAATTTTTAAATTCAGAAAAGTGAGTGGAGCAGAGAGAGAGAGAGAGAGAGAGAGAGAGAGAGAGAGAGAGAGAGAGAGAAAAAAAGAGAGAGAGAGAGAGAAGGGGGGGGGGTTGAGAGAGGGCGAGTAAACAGCCGGGTGATAGCTGGGTCTATATGTATATTAATGGATAAATAAGTGGATGATTGGACACAATGAGAGATAGCTAGGAAGGTAGATGACTATGAATTGGTAGATAGTCAGTAGATAGACAGATAGATAGATAGATAGATAGATAGATAAATAGGTAGGTAGAGTTGTAGTTGTAGTAGTATGAACAGTAGTAGTAGTAGTAGTAGTAGTAGTAGTAGTAGTAGTAGCAGAAGTAGTAGTAGTAGTAGTAGTAGTAGTAGTAGTAGTAGTAGTAGTAGTAGTAGTAGTAGTAGTAGTAGTAGTAGTAGTAGTAGTAGTAGTAGTAGTAGTAGCAGCAGCAGCAGTAGCTGTAGTGGCAGCAGTAAGAGCAGCAGTGGTTATGAATATGGGTGACGTTGACATCTAAAAGGCTCAAAGATAGTATTGATTAAGAAGTTGTTGCACAGCGGGAGACGAAGTGGAGGTTTGTGGTGGTCAATCCTGGTGTTGAGTCCGCGTTCCCAACGACTTGATCAGGTGAGTTTCCCTACGTCGACGGGCGGAAGTGACCGAATGGCAAAAACTAAGCACACACACACGCACACACTGTACATCGCAGTGGTTTGGCAGAATGAAGTGTCTGGCCACTGCTGTGTCTGCACACTTCGATATGTCACGCAAGTGCTGCACGAATCTGTCACCCAGCCTCTTTCCGGTCTCACCAACTTAGGCAATCCCACACAGGGAGCACTTTTCTACTCACATCATCTCTTGTTGTTACCAACATAAGTGCCTGCTCCACTCACTTTTCTTAATTAATAATTCACCCCATATACCGGAGCATACTCAATGTCTCAATCGTTTCTATGTTATAGTTTGTGTTGAGAATATTGGCTATTAAGCTTAACTGCTGGCCAGGTAACTTCGCGATGGTTGTGTGTTGAACCCGCGGTCTCCAGAAGTTGGTGAGAGAGAGCTCTAGAAATGAATGACTTGAGTTTGATACGAATATTTTTGTGTTCGTGGATAGCTCATACGGTAGAGTCACGCTCTCATCGGCCAAGCGGAGTTGTCGTACCAATAAGGTCGCGGGTTCAAACCCCACCACCGCTGCGAAAATTTTTATTCTCTATTGTCTTCTGGCACTTTTCTACTCACTTCATCTCTTATTCATACTGCAACCACCATTGAGTACAGACGATACAAGTTATTTTTCATTATATTTTATTTGCTTTCCACGTTTATTTGTGTATGGTTGTGCTGACGAAGGGTTTGTTCCCGAAACGTCCAATGTCTGTTTTGTTCCCATACGAAGCCTTTCCATTTTCACTCTTTCGTTATTATTTTACGATCACCAGCTTCAGGCAGCCCTTAGCGTTTTCTACGTCTCAACTACAAAATTTTCATCCAGACACAAGCTAATATTCCTACTTAGAAGAATACAATCAAATGTTTAGAAAATACATTATAAACACAGACTATGGCATTTGACAAAAGAGAGATGATTTATAAGGGAAAAAATATCATATCCCAAAACTAATACCATGCATTTGACCAATGACTCCGACTAGGGTCAGGACAAAACCAAGTAATCTCATTCCAGGACAATGCCAGAAAACAACGCGGAAAAGGAAATATGAGGGGGAGGGGGGGGGAGGATTAGAAGACAGCAACAATGACCACCTTGCACCTAAAAATTGCGTTACAAGAAAGCGAAAATTGAGTTATTGGAAGTGTTCAAGGTTACAAGAGATCCCATTGGTTAAACAGTTGAATGACTCCTTTTTACAAAGGCATCCAAACTTTGGACCAAAAAGAAACAAGCGTTCGCATAACAAAAAAATAGTCGTCTAACCAATGGGAATCCAAATAGTTCAATGGTAGAACACTCGTCTTAAATGCAAAAAGATTGTTTTAACCCTCGGTGCACAACGCTTTACTTGTTCGCATAAACAGGCGATATATGGAACACAAGAATTTCCATTTTGACAATGATGAGATATCAAATCGTATTGTCAATTCATCGTTTCTGTTCAAACAACAAATAAATGCCATTGTTCGCTACAACTAAACCTTGCAGGTAACTTCAAGAACTAAAATTTTGAAATTATCTTTAGTTAAGAATTGCCTGGAATTTGGGGCTCTCATCGTTGGAGTCTGGAGTCCTGTTATTGTAAACCATTTAAGTCCAAGTCTAATAAGACGGAATGAGAACATTTTAAGAGGTGGTCCCTAAGTAAGCGGTCGACGAAAACTCATGTCACGACTTTCGTATTGTAAACCAATGAAAATCCAATTAATGTTAAACTTACTAAAAAGCTTTTTCGCTTTAAGAAGGATAATCAAGCATATAAATTATAAAAAGATATATGCGATTGTTTCCACAATTATGTATAATTTGCTCTATCTGATTCACTGGGTTCTTCAGCAGTCCCGATGTAACCACGATTCTCTTCTACATTTACATTTCCTGGCGAGATGGTCAAGTGGAAAAAGCATTGCACTTCCACCCGGGAGACCTATGTTTGAGCCCCGCTTCGGCATTGGATTTTGTTCCTTGAGCAAGAAACTTGCCCCCACATCTCACTTTGCAGCGCTGTACTGCGGCTCACGCATGAGTTATTCGGTCTTTTTCTCAAAAGAGACCCGAGAGAAAATTCAGCTGAGGATGAATAAAGAGAGTTTTACTGTTTATTCAATATATTAAACTCTATCCGTTGCTGCCTATAATCGAGTTTTCATTCAGACTCAAATTAAGTGGGATACAATGAATAAAATGCCTTAATCAACGACATAAAAGATGTGCCAGATAGAACATGAATCATCTCATTTTCATCAAAATACAAGGTTTAACTAAAAAGTCTTGACGCCTTCCAAGTATTTTCAAAACTATATAAAGTTCACTTTATTTTCTTTCCGTTCATCATTTTAAATTCGAACATAATCACCGTTACCATCCAGATATATAGGGGTCAACAGTCGTGACGTCACTTCCCTAGTAATGACGCATAGTAACTTAGTAACTGGTTCTAAACTTTCGGAACAATGGAGGACGCCCTTATGAAATACTTCTCCGACGAGCATAAAAGTGTATCAAGAGGAGAAAAACATTATAAATCTGATCATGTTTTGACTTTTATACATTCTGATCTCATGACATGTGAAAAAGTTCTAGCAAGCATGAAGAACAAAAAAGTACCGATTTTCTTTGTTTAGAACTAAGCTGCTCGTAGCTGGGCGGACGTGACATCAGACTATTGAATGCTATTGCAACGCGTCGAAGGGGAATTCACATGATACACTTCGACACCGTCGAGTCACCTTCGCCAGCACCTCGCCATTACTGAAAAAAAATATCCCCTTGGGGTGTCTCTTAAGTCTTGAGAAAAGGGAAAAGTCACTTCGAGCTAAATCGGGATTTTAAGAGGTGTTCCACGACTTTTTAAAAAACGGCTTCTTTCAATGTGATCCTACTTTTGTGTGAGCATTCTCGATATGCAACTGGCACATCCCTTACTGTAACCAAGGTTTGTTCAAACAATTTATCCAACTCTTCCCTATAAAATTTTAAGCCTTTGCAAAGTGCCCGACTGTATCATCCGCGATTTGCTCGGATAAGTTTGTCAAATTTTTGATGTTTTGCTCTGGCCGATCCAGTTTGTGGACGATTACTGCGAGCCTGGTCATTAATCTTGGTGGGAACAGCATCAGTTACAGTAAAACAATTAACCAGCCTTTAATCTATTAGAATGCCAGCACGTGAGTCACCGAAAACAAATGTCAGCCTTTCATGAATGTTTAGGGGTGCACTTCTCTCTGCAGCAAAGAAATCAATTACAGCTTGCTGTTTCATGCATAATTCCTTATGAGTGATTTCTTCGACCCACATGTTGGACTTTTTTATTTATCTTTTTTTTTTGTGTGCAGTCCTCCAGGGTCACAAGCCCATGGAGCCGGAGTTTATTCCGGTTTCTATAGCGTGAAACGGATGATAGCAATGGCTTGCTACTCTTTAGATAGGACGCTGGTCTATCGCAAAGTACTTCCGCCAAATCTAACAGACCCAGCTACCCAATCACTGTTGGGTGGACAGGGGGGGGGGGTCAGAAAAAAATCTCGACTGCACCCGGGATCGATCTCGGTCCCTTTACGTATGAATCGAGTGCTCTACCAACTAGGCAACCCGGACCCAAATGTTAGAATATGGATTTTTTCAAATATGATAATTGAAAAACAAATACTAGCAGCTTTAGGAAATTTGGTTACAAGATGGAAGCATATAATTGCGCACATTTTGATATAAACCGACCCCCCCCCCAAAAAAAAACAACAAAAAAAAAAAAAAAAAAAAAAAAACGAAGATAACCTGGCAGAAGAGCAAGCGGGTTTTCGAGGTGGATGAGCACAACAAGTCTTTAATAACAGAATTCTGATAGAGAAATTCCTTCAACACTAAAATGAACTATTTCACAATTTCATAGACCTTCTGAAAGCATTTGACAGGGTATGGCATAACGGTTTGTGGGAGATACTACTCTTTTATGGTTTCGATGAGGGTCTAAGTCAAATAATCGAAGCACTCTATAATACTGCGACAAGTGCAGTTCTCAACAACAATAAGCTTGGTGAGTTTTTTCGGACAAATGTAGGCGTCAGACAAGGCAGCATACTCTCCCCAATGCTCTAAACGTCTTCCTTGAGAAAATTATGAGCGAAGCTCTCGAAAAACAATCAAACCTCTGTATCAATTGGCGGACGAAAATTGTGTAATTTGTGTTTTGTTGACGACATAGACCTCATGGCTGAAAGCGAACAAGAACTACAAGATATAACAAACTCACTTGCACATAAAGCAATGCACTGCGGCATGGAAATAAGTATAGAAAAGTCTCAGATACTCGTAAACAGCAGAAATGATAGACATGCAGAAATTTCAATCGACAATGAAAAACTTGAGGAATTATCAATATTTAAATAGTAGGATGTTCTGATAACCAGGGACGACACCAGTACAATTGAGATTAAGGCAATAATAGGAATGTCAACGACAACACTAACGAGACTGACAAAACTATGGAAAAGTCCAATCAATATCGAAATAAAAATTAAACTGTACAAATCACTGGTACTTTCCATCTTACTCTACAGCTGGGAGTCATGGACATTAACTGCGGAATTAGAGCGCATTAATTAGAATTAGAGAATTTCTGCTTTTGAGATGAAAAGTTATCGAAAACTCCTGCGGGTGCCGTATACAGAACACAGAACCAATAAAGACGTACTAGAAGATGTGCAAGATTGTGGAGGACGACAGGAACCCCTCATCACCAAAGTTAGAAGAAGGAGACGGTCATGGTTTGGCCACAGTGTGAGGCATGAAGGTTTGTGTAGAACGGTGATTGGGAGAACCCTTGAAAGAGGAAGAAGAAGAGGAAGATAAAGGAAAGTTTGGATGGACAACATCAAGGAATGGACAGGAATGAAGATGGAAGAACTCTTGGAGAAGGCCAACAATAGAGAAGAATGGCGGAAAGTGGTGAGAACTGCATCCCGTGTATCCCCCCGACGATCATCAGATCATGGGATGAATGAATGAATTGCATTCAAAACAATTGGAAATATCCCATAGACGTCAAGACTTTCAGGCACAATTAGTACGTATACTACCCTTGTCAAAGAAAGCGAATGGTATTATGAGATGTTTTATCTTTTTTAGTGGGAGAGAGGTAACCTATGTTTACTTAACACTTTGTTTTTACAATAATTTTATAATTTAACAGCACTCTATGAAAAGAGTAATTTAAATAATGTAGTAAATCTTCACAAGAACGAACCTAAGGGGAGGAATGTGGAGGTTGGTATCGATTGCCTGTAAACGAGCGCTTTGAGGTTTCGACGAAAGGCGTTATAGAAATATGCTTATTATTATTATTGTCAAGTTGCAACCCAATAGCTATTCACT
>NC_088362.1:92112158-92124658 GCF_034508935.2 Berghia stephanieae | reverse complement strand
GTTGTACCAGTAAGGTCGCGGGTTCAAACCTCCATCGCCACCGCGAAATTTTTATTCTCTATTGTCTTCCAGCCCTTTCCTACTCACTTCAATTCTTGTTATATTTGAAACCCATCGTCTCTACACGGTATTTTACTGGAGTGAATTCGGTGCTGGGAATTGAAATAATTGCCACAAATACGGAACTTGAGGTTAATTTATATGCTTTATGCTGGAGAATAAATGTGATTTCTTACATTGCAATAAATTTTATGGTTCCTATTTCTTATCATTTTCATTCTAACTTCACTTTAAAGGCCATTTTCATCCAGACATGATGCCGTTTTGAGAGAATGGGTCACATCGGTATGTGCGATCAGCGGCATTTATCTCGTTTTACGTCAAGATGACAAAGACAATGAATATTTAATGAAAAGTAAACATGATCGAATTGACGTCCATTGCTTTTTTAAAACAATAACAAGTTAACTGCCGTACTCTGGAAAAACTCGTATGAAAAATTTTGACCAGATAACTCGTCCTTCAAATATCGATCGATTTCGCGAAGTCCCTGGTTTGTGACTGTTTACCAAGATGAGGGTCATTTAAATTGATTGATATTTGAAGGACGAGTTTTCTGGCCAAATTTTTAAATACACGTTTTTCCAGAGTACGGCAGTTAAGTGATTATAGTCCACAGCTCTGTGGCCTCGTGATATGAAACTCAAGTCTCTAGCCTATAGATAGTTCGAAGATGACGTCACTCAGGCCTTTGTTATTGTTTTTTGCCATCCACGTTTATGAGTACTTCTCACTAAACTGTATTGACCGGACTATAAACGTTCATGGTTACACAGAGTTTGTGTGTTGGTCCGTTATACTTCCGGATGGCAATGTTGTGAACTCCTTGGCCAAGCGCATTCTATCTATAGGTTCCTGGTTCTACACCCGCTGCGGGGCGCGCAAAATTGGGCCCTTTGAGCAGCTTCTAATAGTGCTCACACTATTATGTTATGACGATTGTCAAATCAGCAAATTCTATACCGTACTCGTGCATCGTCGGAAACCCGCCCGGAAGCTTCGTCACAACACACCGTTCAATTAGATGCTCTGCGGTTTCGGGCTCGTTACCACAACGGGTACATGTTGGACAGGTGAAAAGTCCCCACTGATTAAGCGATTTTGCCGTTAGGCAGGTTGCCGACCGAAGCCGATTCGCTACCATCCAGTGTCTCCTCTTGCTGGTGGAGAAACCTGGCAACTTCTCCCCCAGTTTCGAGGAGTTTATGTCCCTGACCCCTCGGGGAATTAAATTCGTCCAAACCGACTTCCTTCTCGTATATGCGGCCCTTCGAGAAGGCTCTTTGCTCGCATTCTTTCAAAGTACTCAGGTGTAAAATGAGTATATTGACTGTAACAGCGTTGTCGCTGCCAAAAAAAATCTAACAAAACATAACAAAACAAAACAAAAACAAAACAAGACAAACAGCAACCCCCCCCCCCCCAATAAAAACACACAAAAAACAAAAAAACCTCGCAGGCGTCATGGCTCGTCTTACTTGGTAAGAGTGACTTGGGACCTCTTGAATATTGCCTTGAAAACATTTCGTGGATATTGCTCTAAATAGAAACTAGTGAGTTGGGTAGGTGGGGGGGGGGGGTATTGGAGTTTTAAAAGATTTATTCAGCTTAATAAAAGCAAACTGCAAATTAATCGAACCAAATTCCATTAGGGTATTGCCTTAAAATTCAATTATCATTATCTGATTCACTCCGGCACAATACCGGATTGAGGAGGTTAGCTAGTCATGTCTTTGACCCTTCTTCTCGATACGGTATTATGTCGGGTTGAATTGGGCCACTAAAAATGACGGCAGAATTAAATTTATAGGAAACACTAGCTTTTGAGTTGTTGCAATGTGAGAAATTTGTATCCATTTTCTAAAATGACGAATCGAAATTAGCCTCAAGTTTCATGTTTTTGTCAATAAATTGAAGTTTTAGCAGCTGTGTCACCCTGACATAATACCGTTTTAAAACGGTGGGTCACATTTGGTATCTAACACTTGTTGCAATGACGATGGTTTGTTGGAACCAGCCTGAACTGCCATTCAATCTGGATATATCACGTTTTTCAACACCGACACAAGCTGCTCGTATTTACGACACGCCCACGAGTCTTATTATTACTTTTTTTTTCTTTTCTTTAATCATTTTAAAGTACACGTCGGGAGTGGCGTTGTTGATTGTGGCTGTTTTTCTTCATCATATCTCATAAGGTAAAATACGACGTGCATGTTCTATTATAAGGGCCATTCATGAAACCTGAGAGAGATGCCAATACTTTAAATGAGAGAGAGAGAGAGAGAGAGAGAGAGAGAGAGAGAGAGAGACGGTGGAGGGAACGAACACAGACGAGGGAAATAGATAAATTATTCTCTCTCTCTCTCCCTCTCTCTCTCTCTCTTTCTCTCTCTCTATCTCTCTATCTATCTCTCTCTCTCTTTCTCTCTCTCTCTATCTCTCTATCTATCTCTCTCACCCTCTCTCTCTCTTTCTCTCTCTCTCTATCTCTCTCTCTCTCTCTCTCTCTCTCTCTCTCTCTCTCTCTCTCCCTCTCTGAACTTCTGACAATGACAATCCGAAAGCTTTCGTCCGCGACCTCTTTCCTCATTTAATTTTTGTCAATCACTTCAGTTTTCCGAGCACCGTCGATTTTTCTTTTTGGGAAAGAACCGTAACTCATTCTGCTCACTTGACGGCGTTGCACAATGGCTGGTGCCCATAATATTATCTTGTTATCTTTTTTCAACATAACTTTAAAGAGATTCTTTAAAAAGATGAATAAAGGACATTTTCTCTATTATTATCTGTTTATTTTTGGTCAATGCTATGGTACTCGGCTTGCGATCTGTAGATTACAGGTTCGAAGCCCTCTTTACATAGCGCAAGGGTGAATCTTTAAAAAAGGAGCATACAAATTGACGTTTCAAATTATTGTGCACATATTCACAGGTCTGATAACCCGATTAAATTAAGGGCTTGTTTTTATATTGTTGTAATGAAGAATACTTTTCGCCAGTTTCCATTAGAACAATGAGCCCATAACAGTATGAGTTATCTGAC
This sequence comes from Berghia stephanieae, assembly GCF_034508935.2. Lineage (NCBI taxonomy): Eukaryota > Metazoa > Mollusca > Gastropoda > Nudibranchia > Aeolidiidae > Berghia > Berghia stephanieae. Next base: position 92,121,553 of record NC_088362.1, on the reverse strand, counting down.
CTGAAAATAAGTAAACGTCGATTCAAATGTATATCATATTATAGAATACACCCTAGTCGATTCAAAATGCCAATGTTATGTCAGGTTTTTAAGACTGAATATTGCCAAAACCACGCATGTAAAAATATACAGAAAAGAAGAATATACTTTTTGAGGCCAAGAATATAGGATGATATCATGGTAGTAATATTACTAGGACTACATTCTAGCATAAGCCTTAGAAGTGCTCATTATACAGACTTTGTAACAAAATGTACAGATGAAGAAATCTGACATCTCTTGCATTATTATAACCGAACAATTGCTGTTGTGAAGTGATTTTAGAAGGGAAATATCATAATAAATAAGAGCAGCGAACATTGCATCGAGCCTAGCTCGGCGCATAGTTGAGTCCTTGAAAAAGCACTTTACTTACATTCTCTCACCGTACTCAGGTGTTAAATGAGTATCTGGCCGTTAACAGCGTTGTCTCTGTCGGGGAAAAAATGTAATATCGCCTAATAGGCGTAATGTCTCATTCTACATGTTACGTGCTGCTGTTGGTCAAATGCCCTTTGTAAAGCGCTTTGAGCACATTTAGTGGATATTGCTCTATATAAAATCTCTAGTTTTTTTTTGTTTTTTTTTAAATATCTCCTGACCTTACCCCTCGCATTTCCCGTGGTTGATAACTTACTTCATTTAATGCATTTTTTGCTGAAAAAAAAAACAAACAAACTTGGAAACAAAGTCAAAAGTAAAACGCATATCAGTTTTAAACTCCACTTAAGATTGACTAACCACTAGATTGATTTTAATCTTAGCAATTGCATAACCAATGAAATTACAATCATGCGCAATTGCTTTGTCTGATAACGATGAGCGGAAACCTGCATTAGGTTGATAAGATCGCAGTACTGGTTTTTACTGCCTCAGACAGGTTTGATTTGTAAAGTATAAATGTCCTTGTGAAAGACAATGATCAGACACTCGTATCAGTAAATGACTAGATAAAACGTGACTGTAGAAAAAAAGAGAAAAGCAATAAATTAGTTGATAAAACTGTCAACTATATTTTCAAATATTCTTGCAGAGGGACTCAAATTTTCATAATTACGCAATGACATTGTATTGTGCAGGTCACGAAAATCGTGCTTAGATAAACTGGTCAACAGAAAATAAATAAGGTGCAACGTCAGAGTCGTGGTCTATTAAAAGATAGAATTAAAATAATTACATTTTAAGACTGATCTATTACCTTATCTTGGGAATAACCTCTTGAACATAATAAAAGAAGAAATAGAAATGTGAATTCTCCTTGCTATAATAAACGCAGCCTTTTTTTAGAATGCCCAAGGCGCATATTATAATATTCATATTTGTTGACAAACAATCCATCTTAATTTTATCATCCACCGCCCCATTGTGGTATTCTGAATCATTTCTGGATGAAGCAGATTTCGAAAAATTAAACTGAAAATGATCAAAGCTTCTTAGTTTCGATCAAGATACTTGATATATCGAGGAAAATTAATGTGATTTATTAAATCCGAATTCTTTTGAATTGTTTAAATCATGATAACTTCGACATTGAATTTTATTTTCTGTGCCGGGCTTTACCTTAACCTTTGTGAACTGATAGCTTGACTTTTCCCAAAAATGAATTAACAAATGATACGTCATAATACAAAGCGACAATTAGACAGAGAGAGTGAGAAGTGAATTGTCTTAACTGGTGCTCAATATTGATATTGATTACGACTCACTTCTCACTTTCCTTTTTTTTTTTTTTTTGTAGTCGTTGCCGAGTTTGACGCAATTTTTGGTCCTTGTCAGACTATGCGATAATGAAAGATATCGCGGGGTACAAAAGGACAAAACATGCAGACTCTTTTTACGAAGAAGAAAAGAAGATTAGATATTCAGGACATGTTAACGGACATACACTTTTATCAAATCATTAATTTTTTAAAAGTGCTGGGAATATTTATGAAGGGCCACCAAAGAAGACTGGCTTGAGTGGCTGCTCATATTCGATTGGCCAGCAACAAAAAGATGGCGTTCCATATTCTTGAACCTCTGAACCAGAGAAGCAACAAATCATCACGTTTTGAAATTGAAAAAAGGAGCAGGAAAACCTTGAACTCTTGGATTTAACAATAAGATCAACTGAAACACAATGTACTCAAAGTTTGACTGTGGAGATAAGGGCATTTGCTTTTGGCAGAAATGACAATAAAACCGTGCCTCATTTTTTCTAGGCGTGCTCGCATTATGCTATAGATAGAAATGGATGTTGGGCTCGATATACAGATAACAATACAAAACTGTATGGCAAATGTCAATGACATTCGGAGGACCGTGGAATTCGTTACCAGCATAGGAATCCAGCTTTGGTGTACTTTGGTGGAATGCAAGAGGAAAAAGAAATATCAAGGTCAACGCGAATCAGACCGCAGCCCAATTTTTCGCGTACGTACATTTATATTTGGAATGTTTGGTACGTGTAATCTTTAGTTGAAGCACTTTGATAAAATGCAATCTTGGGTGACAGTAGCAATTGCATGTCAAATAAACTATCAAGCCTCTTGATTCGGGTGTTGAGTGATTGCCAATTGATAACCAATGTCTGTTCAGGTACTGATAAAGTCAGTAAAGCTGTGGCGGACCCTTTTAGGAGAATTTGACCTCGATTTAGGAGAGATTCCGGACCAAAAGCAAAGTCTCAAGATATACATTTAATGAATATGCGACTATGTGATGGACAAAATGATGATTTGAAAACATGATAAATAATATCGTTTTAACTCTAGAGCTAGTTTAATATAAGGCAAAATAGATGAATAAATATGAAAAATTTTACAGAGCATTTCGATTGAATAATTATGTCCATTGCGTCACACAATTCTTTGTATATCCCCCTGGAAGACCATGCTATGGAACTCAATTACCATTTCGTATTTTACAGGACGTTTTTCTTTTGCGTCTTTCTAATCTTACAATATCTTTTTTGCACATAACTAGATAATAGTTTACACCTGAGTCAAGTGCATACACAGAATCCATTTGCCTATTGACTAGATAGTTGATATTCCAATAAAAGAAATTATTCATTTCAGATGTGCTATTCCTGGATTGCCCAACGACACATACAAATCCCAAGGCTCATGGCACAATGACGTCATCAAAGAATGGGTACCTTGGAACAAAAACGAAAACAAATACTCCTCATGTAAACTGTATGATGGAAACAATGCAACGAATATAATTCAAAACAGGACGCGAGAATGTTCAGCTTATGTCTATGACAATAGTACCTTTGAGACAACTTTCGTCTCCCATGTGAGTTTTAAGTATAGTCATTCGTATTATGGTTCCAACTTTGGTGTGTGTGTATGGGGCGGGGGGGGGGGGGAACAAGATGGGGGTCATTTAATATATTGATATTGCTTTTCGAAGGACGATATTTTTGGCCAAAATCTTTGAAGCGTCTTATACCAGAGTGCTGCTGTGTAGTTTAATACATCTGACCTGGTTTTAATTAATATATCTCACTGAAGTGCGACAATTTTAAGTTTCATATTTACTATTATTGTGACTTTAAGTCTGTGACACATCGCATAAACCTGATAGGCCACATTTTCCTGAAAAATGAATCATTGTGAAAGTATATTACTCAAGGGTTATATCTCTTTCCTATTATTTTTTCAAGATTGGATAATTTGTAGAAAAAAAATATTTGGCATTCTATCTGAAGACACCGGATACACAATCATTGTTTTCCAGCTCCTTTATGTTTGATTCTCTAATCTGCAATGCAGTGCGCGTTATCAGGTTTATGCATGAGGCTGCAGAAGTAATATTTAGACCTCTGGTTCACCCCCAGCAAATTACTAGATTGAGATGACGGGACACATTTTATGCTCTAAAATGAAGATGATAACTTAGAAATTAGGCCTCCCTCTGTTAATTGGAGACTGCGAAGCGATTTTTGTGCAGTGGCAATGCTGTAATTCGAAGTCGAAGTCCCTTTGTTTGAATCTCCAGACTCTTTGATAAGACCCTTTTCACATTATTATTTTCATACTCTATCGAAGATTACTATGACACCATGAGAATTCTCCTGGACTCAAATCGGAAAGAATATTTGCAAAATTGAGTAAAAAGGTCGCATTTGTTACCGAAAGCAGTGAAAGCAACAATTACTATCTATTTACTTCACGATTGTCAAGCCTGTTTTTAATAAGGCGATTTACATTTCTTATACTCTCGCGTGACAATTGCATCGACCAAGAAAAGTTATCATTGTTCTATTTCTTTATATAATTAATTTTTAAAAAATATTTGTGACTTTCTTGACAATGTAATAATCAGAGCGTTAATATAACATCGCAGGCAAAAACATTTGCACATAATTGTCTTGAGCAAATTAGTGTTTCTCAGTGTCATCCAAAGTTTCTGTAAACTAAAAATTATGGCTCGTGGGAGAAAATCTAAGAGCTCCTTGTCATCAAATCAACAAGCCTTTTACCTTGTTACGATAGTCAATAGTTCTTTCTTTATCTTTCCAACTGTTTGGTCTGGCATTTTGCTATAAAAGAGTTGCAGCTTTGAAATATCCTGTCAAGCATTTATTCCACAGCAATGACTTCTTAATTTAACTCTCTCCTTACCAGCTATTTTCAGAATTTTACCCCAAAACTTCATACTCCCCCAACACAAAAATAGATTTTTCAAACAGATTAGCAACGAGTATATTCTATATTTTGTTCAGAGAAATGAGCTCTGAAACACAATGTCAAGTTGTTATGGCTATAACTATAACAAAATTAAATCAGACTAAGAAAATTGTTGGCTGCATCGTAACGAATGTGACGATTTTCCTATGTGTGGTAAGGAGAGGGTTAATAAGATGTGTCTTGAATTGACAGGCTAATATCGTGTGTGAGGAGAAGAGCCTGACGACGTACGCTACCATGATATTTATGACAGGAATGTTAGTTGGCTCCATCATCCTTGGTCCTCTTGCCGACATGTAAGTCCATTATTTGTGTTTTGTGAGAGAGAGAGAGAGAGAGAGAGAGAGAGAGAGAGAGAAGGAGAGAGAGAGAGAGATAGATAGATAGAGAGAGAGAGAGAGAGAGATAGGGAGATTAGATATTTATTTATGTATTGCTTTGTATTGTTGGTAAAATACTCACTAGTTCTGCCCGAAAGATCGATCATATTAACTCGCAACACTGTGAAATCTTAAACGTTTATAGTCTGATTGGGACAATTAATCACCCAGTAGCAGAGTGACGTCAACTTAATGTACTCTATATCGGGTGAACAAAAAAAAAAAGGTCTGAGCTTTAACACGTAATGATTCTTAGTTTATTAAATCAACCACATTTGAACAGGCGTGCATCAAAGTGTCGTTTTCACGTTTCAAATTTAACTTTTTGAATTCAGTTAGATTTCGGTTTGAAATAATGGAACCTGGATCCATTAAGAGCAACTTGCAAATTGAATTCTGCTCTACATAACGATTTTTTAAAAATGCTATTTTGTTGGGTTTTTTTTTTACCTTTGAATTGATAACTTAATATTGTTTTGTTTCAGAATAGGACGTAAGAAAGTACTTCTTATGTCAGTGACATGTACCTTTGGCGTCACCATAGGCATTTCATTCGTCAACTCGTATGGTGCCTTTGTTCTTCTCCGATTCTTCACAGCATTTTTCTGTATAGGACAGTTTCTCACAGCTTTTGTTATTGGTAAGTACAGGCGTAAATAGAAATATAGGCGGTCCCGATATCTCATTGGTTGAATTGTCTGCTCACAATCATCATCAATCGTGGCTTGTACTCTTGAGCACGTTGCCGGTCAACTGTCTCCACGAATCACGATCCTCTGAGGTGCGCATGAAATCTGCGTTGCTTTTTAAATCACTTTTGGCCATTCTAGGTTGTTTTTTTAGATATGTTATTCTTTGTCTTTCTCTAGCTCTCTTCCCTTCGATCATCCCAGATGTTACCAACTTTTCTATTCCGTCTCTTCTCCACAGTCTCATAAACCGTAACTGCCTATTTTTGATGGTATCGATAAACATTCCATTCGTACAGCCTAACTTGTCTGTCCATGATAGCCTCAACATTCTTCTATACATCCACATCACAAATGCCTCTAACCTCCTAGTACATTCTTAGTCAAGCGTTCACGTTTCACAACCGTATAAAAGGCTACTTATAACATATTATGTTTCCACTACTTTCATTCTGGTCTTCAACTTTAGGTTGTTGTTTGACACAACTGGTCGCATTTTATGGAACACGTTCTTTTATTTTATACCATGAATTTAGTATTTTACCATCTGGGAGAAGGTTTTGTCAGATTAAATGTAGAACTAACAAGTATAAATCAACGTTCGTTCCATCAGCAATAAAAATGTTGAATATTTCATATGGTAATGCAAAACCACGGATTGATGCGTTGACTGATTGACTGATTAATTTATTTAATGTTAGATTAAGTGACCAATTGATAATGATGATAATATTTGGTGTTGAATTGCCAAAAATGTAACGAATTGAAAATGAAATGAATATGTTTATGTTGTGTATATCGCACGCGTGAAAGGAAGAGAGGAAGAGAGGGAGAGAGAGAGAGAGAGAGAGAGAGAGAGAGAGAGAGAGAATAAGTAGGAGTGAAGTATCTGTTCAATGTTATAGTTATCATATAACGTTATAACAAGTGTAACTAAATGACAAATTGCCATATTTATGGACAATAAAGATCTATTATTATTATTATTATTATTATTATTATTATTATTATTATTATTATTATTATTATTATTATTATTATTATTATTATTATTTTGCCATTGCTATTCTTTGTTTTATATCCTCTATGTCACGCGTGTCACGGGTAATGAACGTGTCTAAATATTTAAATTTCTTTAAAGTTTGATGGACTCTCCTTTGCTTGACAAGTAGAAGGTCGTGTTGTGATCATTCTTTGAGACTAGCATGCATTCGGTTTTTTAACATTTTAACCAGAAGACATCTACAGGAACATTACCTATAACTCTCAACAACGACCTAAAAAGACTAAACGATACACATCAGACGCACACATACACACACACACACATATATACACACACACACACACACACACACACAATTGGAATCACTGGGGATGATAGTTCAGAATAGACACCTAGATAACCACGCCTCTTGGACGCATAGATATATGTGGGAGTAGACTTGATGCATAGATATGTGTGGGAGTAGACTTGATGCATAGATATGTGTGGGAGTAGACTTGATGCATAGATATATGTGGGAGTAGACTTGATGCATAGATATATGTGGGAGTAAACTTGATGTATAGATATGTGTGGGAGTAGACTTGATGCATAGATATATGTGGGAGTAGACTTGATGCATAGATATGTGTGGGAGTAGACTTGATGCATAGGTATGTGTGGGACTAGACGATGCATAGATATGTGTGGGAGTAGACTTGATGCATAGGTATGTGTGGGACTAGACTTGATGCATAGATATGTGTGGGAGTAGACGATGCATAGATATGTGTGGGAGTAGACTTGATGCATAGATATGTGTGGGAGAAGACGTGATGCATAGATATGTGTGGGAGTAGACTTGATGCATAGATATGTGTGGGAGTAGACTTGATGCATAGGTATGTATGGGAGTAGACGATGCATAGATATGTGTGGGAGTAGATTTGTGGGACTAGACTTGATGTATAGATATGTGTGGGAGTAGACTTGATGCATAGGTATGTTGGGACTAGACTTGATGCATAGATATGTGTGGGAGTAGACGATGCATAGATATGTGTGGGAGTAGACTTGATGCATAGGTATGTGTGGGACTAGACTTGATGCATAGATATGTGTGGGAGTAGACTTGATGCATAGGTATGTGTGGGACTAGACTTGATGCATAGATATGTGTGGGAGTAGACGATGCATAGATATGTGTGGGAGTAGACTTGATGCATAGATATGTGTGGGAGAAGACGTGATGCATAGATATGTGTGGGAGTAGACTTGATGCATAGATATGTGTGGGAGTAGACTTGATGCATAGGTATGTGTGAGAGTAGACGATGCATAGATATGTGTGGGAGTAGACTTGATGCATAGATATGTGCGGGAGTAGACGATGCATAGATATGTGTGGGAGTAGACTTGATGCATAGGTATGTGTGGGAGTAGACGATGCATAGATATGTGTGGGAGTAGACTTGATGCATAGATATCTGTGGGGGTAGACTTGATGCATAGATATTTGTGGGGGGGGGGGTAGAATTGATGCATCTATATTTGTGGGAGTAGACGATGCATAGATATTTGTGAGGGGTAGACTTGATGCATAGATATGTGTGGGGGTAAACTTGATGCATATATATGTGTGGGAGTAGACGATGCATAGATATTTGTGAGGGGTAGACTTGATGCATAGATATGTGTGGGGCTAGACTTGATGCATAGATATGTGTGGGAGTAGACTTGATGCATAGATATTTGTGGGGGTAGACTTGATGCATAGATATGTGTGGGAGTAGACTTGATGCATAGATATGTGTTGGAGTAAACTTGATGCATAGATATGTGTGGGAATAGACTTGATGCATAGATATGTGTGGGGGTAGACGTGATGCATAGATATATGTGGGAGTAGACTTGATGCATAGATATGTGTGGGAGTAGACTTGATGCATAGATATGTGTGGGAGTAGACTTGGTGCATAGATATGTGTGGGAGTAGACGATGCATAGATATGTGTGGGAGTAGACTTGATGCATAGATATGTGTGGGAGTAGACTTGATGCATAGATATGTGTGGGAGTAGACTTGATGCATAGATATGTGTGGGAGTAGACTTGGTGCATAGATATGTGTGGGAGTAGACGATGCATAGATATGTGTGGGAGTAGACTTGATGCATAGATATGTGTGGGAGTAGACTTGATGCATAGATATGTGTGGGAGTAGACGTTGCATAGATATGTGTGGGGGTAGACGTGATGCATAGATATGTGTGGGGGTAGACGATGCATAGATATGTGTGGGAGTAAACTTGATGCGTAGAATTCTTGGATAGCTAATTGGTTGTTTGGATAATGAGCAGTGTAATTTTAAGAGAAGCATAATTTTCAAAAAATGCTAGGGGTGCAACGAAGGTAAAAGTAAACTTTCGCGATCAAGAACATAAAACATACAGATACAATGAATGTCAAACGGTGGACTGTCCCCTGTAATGAATTCAAAACAAATATAAAAATGACTGGAAATATTTCTGCTTTTAAAAGGTTTTAAAATGTCTACATAGTAAGGTACGTGTGTGTTCGTGTGTTATGCATTTGAGTAGTGAGGAAAGAATGAAAGAGAGAG
>NC_088362.1:92104658-92107158 GCF_034508935.2 Berghia stephanieae | reverse complement strand
TTAATGTTTTTTTGTTTGTTTTTTTTTAAATTATTGGCTGAAAGGGGTTTCAGTCGAAACGTTCAGTATTTGGTATTTTTTTCTTTTTGAAGCTCTTATATTCATGTTTAGTAATTACTTTTTCCAATCCACGGCTTCTAGCAATTTGTATCACTTTTTATACAGCTTAGAAGCCTTGTGGTATGTCGCTCCCATCGGACCATTTGGTTTTTGGTTCGAGTCCCTCTATTGGCGCGCAACCTTGAGTCATTATGGAAGCTATTTTACTCACATTCTGCCACGGCAATCAGGTGTCAAATGGATATATGTCCGTTAACAGCGTCATCTTGTCGAAAAAATAATCATTGTAAAAGTGTATTACAGGCTTCATGTCTCATTTACACGTTTTGCATTGTTGTGGTTTTGGATCTCTTGTAAAGCGCCTTGAGCTCTTTTAGCGGATATTGAATTGACTTTACCCAATGCCTTTCCCCAGCAAGGTCGATCCATTTTACAGCTTCGGTTGTTTCGTAGATCAATGTTGTGAACGCATTCAACTCGTCTCTATTAACCAGTAGATTTTTTAACCAGTCAAAACATGGAATTTGTAACACACCTTCACACGTGCTCGGACAAACATAGTTGGTTGTTTATAAACGATAACGTGAATGATATGAACCTCTCTCTGATCGTTGTTATTATTTTATACCGGGTGAAAAATTATCACATAATTCTCCAGATTATATTATTAACTTTTAAGTTTACACTTAGTTTTCTGTGTTGGTTCTATTGGTCGAGGCGGTAGAACAGTGGGTATTTTACTTATATACATATCATCGATAGTAAAACTTGTCTAATTTGCTATGTTTACCTATCATTGCCATTATTTACATTATGACGACTGTCCAAGAGACGTGGTTATCTAGGTGTCTATTCTGAACTATCATCCCCAGTGATTCCAATTGTGTGTGTGTGTGTGTGTGTGTGTGTGTGTGTATGTGCGTGTGATGTGTATCGTTAGGTCTTTTTAGGTCGTTGTTGAGAGTTATAGGTAATGTTGCTGTAGATGTCTTCTGGCTCTTTTCTTGTGTTCTTGCATTTAGTGGAGAATACGCTACTAAACGTTATTTTGTACTCTCTTAATTTTGAGAGATGTGTAATGTGTTCAGCGCTGGAAGGCTGCTTTTCACAGAGCTCTTAAAATTATTGCATTTTACGGCTGTTTTAAGTGTTATTTCTATATAAGACGAATTTTATTTCATATTCAGGGGATTTCTTATGACTTTGTGCTGCTTTTGACGAAATTTCGTGAATTTTAAACAATTAATTTAGCAATATTTTAAAGTTTTGTAAATTTTTGGCAAGGATTTTATCATCTATTGAGACCATTTTTGTTTACTTTTTACGATTTTAAGAAGAAAAAAACAACAGTGAACTATTTTAATTGTATTACAACGGTCGACGATGAACATCGAAAATGACACCTGAACTAACTATTGTTATAACTATTCACCCCAACACCTACGTACAATACGACACACATTTAATAATACACCGAATTTAGAAATAGTGAACATTTTGAGATCTTTTGAATTATTCAAGGCATACAGAAAAATAACAAAAAGAGGAAATAAAGGTGGAAGGAAACAAAATCAAAAACCAGGAGAAGCCAAAGAAAACATCAAAAACAACTCAGTCAAATTAAAATGCAATAATTTAAATTCTACTAATAACAATGACGGAAGGCAACGGAAAACCACGGTCACTAACAAACTTTCCCAGGAGATCAGCTGTCCCGAACACGTTGAACGTTTCAAACTGGTGCGAAATGAAACAATCACATTGGCCACGTGGAATATACGTACATTAAACCATTTAGGAAAATTTGAAAACGTTATTCAAGAAATGAAAAAGTTCCAAATTAACATCCTTGGAATCTCAGAAACGAAGTGGAAGGGAGAATGAGTAGTTAAAGAAGATGATTTTGTATTGTATTATGCAGGTGGAAAACATCATGAAAAAGGAGTTGGAATTTTTTTAGATAAATCAACATCAAAGTGCTATTTAGATCATGTTGCAATCTCAGAAAGAGTTATTTTAGTAAAGTTGAAAGGAAACCGGTTTAATGTTAATATTATTCAAATATATGCCCCAACATCAGACAGTGATGAAAACACAATTGAGACATTCTATCAAGATATGGAACAAGCATTAAAACAATGTAAATCTGATGAAATTCGTTTAATAATTGGTGATTTCAATGCAAAGGTTGGTAACGAGAGAGTTGAAAATATCATTTGCACCACGGACTAGGTACCAAAAATGATAGAAGGGAAAGACTTGTCGACTGATGCAGATTGGAAAACCTTACTATTGTCAATACATGGTTTAAAAACCACGATAGAAAGAAGTGGACATGGATAAGCCCAGGTGGCCTTTATAAAAATCTGATAGACTTTATTCTGGTCCAACATCGATTCAGAGATATCGAACGCAACGCAACAACTATTCCAAGCGCAGA
>NC_088362.1:92092158-92099658 GCF_034508935.2 Berghia stephanieae | reverse complement strand
CAGCAGCACTATCCCGCTCACGCTAATTTAGGTGTATTGTTATCAAAATAAATAAAATTCAATCTCGTATAAAATGCTTCTCCTTTGTGTTCTTGCCATATCTCCCAGAGTGACCTCGTCAAGTTAAATGTGGGCGTGGCTCTTCCACTCGTTATTTTTGGCGGGGCATCAGTGGCGGCAGGAGTGCTTGCACTTTCTTTGCCAGAGACGACCAATAAAATTCTACCTGACAGCATTCAAGATGCCAAGGTTTTCGGAAGGTAAGGATTAATGGTTATTCTGTGACCTCTTGTTGCTATGCCTGGCATACTATAGATAGTATGCGCACGGCTAAGAAGCTCACCGGAAGTATAACGGACTAACACATAAAACTCTGTGAGGGCAGAATATGAATAGCATAAGATACGCAGACGATGGTACTCTGATAGCCCCTGTAGCACAGTAATCATGTCCTCGCTGGGACAGAAATGTTCTCTGGGTGACAAGTATATTTTTGTTTATATACAGACAACAGTGGAGAATCCGCAATAATTGCGGGGATATTAAGGCTAATACAGACAGACATTCATCTTATTTGTTATGATACTACGTATATTGGATTCAGTAGTCTGAGTCACGCCGCCCGGCAACGGCGGCCATCTTGGTTCTAAACAAAGAAAATCATTACTTTTTATTCTTCATTCTGGCTAGAACTTTTAATATGCCTTGTGATCAGAATGTTAAAAGTCAAAACATGATCAAATTTATGTTTTATTTCCCCTCTGGATACGCTTTTATGCTCGCCGGAGAAATATTTCATACGGGCGTCTGCCATTGTTCTGATAGTTTAGAGCCAGTGTTACTAAGTTACCATGCGTCATTAGGAAGGAAGTGACGATACGACTATTGAATCCTATTGTGGAAAGTACCATCAATCAAGACGATCAACGATCAAGATCGGTTAAGTATGAAGTGTGTCGGTGCGCGCAAAGGAAATTGGGAACAGGGCGACCGGCCAGATTACGATTCGCAACGTCAAATGACCGATCATAATCATCATGCCCGAGTGAGATGACACGCGGATGCATTAATCTTTTTTTTTTTAATATTAAGCCCAGACACGCTGTTTATAAAGAGCCTAGCTAACGTTACATTTTAAAAATACTTATATCTTAACAAAATAGTCTATGAAGACATTGTCAAAATTATAAATATTACGAACTGATAGAGCAGTAAAGTTAGGTGCCCCAAACGAAACAAAGGTCGAGAAGCACGTGGCAAACCACATGTTCCTGTCTTGACAGCTCACGTTCCAATGTAAATAATAGAAAAAAATAACCTTTAAAATTTGGCTGTTAGGTGGCAAAAGAAACACATATTCATAAATACTCGATCACGCATCAAATAATGTCTAGATATGGATATTTTATGGAACAAAAGGTAAAATTTTCTAAAATTTATCAAAAGTTACAGTCTATCTATTTTTAGACCAGAGCAAATTATTGCGCTGGTGTGAACAAAACGAGGATTATTCGGAGCCTGATTTTCATAATAATTTAGCCTTATATTATTATTTCTGCAACTGTTAGATTTTATGTAAACATATTTTCAATACTGAAAGTGTATTGCCTACAACTCAAACTACAAAATTGGGAGACCTATATTGTGCGTAAATTATTCCGGTCCCTAACGTAAATCACTAGCAACTTGTTATTGTTTACGTTTGGGGCACCTAACTTTACTGCTCTATTTTTAAATGCAGATTATATTGACCAAAGAATATTCTTAATAAAGTTTACACTTTTGAAAGAAAATTATAATGTCACATGCTAATCACTGAAGTTTTAATAGTTTGTAACTTACAAAATGTTTCTTTTTTCATTAAATAAGGGAGATAACTCTTTAATTGTTAATTGGCCGTCTAAATTGCGATTTCCGGGGCCAAGCATCGAGCATAACGAGCGACCAAATTATGACAAATCCGGAGGCCAAATGATTCATGATTACGCCCTGGCAGATATTCTAAATAACCATTTATTGAATCAACGAGTCAATACATTAACCTTAATGGGCACGATCTATATTACCTTTCCATGTGCTCGAGGTCATTGGTCACATTGCAAAATGTGTTCAAAGTGACCTACATAGTGAAAAGTGTTCACAGATTTTGAAATATCTAACATCACAATAATAATTGGTCATTATATTCAGCTTGACTCATTGGTATGTTTATAACTTTTGTAAACAAATCAGCGTGTTTATATTTGTAAAGAATATCCAATCGTTGGGCAGCAACAAATCATGTGATTGATGACTTGGTTGGACGAAAACATGAATATAGATCGCTCCCATTGAATAAAGGTTTGCAAGTTACTCGTATAGATAGTATGCAGATGACGTCACTCAGGCCTTTGTTATTGTTTTTGCCATCCGCGTTTGTGAGTTGTTCTCACTAAACTGTATTAACCAGACTATAAAAGTTCTTGGTTACACAGAGTTTGTGTGTTGGTCCGTTATACTTCCGGATGGCAATGTTGTGAACTCCTTGGCCAAGCGCATTCTATCTATATCAATCTGCGAAAAATAGTTTTATAATTTTTTAGATTTGCCAGTAATTCTGTGCTCGATGATCAAAAAATTAACCTTGGCTGTACGGAACAAAATTGATCCACAACCCTAATTTTTTAGAATAGATTATTACGACTTATACATTTGTAAACAATACATTACAGCTCGGGCAAATAGTGTAGAAAAGTCGTGACGTCAAATCTTCTACTATTCCGGTTCCAAATCCTTGGAAGTGTGTATGTAACTAGTCCTTCGGAGGACTATTGATAATGAATAGGTTACTTATTCAATTTTAAGGTGGCAGAACTATTATAGTAGCAGGATTTATAGATAGATTCTTAAGATTACGGGACGCCAAAGAGCGAGGATGGATGATTTTTATTGACGACCAGCATATATTTTGAAAAGATGATTAGATAGCATCATTCTGAAACCAGAAGGTCATTTACACAAGCTATGTATCCAGTCCTTCGTAAGAATGGTATTACATTCCCAATGAGATTGGAACCAGTTTTTTGAAATCACACCTTTTTTAAAAACCTTATTTACGTCTCACGTCATTGGTTGATTTAGTCAAAAAGGAAATACAGAGAAACAAAATTCACGAAATTGGTATCATCCTGTTGTTACAGGATTGGTTCACAGGCAGAAAGTAGAATGGACAAAGTTGACGTTACTTTGATCTTTGTTATCATTTCAGGCAGCGAAAGAGGTGATGTTTTCTCATTTAATTCTTTTTAATACAGTGTAGATCTATCTTTAAACATTTTTAGAAAGTCCTTCAGGGCCATTAAGGCACATGAAGCCGGAGTTTATCCCATTTCTATCGCGTGAAACAGATTAAAGCAATTACTTGCTACTTTAGATAGGACGCGAGTCTATCGCTAAGCACTATCTGACATTGTCAGACCCAGCTACCCAATCATAAACTTTAAGAGGTAGTCCATCAGAGCCAAAAGGCCCATAGATTATTCCGGTTTCCATCGCGTGAAACTGACAATATTAATGGGAGCGATCTATATTCATGTTTTCGTCCAACCAGGTCATCAATCACATGATTTGTTGCTGTCTAACAATACGCTTCAACAGTCACTTCCCTCGTAATGACGTATGGTAACTTAGTAACAGGCTCTATACTATCGGAACAATGGCGACGCCCTTTTGAAATGTTTCTCCGACGAGCATAAAAGCATATCCAGAGGAAAAAAACATTATAAATCAGATCATGTTTTGACTTTTACACACTCTGATCACAAGTCATATGAAAAGTTCTATCCATCATGAAGATTAAAAGGATCGATTTTCTTTGTTTAGAACCATAATGGCCGCCGTTGCTGGGCGACGTGACACCAGACTATTGAATCCATTGGATATTTCATAACATGCTGCTTTGTTTACAAAAGTTATAAACATACTAATGTGTCAAGCTGAACAAAATAACCAATCGTGATGTTCGATATTTAAAAAGCTGTGAACACTTCTCACTTAGTGGGTCACTTGGAGCACATTTAACAATGTGACCAATGACCCCGAGCACATGGAAAGTTAATATCGATCATGCCCATTGTCATTTTAAAAAATCACGATATCACTCCTTGATCGATCTCGGTCCATTTGCTTGTGAATGAAGGCTACACATTATTTGGTGTGTTAGGTACGATTGATTTGTGGGGCACAACATCAATAACACGTATCATGTAATTGATATTCGGGTAATAATTTATTCACAACATTTCGCCAGCCAGATATAACTTACCAACACACAAAACTGAGTGACCTTGACCGTTCATATTCTGATTGATACAATTTAGTGAGATCAACTCATAAAAATGGCTGCTTATAAACAATAACAAAGAGCTGAGTGACGTAAATTTGATTCCGTCTATAGATAGAATGAAGTTGACGTCACTCAGGTCTTTATTAATGTTTTTTGTCATCCGCTTTTATGATTAATTCTCACTAAACTGTATTAACCAGACTATAAACGTTCAAGGTTACACACAGTTTTGTGTGGTGGTCCGTTACACTTCCGGATGGCAATGTTGTGAGCTTCTTAGCCAAGCGCGTGCACTTGGCTAAGAAGCTCACAACATTGCCATCCGGAAGTGTAACGGACCAACACACAAAACGGTGTATGTCTTGAACATTTATAGATAGTTCAAAGATGACGCCACCCATGTCTTTGTTATTGTTTTTTGCCATCCGCGTTTATGAGTACTTCTCACTAAACTGTATTAACCAGACTAGTAAAAAACGGTAAGGGCTGCCTGAAGCCGGTGATCGTAAAATACTAACGAAAGAGTGAAAATGGAAAGGCTTCGTATGGGAACAAAACAGACAATGGACGTTTCGGGTACAAACCCTTCGTCAGCACAACAATACACAAATAAACGTGGAAAACAAATAAAATATAATGAAAAATAACTTGTATCGTCTGTACTCAATGGTGGTTGCAGTATGAATGAAATGTTAGCGTGGCGTGGGTAGAGGATAGGGTGCCCCAGGGGGGTGATCTAATTGATAAGCAAAGGTCAGCGTCAGGGAACAGAACTTTCCAGACTATAATGGAAGATAAAAGACATATTGGTAGTAGTAGTAGTAGTAGTAGTAGTAGTAGTAGTAGTAGTAGTAGTAGTAGCAGTAGTAGTAGTAGTAGTAGTAGTAGTAGTAGTAGTAGTAGTAGTAGTAGTAGTAGTAGTAGTAGAAGTTGTAGTAGTAGTAGTTGTAGTAGTATTAGTCGTAGTAGTAGTAGTAGTAGTAGTAGTAGTAGTAGTAGTAGTAGTAGTAGTAGTAGTAGTAGTAGTAGTATTAGAAGAACGCTGTAGTGGAACAGTAGGGGGTGGTGGAGGGGGCGAGGTGAAAGGGTCACGGCGGAGGTGGGGGGGGGGGGTTGTTGGATGAGCGAAGGTCGAATCTTCGCGAAGGAACGATGCGATAGTAAAGTGGATGGAATACACCGATAAATAGATAGATGGATAGACAGATAGATAGGTAGATAGACAGAAAAGAGGGGAGAGAAGGGAGAGAGAGAGAGAGAGAGAGAGAGAGAAAATAAAAAAATAAAAAAAAAAATAAAATAAAAAAATAAAAAAAAAAGGGGGGGGGGACAGGGAAAGGGGGGGGGGGTTGGTTTGAGGCGGACCGGTAGAGAGGGGGAATTAGAGAGAGAGAGGGGGGTACAAAGAAAGAAGAACGTCCGACCAGTCCCGCACTGAGTCGGATGTACGTCGCTTCATGCGTATTTTACGCTTGAAGTATCACTTCAAAGACGATGAACGTGACCATGACTATGACCGTGACCCTGAGGATCCGTTTGCCGCTTTCTCACGACGTAAAAGAAACTGGACTCCTAGTCCTGGCAAGTCCCCTACACTCGACCTGTTTATCCAGACTTGTCTTAGACAGATAGAGGCACTACGACCCACACCTATCAAGAGGTCTAACCTCACCCGTCTTGAATGGGCTGCCGTACGTTCACTTAGATCACGTCGTGATATAGTGATCAAAGCGGCTGATAAAGGAGGGGCCGTAGTTGTTTGGGACGCTGAGCTCTATAGAGCTGAGGGCCACAGGCAATTGAGTGACCAGATATTTTATGAGAAAGTGACTTCGGACCCAACACTTGCTAACAACACCAGAGTCCACCAGACAATCCAGTCTTTGGTATCGCAGGGAGAATTACCTAGTAGAGCAGAGGTCCTTAAACACGACCCCAGCGACCTAGGTAATCCATGTTTTTACATGCTCCCTAAGATACACAAGATACGGGAATTGTCTGACACTCCACCTGGAAAGCCGATTGTGTCGGCTATCTCGTGCCCCACTGAGAAGGTATCGCAGTTCCTCGATGCGGTATTTCAACGTATAGTTCCCACCCTGCCATCGTACATCAAGGACACTAACCATGCTCTTGGTGTCATTGACGAAATTCGATTCCAGGATGAACGTCCACGGCTGATTTTCACCATGGATGTGAAGGCACTGTACACATCCATACCGCATCCTGACGGACTGCGTGCCATCAGGCATTTCGTCGACCGTCATCCATTACCAGGGATTTCCAGCAACAGCATTGTGAGGCTCACCGAACTTGTGCTCACACTCAACACTTTTGAGTTCAATGATGTATTTTTCCATCAGATCTCAGGTGTTGCGATGGGCACCAAGATGGGTCCCTCATATGCTAACCTCTTCATGGGCTACCTTGAGGAAACCTTCTTCCATCAGTACAGTGGACCTGCCCCCGAGCTGTTCAAAAGGTACATTGACGACTGTTTCGGCATTACGTCATTGACCCACAGCCAGTTGAAGGGGTTCATCCTAGCGATGGACTCCTTCCACCCGTCCATAGAGTACACTTATGAGATTTCAACCTCTGAGGTGAACTTTTTGGACATCAAGGCTGTATTGACCAGAACGGGAGTACGGACCACTGTACACTACAAGGAAACGGACAGTCACAGCTACCTGCTCTATCGGTCATCCCATCCGGTGAAGTGCAAAGACTCCATCCCATTCAGTCAGATACTCCGCTTGCGGAGACTCTGTCTGGAAGATGATGAATTTGCGCTTCAACGTGATCGCATGCTCGATTTTTTTAGGGCACGGGAATATCCCGAAAGGGTTTTGCTTAAGGCTGTCCGGAAAGCCAGCCTCGTGTCGAGAGAAGCAGCAATGAGGCCTCGCAATGCCAGGAAGCAGGAGACACAGCGTCCCATTTTAGTCCTCACGCATCACCCCCATGCCGATCAAGTGAGGAACATCCTATTGCAGAACTATGGGATCCTCCAGGCGGGCGAAGACACCCACAGAGTTTTCTCAGAACCCCCGTTGGTAGCATATCGACGGGATCGTAACCTGAGGGATCTCCTTGTCAGAAGCCGCCTGGAACCCATACCTAGGGATGGACCTAAAGCCAGATCGTGTATGCGACCCCGATGCAAGACTTGTGGG
>NC_088362.1:92084658-92089658 GCF_034508935.2 Berghia stephanieae | reverse complement strand
TTTCTATGTTATATGTTTGTGTTGAGAATATTGGCTATTAAGCTTAACTGCTGGTCAAAATTATTCGCGATGGTGGTGTACGAACGAATCGGCGGTCTCAAGAAGTGGGTGAGAGAGGGATCTAGTAATGACTTTGAGTTTGAAACGAATATTTTTGTGTTCGTTGATAGCTCACACGGTAGAGCCACGCTCTCACCTGCCAGGCGGAGTTGTCGTACCAATAAGGTCGCAGGTTCAAACCCCACCACCGCCGCGAAAAAAAAATTTTCATTCTCTATTGTCTTCTGGCACTTTTCTATTCACTTCATATCTTGTTGTTACCAACATAAGTGCCTGCTCCACTCACTTTTCTGAATTAAAAATACTACTACTACTACTACTACTACTACGACTAATACTACTACAACTACTACTACTACAACTTCTACTACTACTACTGCTACTACTACTACTACTACTACTACTACTACTACTACTGCTACTACTACTACTACTACTACTACTACTACTACTACCAATACGAACGAATCGGCGATCTCAAGAAGTGGGTGAGAGAGGGATCTAGTAATGACTTTGAGTTTGAAACGAATATTTTTGTGTTCGTGGATAGCTCACACGGTAGAGCCACGCTCTCACCTGCCAGGCGGAGTTGTCGTACCAATAAGGTCGCAGGTTCAAACCCCACCACCGCCGCGAAAAAATTTTTTATTCTCTATTGTCTTCTGGCACTTTTCTATTCACTTCATATCTTGTTACTACTACCAATATGTCTTTTATCTTCCATTATAGTCTGGAAAGTTCTGTTCCCTGACGCTGACCTTTGCTTATCAATTAGATCACCCCCCTGGGGCACCCTATCCTCTACCCACGCCACGCTAACATTTCATTCATACTGCAACCACCATTGAGTACAGACGATACAAGTTATTTTTCATTATATTTTATTTGTTTTCCACGTTTATTTGTGTATTGTTGTGCTGACGAAGGGTTTGTACCCGAAACGTCCATTGTCTGTTTTGTTCCCATACGAAGCCTTTCCATTAACCAGACTATAAACCTTCCAGGTTACACACAGTTTTTACCTCCGGATGGCAATGTTGTGAACTTTTTAGCCAAGTGCATACTATCTATAGTCTGGATAATACAGTTCAGTGAGTATTACTCATAAATGTGGATGGTAAAAAACAATAACAAAGACCCGAGTGACGTCAACTTCATTCTATCTATACATAGTGTGTGTGTTAATTACGATTGTTTTAGGCTTGAATAGGAGAGTGCCTACTGGCAATCTTATTTTCAAAAACATTCTTTTCATTCTCCAGAAAACCTCGCAAGAACGAATATGCTTTGGACCACTTACCTAGTGACCATTTGGAAAAAGACAACTTGGCGTTCAAATTCTAGAGTAGTTATTATTCTATAACATTTTGATGGTTCTTTGTGTGTGTGTGTGTGTGTGTGTGTGTGTGTGTGTGTGTGTGTATGTGAGTGAGTTTGTGTGATTGTGTGTGTGTGTTGATGTGTGTATTTGAGAGAGAGAGAGAGAGAAAGAGGAGAGAGAGAGAGAGAGAGAGAGAGAGAGAGAGAGAGAGAGAGTATGTTTAAGTATGTTTAAAATAATATTATGAAGTAATTAGTGCCGGAGTGTGTAGATTATTATTAAAATTAATGTCCGACTTTTTCTATTGTTATATTGTTATTCCATAAATATTGTCCTAAAATAAAACATAATATTGCATTTGAACAGATGGTTTATATATAAGATTCATTTTTTGTTGTTTAACTTATCGGCCAAAGTCCATAGATCTTTTATCATTACATAATATACAATCAACTCACGCTTTATTGTGATATTTGCATTTCAGTTTTTGTTAATACCTATGTTATGGTTTACTGAATTATTGTTATTTTTTTTTTTCTATTGTTGAAAATTGTTACCTTTCAACTGAATAAAATAAATTATGAAATCATTTTTTTATCATGTTGTCATTCATTTTCAATTCAAAAAATTCTGAATGTCCAATCAATGACCAATTTATTCAAATTCAGATACTCTAATGGCAGAGGGGAGGTGATTGGGTAGGGGGGGGGGTGAGGGACTGGAGACACAATTTTTCAATCGTTGGGTCGCGATTTCATCATCATCATCATCATCATCATCATCATCATCATCATCATCATCATCATCATCATCATCATCAGCAGCAGCAGCAGCAGCATCAACAACAACACAGCCTCACCCACACTGGATCAGGGTAAAGGCCACCAAGACGTCCTCTAAATCCCTCGTCCCCGACCCCGACGCTTTATTCTACACTATTACTTTCCTCCTCTATGAATGTCCCTTTCCATCACTCTATCCCAAGAAACCCGTGGCCCTTTTCTTGTTATCAGCCAATATGGATCTCGTCAATCTAGTCAAAATTTTGTCATGCTAATATTTTCTTGATTGTGAACCCAATTCATCCGTCTCTTCTCGGCATCATCTCTTATCTGACTCTTTCCTTTTCTTCCTCATACTTCTTAGTTGGTAATCAGATCAGTTTATCATATCATAAATGGTTGTCTTAAAGTCTTGTTGAAGGTTACATCAGGTCTGCAATCACAACATTCATGCCCTAAGACCTTAAAGATATTCAACACTGCTGGAAAAGGGAAATGTTGCTGTTGGAAGCCCGAAGAAATAAATAGCAATTGGAAATGAAAAGGAAGCTTCACTTTTTTCGACAAATATAGATACTGTGGAAGTTTAAAGCCATCCTCAGGTCTCTCATTCGTCTTCATTGTTCATTCATCGTGTTTTATTGATAAAGGAAACACCCGAAACGTCGACACTATCTGTCTTCGTAGATTAAATGGAGGACTCCTTTTCATTTCCTATTTGTTATTTAAAGGTATTAAAGAAACGGTTTCGGGGTGGGGGGGGGGGGGGGAACATGATACAATATATAGCGCAATATCCACTATATTTTGTCTTAACTGTATTATTCAATGATTTTTTACTAACATCACCATTGAAAATGTAGGACGATCACAGTCAGGGAGACCGTTACATTTTTTTTGACAGATTATCGCTGTTACTGGCCTTGTTCTTGTTTTACGGACATTGTAAGAGAATTTGACGAAAAAATAAACATTTTCCAAGGACTCAACTTTGTCTGCCACTGCGGGACTCAAACCAGAGACACACGGGTCAGACACTGAGTGTCATGGGACAAATCCACAAAGTTGTATATAGGAAACCAAATGAAGGGAATGAGTGTAGTCATAGTCATATGAAAAAAACCATTGCACACGATATAAAGGACAACCAAGATAGGGAGTAAGGTGAAAAACAACACAAAACCCTGTGCTGGGAATTAACACAAACATGCGAGTCGTGTATTCCAAAATGATGCTAAGCTGTTAAAAGCTGTGGACTATAAAAATTTATAAACAAAAATGAATATAACAGCTTCAAAGCTGTATGAAGATTTTGGAATGTAAACAAGTTGAAAGGACGTACCGAATATTTCTCTGCTCCGGACCTGGTTTTTTTAGTCTTGTATTTACGTTTTCATTGTTCTTGTTGTTGGCTAAAGAAAGGTTTTGAGCCCGAAACATTCCGTGTTTGGTATTTTGTTCTTTTTCAAAGCTGTTATATTGATTTTTGTTTATTCCTTGATTCATATATTCTTGCGTTTTGAAATTTCTAACGAGTTCCCAATCGTTGCACAAGGCTTGTGATTGCATGATGAGGACAAATTTGGATAACAACATGCAAGGAATCTTTTATTCTATGTATGCCTTAAACGATTTTGTTTTTTACATTTCTGATTGAAAGGCATTATAACAATTTTAAAGAATCAAAACAATTCAATAAATAAAGTGTCCTGTGTTGAAGGATGAAAATGGTGCTGCTTGAAGCTCGAAAGAAAGGGACATCCTTGAGAAATCATTTTCACTCATTGTGATCTGGAGCGTTCACGACCGCCTGTGGATATGCAGATAAAATGAAGAAGAAATTACTTGTTATAAATTGAAAGTCACTAACCAGATCAATATTTTATTAATACTCTTAATAGGATTCAATAGTCGTAACGTCACTTCCTTCCTAATGACACATGGTAACTTAGCAACACTGGCTCTAAACTATCGGAACAATGGCGGATGCAGTATGAAATATTTCCCCGGCGAGCATAAAAGCGTATCCAGAGGAAAAAACCCCATAAATTTGATCATGTTTTGACTTTTACACATTCTGATCACAAGGCATATTTAAAGTGCTAGCCAGCATGAAGAATAAAAAGTAATGATTTTCTTTGTTTAGAACCAAGATGGCCGCCGTTGCCGGGCGGCGTGACGTCAGATTACTGAATCCAATTGTGTAACCTTCGTACCATCATCTCTAATCTCTTCCTGAGCAATTATTTTCCATATGTATGTCCAAAAAAAGGCCATGGTACCAATACTAGATTAAAGCATATAATTAGGAAGACATGTTTTTCAAAATCGATACGTGTGAGGGTTTTTTGGTGTGTGGGTAGGCCGTTTAATTATTCCCTAACCATAGCTTCTAAATCTGGTAAATATATTTTATCGTCGGTACAGGTGTCCTTCATTGCTTCAACGTATTATATTTATACCATGCATATGAATATTGATCTTCAATAAATTTGTTCTTTTTATACATTGTCTGATAATCTAAATTGCTGAGATCTCCATGTTATGGGAATGCTCTCATATACAAATTAGCATGTCTGATAACCGAACGGAATTATGGGCCCCGATTTAACATCGCTCAATAGACTGTATTTTGCGTTGGTTTGAGAGTACATCCATTACAATGGGCCATAACAATTTGAATTATCAGACCTGCAAATAAATAAACGTCGTCTCAAACCAATGACAATAAATACGTTCTATGACAAATGTGATACGTGCAATTGTGTTCGGTCATCTGACTTATCAAGATATGATTGGAGATTATTTTGAAGGATATGCTAACAATCTTCCGAATG
>NC_088362.1:92077158-92082158 GCF_034508935.2 Berghia stephanieae | reverse complement strand
CCGAGCCTGTTATCAGAGGAATATATTATCCAAGCCTGTCAACTGCCTGAAAAGGTAAACTTACGAACCTGACATATCATCATAAGTTACGTAATATATTCACATTTCTATTTGTAACTGCCACAATCACTATTTATCTCTTTTCATTAAATTTCATCTTTATTTTTATTTCATTTTAAACAAATCGTTAATTGTTTTTCATTTATAGTAACTAGTAAATTCTGGGGCCTCATTCTACAATATATATTTATGCATAGTCGATTAGCTCTTTACTCACTTGAGACCATGACAGTTCTCTTCCAATAGACACTTAGGTAACCACGCCTTGCGGACAGTCGTCATAATGTAAACACTCGTAGTGATTAGTTAACATAGCGAACTACACAGGCTTTATTATCGATGGTATGTGTCTAAGTAAAATACCCACCGTTCTACCACTTAAACCCTATTTTCACCCCTTGAAAACGCATCCTATTTTATGCTTTTGGGGTGCAGATGCACCCCCTAACAGGCACATAGAAAAAAACAGGAATATTCCGATTTTCATCCTGTGGGGTGCAACTGCACCCCCTAATATTTTAGTAGCAAATGAGAGAAACCTCCTATTTTACTCTTTAGGGTGCAAATGCACCCCATCTTTACATCACTAGTTTCTATACATTTTATACTATTTTGACTTATTACTGAATAGAGACAAAACTCCACCAACTTATTCGGCAACATATTCAAAAATAATCTGGCAACTTATTAGAATTATTCACCACTTCCTGTTCCTGGATTCCTCCTTTTCTCTTAACACCATTCAAAACACAAGGCTGCCCTGACTTTCAATCTAACAACATCCTGATTAGGTAAGTAAATACCATTTTTAAAGTATGATTCTAAGCTTTGTTTTACCACTAAATATACTTTACAAAATCTAGATCTTATCAAAATGTAAGCTTTAACTGATTCCTGTAAATATGAAGATCCCAAAAATGTAAAGCTATAATCTAGATCTACATTGTTTTGTCACTCACCATTGTTATTTGTAATGCTGTCAAACCCTATACTATAAAAACTGTTGAAAATCATTAGTATACACATGCTTTATAATTTATAATACATATTGTTACCATTAATTGTAATTCTGTCAAAACATATAAAAACTGTTGGAAAACTTTAGTATACATGCTTTATAATTTATAATAATATATCATCATCATCTTTTAAATTGCAAATGCTTGTATCCTGATCTAATAGATTTATTAAAACCTTGAAATGTGTTATCTATTCTTGCAGGGCATGTTTATGATTATAAAGATAAATGGCAAGTTCTAGGACTAATCTGTTTGAGCGCTTCGACAATGAACAAGAGGAATTGGTATACACTGAGCTTCAGCCTGTTGCCCAACAACCAAGTTCTTCATCTGATGTTGGTGGTGATATGGATGAATTACTGGATGATATGGGAGAAAGCAGAGATGGTGAGTTGGTTTTTTTGTGTGCTTACTTTCATTGACACTATAGCAGATTTTACTTTATAACGAGAAGTACAATTTTCAGTGTACCAATCCTGCATTTTATTTCAAAATTCCCTTGATTTATTATTATGATGATGTCATAGATGTCCTGAATGGTGTGAATAATGATTGAAGGTTTCGATTGTCAGGCTTAATTACATTTAAATCACGATTCTATCGTGTGCAGTTTTACACTAGAGATAAGTAACTGTGATGCGTCTCGAGCAGCACCACAACTAATCTCTAGGTGAAAACTGCAACAGTCAGTTCAAAACTGACACATGTTCTTAGATTAGAGTTTGGTTCTGGTGAAACCTAATCTTGTCGTTAAGGGGTAAAAGATATGATGAGGAGAAGGATCAATATAAAAGCAATACTAATAATATACATTTCACCAATTTTCATCAGATACAGATATCAATTGGACTCCAGATGATGATGAACTTGAAGCTGATGACAATGCACACTCATCCGATGAAAGCAGCGACGGGGAGGAATATCCCGAGATCCTGAACCAATCAGACCCAGAAATAGAAGTTGACGAAGAAGAGGAAGACAGTGATGAAACTCATTTGGGTAATTCTGTATCATTGCCAGCATCTAGCAATGTAGTTTTGAGCAAAAAGGGGGATATTATGTGGAGTAAAGTACCGGTGTCCCAGGTTGGGAGAACACCTACAAGAAATGTTTTTAGGCCTCCCAAGTCCAACGTAAGACATCCGGCAAAGATAGATTCAATTGTGTCAGCCTTTAAGATGATTTTCACTGCACAAATAATTAGTGATATTGTGAAGATGACAAACTTAGAAGGAACAAGAAATGAAGGTGTGCAGTGGAAGAATGTAGATGTTATAGAAATGACAGCATTGCTAGGCCTTTTTATTCATTTGGGTGCGAGAAAGCTTGGTCTTCTAGCAGTGGCAAAGATATGGAGAGGAGCTTCGGCAGACAATGTTGCAATATGCACAATGAGCATGAAACGATTTGTAAAACTCTGCATCAACTTGCGCTTTGATGATAAAAGGACACGTGCTATCAGGCGAGTTAGGGATATATTTTCACCAATTAGGGATCTCATGAACAAAATCAACAAGAATTTGCAACTTTCATACATTCCCTCAGAATGCATAACTATAGATGAACAGCTTGTTCCGTGGAGAGGACGGTGCCCATTCTTGCAATACTTACCGAGCAAGCCAGATAAGTATGGGATGAAACTCTTTCACATATGTGACAGCAAAACAGCTTACCCTCTCCAAATGATACCGTACCTGGGTAAACATGGAGAAAGGAAAACAAACCTTGGGAGGGAGACTGTAAAGGAACTGGTAGATCCTTACCATAAAACTGGCAGGAACGTTACATGTGACAATTTTTTTACTGATTTAGAATTAGCAGAGCACTTGTCTAGAAGAGGTTTGTCAATAGTGGGGACAGTCAGGAGAAATAAGTCATTTCTACCATCATCGTTTCAGACAGGAAAAGAACTTGAGAAATTTGACAGTGCCTTCCTATTCAAAGATGGTGCAAGCATTGTGGCACACAAATCTAACCACAAGAAACATGTTGTTGTACTGAGTACGATGCATCATTCTCCTGACATCGACCAAGGAACGAAAAAGAAGCCAGTGATGGTGAGATATTATAATAAAACCAAAGGAGGAGTCGACACATTTGACTACATGTGCCACAGTTTTTCTTGTAAAAGGAAGTCAAGAAGATGGCCCATGGTCCAGTTTTACAACTTGCTGGATACAGCGGCTGTGGCAGCCCATATTTTATACAAGACTGTTCATCCAGAAGACACCAAATCATACAAAGACAGGGGCCATTTCAACGAACTGTTAGCAAAGGAACTTCTTTTTGAACATTTGACAAGAAGAATGACAATGTCGAAAACAACAAGACGGGTGAAATTATCATATGAAATAATAAAGATGGAATGGAATCTCAATGATGAAAGAGAATCAGCAACAAGACCTGAGATTGAAGGACAGAGAAAGAGGAAAGCATCAAGCCAAGGAAGATGTGAAATGTGTCCGAGGAAGAAGGACAGAAAAATAAGGGAAACTTGTTCAAAATGTAAGGCATTTGCTTGCAAAGACCACAGTAAAAGCTACAAAGTGTGTGACCATTGTGCAGAATAGATGTGTACAGTGTAAGTATAGGTCGATAGCAAGATTGAGATGGTGAGGAAAATTTTAACCATAAGTATGAGTACATGTCATATGGTATTGTGCTGACAGCGATTGATGACAAGAAATTGGAAATACAATGACTGATGTTTTATTTTGATTTGTTCTACTGTATAGAATTGAGTGTACTGTAGGTACATGTTTGAACCTTTTTGTTTTTAGTTTGAAAGTTTTCAATGAAATTCAATAATTAAACCCACTAATTTGTTTGTTTTTCGATTTCCAAATAAAACGATTGATTGCCTATTGCTAGTCAAAAATATTGTCCTTCATTCTATTTCAAAATTTTGAAAACACAGTGGAACACTGACAAATGGTAATTTCCAAGATGATAAGTGAGTAGGTACAGCATGTTTGTATTGTTAGATATATGTATATATATATCTAACAATACAAACATGCTGTACCTACTCACTTATCATCTTGGAAATTACATATGGTGTGCATTAGCAGCATAAAAAATATATAATTGACAAACTCATATGACTAAATAAAATACAGAGCTTTTATATAGCACGATATCCACCGAGGTGCTCAAAGCGCTTTACAAGGGGTTACAGACCAACAGCAACACACAACATAAGACGAGACAAGCAGCCTGTTAGGCGCGATACAATTTTGGTGAGGACAAGGACTGGCCAGTGTACTTGGTTTTACACATGAGTGGGGTGTGGAAAATGTGTGTAAAGACCATTTCCCAAGGAGTCAACTTTGCACCGCCAGAGCGGGATTCGAACCCCTGACCTTCCGATCACGAGTCGTAGCGTCTACCACTACCACTAGACTACAAAGCCACACACTATACATGTATATATATATATATATATATATATATATATATATATATATATATATATATATATGGATTCAAACTCACGCAGTATGAGAACATTACATACAATCTAACACAAATATATACAGGCAGTTTATCAAAAATGTGGGCCTTCTTTATTGAAAATCACATAAATTACAATTAGTAATGCATAACTTGTGACGATAAGAAGAAATCCATATTTTGCCATGGTCAGAGGCCTATATTTTGGTTATTCTGCCAATTAGGTGTGGGCAACCTTGAGTACATATCAAAAAGTATCTTATTTATAATAATCTACACCAGAAAATGGTAATTTATATGGCCAGTTGCTATTCTACTATAGACAAATACATGGGGTGCATATGCACCCCAAAGGATGAAATAGGAGGTTTCTGGTTATTTTCTCTTTGTTTATTAGGGGGTGCAATTGCACCCCAAAAGCGTAAAATCTCAAATTCCATGGGAGGTCTTCTGGTGTGAGTAAACGAT
>NC_088362.1:92069658-92072158 GCF_034508935.2 Berghia stephanieae | reverse complement strand
AGGTTTTACGGTCCTTTCGACACTATTATGATATTTCAGCGCCATTAAAAAGGACGATGTTTATATAAAAGTAAAAGTTGTGGACCTGAAGTTAAAAGCATCAGGGGAAAGGAAGGCAAAGGGGACTGATTCAAATAGAGAACAATAGATCCCACTAGCAATCTACCGATATGCCTATTTTGACATCTCCTTAAAAGTCCCACCCAGGCACCAGCAAAGAATCCAGCTTTGAAAAATACAATCATGTGTTGACATAAAAGAGAGATGGTTTAAATGGGAAAAAATATCACCACCCAATAGAGCATTGTACATTTGACTGGTTTAGGAATCTGTGGAAAGATTGTGAGAATTGTGAGAATTTTTTGGTGGCCTGAATGTAAATAACACAGGCCCTGATCGACTCCTCTTAACAAAAATTCTATTTTGGGACACTTTCTATTGGGCGAAGGATAGCAGACAACATACGAGAAATCCACAATATGAAAAGAGCCCGACCCGCAGGTCTGACATGGTCTCCAACACAACACAACACAACACACGTGCTGGTGTCATTGGGCAATGGAATAGTAATTATCACATGTAGGCATGCTTATGATACACAGATTCATATGTCAACTAAACCAGCGCTATGTGGTCTAGTGGTCTAGTGGTATGACACTCGCTTTCGGATAGGAAGGTCCTGGGTTCGAGTCTTGCCCGGCGCATAGTTGAGTCCGTGGAAAAGGCACTTTACTCACATTCTCTCACCGTGCTCAAGTGTAAAATAAGTACCTGACCGTTACCAGTGCCTTATCTGTCGGAAAAAAAATTATATTATCGCCTAACACATGCGTCATGTCTCGTTCTATATGATAAGTGTTGCTGTTGGTCATGGACCCTTTGTAAAGCGATTTGAGCACGCTTAATGGATATTGCTCTCTCTAAATGCTCACTTAAAATGCTCTTCCATAGAAAATTGCATTGAAATTGACATGAATTGGGTGTCTGTGATTAAATTGAAATGAAATGAAGAAAAAAGTGAAGTCCTTTTCTGCAATGCAAAGAAGCTCACAACATCCTTTCAAAACGACTTCATTGTGATTAACAATGAAATAATAAATTTCGCTGAAAAAGTTAGAAACTTAGGTAGTTATATACTTTCAAATTGGCTATCCATGGAAAAACACATTAACTACCTTTGTTAAATATCGCATTTCCAACTTAGAAAGATTTCACAATTATCAACATTTTAAAATAGTACTGCCCTAAAACTTGTTTCATCATTTATATTTTCTAAAATAGATTACTGTAATTCGCTCTTCCATAACATTCCTTCATGCATCGCATCCAAGATCATTCTGATAGGGTCATTCTAAGAAAAGGGACAAGAGATCATATTACACCCATGTTCACTGGCTACTGTTGAATTAAGACTCAAATACAAAATTGCTGTTATTTGCTTTAAATGTATCAACAAAAATGCTCCTTCATATTTATGCAACCTAATTTCATTGTACTCTCCTTCCAGAACTTTACGATCGAGTGATCGTCTCCGATTAACTGTTCCCAAAAAAGGCTTTAAAACGTTTTCTGATACGACCTGTTGTTGTAGCTTTGATGTTTGTATTGAAAAGGCGCCTAGAGCTGTTTGTATCTGGAATAGGCACGATATAAATGATCTACATTATTATTATTATTATTATTATTATTATTATTATTATTATTACGTATGTCATCGCGTACTGTGGTTATTCGTGGTTGAATATGAGTGATATCATAGTAACTATTCGATTACCCTACGAAAGTTACAATATGTGAACCATCTCCCGAAAAGGCATAATGACTCTGTAGACCAGATGCCAAAAATGGATTTTAAAACAAAAGGACAAGAAATGTGAAATTTTGGTGTTTGCAAATTCTCCTCAGTGAGTCATGAATACTTAACCCAAGTCGAATATTTGTTGCATAACAATTCAATATTAACACATAAATCGCCCCGACAAAATACATAGTATCTACTTGTATAAGACAATGGATCATATTCTATAACATCCCATTTTGTCCCAAAACATCAAAATCAATAAATCGAATGTAAGGACAAAAGAAATTATTTTATTCTTTTTTCAGAAAACCACCGGACATTTAGAAACGTGTCTTTCCTTTTACTTAAAAAAACAAAACAAAACAAAACAACTTTATCATAAACCATACCTATAGAATTATTACAAACTTATCAAGAATTAAAACCCGGGAGCCCAAAGAGGTTTCAGGTTCAAAACTTTTTTGGTGACATCCTAATGGATGGATAGTTCTGACAATAATAATATTGGGTTCTGTCAGTAAACATCGACGGAAACCGGTTTCTAATATTTGTTAATGCATTTACATTATTTTTACGAGGTAAACAAGCCATTCAAATGTTCCTATTGAAAATAAGAAGTTATATTCAAATGTGAAAGAAAAGGTAATGTAAAGTTTTAAGAATGTAGGATTTAGAAAAAAAATACCATTAAAAAACGAG
>NC_088362.1:91987158-92064658 GCF_034508935.2 Berghia stephanieae | reverse complement strand
TGACAATGATCAGTGTTTTTGACAGTTAATGTAATAATTTGGATGGCCGAAGTTACCCTAATTATGACGTAAATGATGCAACATTGGCGCATCCCTCCAGTCCAACGGTGGAGCTCTCAGATCCTGGCACAAGTCGAGGGGTTTTCCGCTATTTGAAGATAGTATCATTCGACCCAGTTTCTCGCTCAATCAGCTGTAGCGATACTAAAGGATAGAGCATTAACTGGAGCTTGGATTGCTTTGCACCACGGTGTTGATTTTGTCACTATTTCGCGCAGTGATGTCACCAACACATGAGTCGGCGCAGTGCGTGATTCGGAATCTTGAATAGAGCGGAGACTAAAAAGGCAGTATATTGTTGGCGAGTTGGCGAAAGACAGTGGAGTTAAAATTTCTCAGTTTTATTTTTAATTAAATTATGCTGTTAATGATTTTTTAAAGATTGGTGCGGTGCCTGGCACCATTCGATCCAATGGCCCCACGCCACTGCTCTTAATACTATGATATTTAAGCATTTTAAAAGGTTTTGCAGATGAATCTAGTTGATTTTACACATTGATTTGGGCATCTCTAGCCACTTTAATATTTAAATGGTCTCTGAATCTAACTGATTTTTCAGGTTGATTTGGGTCCATTGATATTAAAGTAGTCTATGCTTTATAGATGAATCTAATTTATTATTGATTTTACAGCTTGATTTGGGAGTCTATAGCCACTGTGATATTCAAGCGGTCTGTGATGTTCTGTATATGAATATTAATTTATTTTACAGGTCGACATAGTGTGTGATGATAAAAGTATGAAGACGTACGCCAACATGATATACATGGGAGGAATGCTGGCTGGTTCCCTCATCTTGGGCTCTCTTGCCGACATGTATGTTATACTGTATTGTTTGTATATATGTGTGGGAATGTTATGTGTTTGGGAGAGTGGGGGAGGGGGGGGGGATGAGGTCGTTGTGCGGGGAGGGAAGGGGGGGGGGTGCGACTGGGTGGTATTATGACACTTGCCTTCGGACAGATGGATCCGTGGTTCGAGTCACACTATTGTAGGCGATGCAAAATTGAGCCCTTGAAAAGGGATCTTGGTTGACATTCTTTCACCGTTCTTGGGTGTGAAATAAGTACATGGCCGATAAATGCATTGTATCCGTAGTTTGAAAATAAAAAAAGAAAATGAATTGCGGTAACACCTCACATGCGTCATGACTTGTCACGCATTTTAAGCGTTGGTGTTGGCTAGGAACCCCTTATAAAGCGCTTTATGCAAAGTATCATACCATTAGACCACAACGACGAACAACGTACTGTATAATGAGCATTGCTTTCCACGTGTGTCCGTACTGCCGTACTCTGATTTGAAGTCCCGGGTTTGGGCGTTTTTGACAAGATTATGGTTATTTTAACTGATTGATATTTAAAGACCGTGTTTAATGCCAAAATTTTAAAAACTCATTTTTTGTTGTTGTTCAGAGCACAAATACTCTTATTTTCATGATCATGATAATCGACGAAGGCCGTTATCAAATGCCTACAGTACGAGGTGTAGATATTTGCAGGCCTGACATCTAAACTAAACCTATTTTATGGGCCTGGTTTAGTATTGTGGTAACTTACAATATAATTTGCGTCATTTTTTGAGAATTCCATTACAACAATGAGTCATGATGATTTGGGTTGTCAGACTTACAAATAAGTGCACGTCGCTACAGTTCAGTCATTCAATCTTAAAACCGCCGTGTTTACTAACATAACATGTTATTTGTTAACAATTGCAATATCTCAATAAATATTTGCATTCATTCAAATCTAAAATCGCCCTATTTACTTACACCGTCTCTCCTATCTTATAAATTCCTATTTATCCATACTTAGAATCCGTGGTTACCCTGTCATTTTGTTGTTTCTTTTTCTCCACAAATTTCTGCATTTATTCAAACTTAAAAAACGTTATGTTCTTTACATTGTATATTTCTTTACAATATCTCCTTAAATGGTTGTGTTTATTCAAACTTAAAACTCTCTTGTTAACTTACATATATAATGTTTACCTCATCAAAAATGTATGTATTCATACATACCGTCGTGCTTACTTACATTTTATTTCTTTACAATCTCTCTATATAAATGGCTTTATTTGCCCATACTTTAAACCGTCGTGATAACTGCACTATAATTGTTTACAATATCTCCGTTAAGACACGAAACATTGGTATATTATATATATATATATATATTTATATATATATATATAATATATTATTATATAATATAATATATAATATATATATATTATCTTTTATTATCATCATCATCACAATCATCATATCATATTCATCATATTATTATTATTATTATTATTATTTTATTAATACAATCACTAATAATTATTATAATTATTATTATTATTATTATTAATAATATTTATTTTATCTTTTTTATATGTACTAATGTTATATATTTATTATAATTATTATTATTATTATTATTATTATTATTATTATTATTATTATTATTATTATTATTATTATTATTATTATTGTATTATTAGTATTATTGATATTATTATATTATTATTATTATTATTATTATTATTATTATTATTATTATTATTATTATTATTATTATTATTATTATTATTATTATTATTATCATCATTCACATCATCAACATTAATTTATTATTATTATTATTATTAGTATTAATTATTATTATTATTATTATTATTATTATTATTATTATTATTATTATTATTATTATTATTATTATTATTAGTTTGAAATATAAAAGAATTCGTGGGGATTTAATTCAGGTTTATAGATTAGTACATGGTCTGGATGGGATAGACTTTTCTGATTTTTATTTTATTTCATATTCTAATATTACTTTTACTAGAGGGGACAAGTTTAAGATTTTTGTCACAAGATGCAAAACAAACATAAAACAAACTGTTTCGGTATTCGTATTGTCCAGAAATGGAGAAATTTGAAATTTGAACCAAAGAATGCAAAATCTATGGATTATTTCAAGGTGTTAGTAGACAGGGAATTGTATGATGGGAGATTTATATATGACGAATAATACTTGTTTGCACTGCCGTTATGACATGCATTTCAATCTTGTATGTAAATATCATGCATTGTTACCTTATTATGGTTATCTTCTATTAGCCACTCCCACGCCTCGTTCTGAAAAAAGTCCGCGAAATTAAAGGGGAGGCAAGAGAAAATCAGCTGATCGTTAAAATAGTAACAGAAAAGTGGAGGTGCTCGGCAATGAATGCAAGAAAGACATTTAAAACGCCCTAAAAATGTTTAAAAATCACTTAATGTTATACGAGTAATTACCATCCATAACAACCTGTCAAATTCACATATGTAAGATGCCAAGCCAAAATTAATAATAAAATAATAAAGAACACGATTGACCGTTGACTACACATGCATACGAGTACCAGAAATATTTTGTAAACAATGTAACACAATATAATGTGTAAGTTTCAAAGCAAATGCAACCACAAATAACATCAAAGAACAATGTGGGACTACTGTTTTAATTTCATAAAACCAAACGCATATTTTCTGCCCCCGATATTGAGCGTGTAGTTAGTATGTATCGTACAAACAACATTCGTTTAGACAGGTAGTCGGGATTCTAGCGCCAGTTTTATTTGGGCAACCGTGATTGGGATTTCACTCAATGCACTTATTATATTATTATTATTATTATTATTATTATTATTATATTATTATTATTATTATTATTATTATTATTATTATTATTATTATTATTATTATTATTATTATTATTATTATTATATAATAATATTAATAATAATAATAATAATAATAATATAATAATAATAATATAATAATAATAATAATAATAATAATAATATAATAATAATAATAATAAGCAGTTGAAAGCAGTCTTTGGTGTATAAGTGCATATGTACATTATTTCTTATAATAAATGCTTCAAAACAAAACAAAACAAAACTAAAAAAAAAATAAAAATAAAGAATAAATGAATAAAAATATCTATTTGGGCATTTACTTACATTAATAGTCTTGAAAATCACAATCACAATCCATGAAAATTAAATATCCCATAATCCGAAGAAGACATGAATTTAATCCAAAATCCAACACAGGAATGTATTTTAATAGGAGACAGATATCCTATTAAAACTATAGCATTACTTGCAAACAACAATACCCCACTCTGCGTTTAACGGGCTTGTGGCCGTCACATTGTAAATTGTGACCGCATTAGGGTAATCGATGTCCTAAAGACTGACATACTGACATACAATCAATGAGAACTATAAAGAATCCATTCTAGAATTCAACTACAAACTGAAAAGCATGATAAATATCACTCTATCAAATAATTTTCTTTGCACAGGTTCACTCACATTCTCCTTTATTGCAAAACATTGATAAGTGAGAAAAAGTTTGTATTTCAATTATAAACTTAATCACATAATCTAAATGATGGAGAATAAAAACAGCTAATTATAAAACATTTCACAGATCAAGTTATCTATTTGAACTCCGCATATTTAGCTTAATTACTCAATGACCATAAATTTTTTTAAACTGCATTGTTTCATTTAAACAAGACCATGACGCTTATGCCTGGACCGGGTATTCACAACTTCTGCATTTGCATTCCACTTTTGAATCGAATTAATCTCTATCTTGTCCGTTTATTTGCAAAGTTTCTGCACTTTATAAATAAGACCATAACACTTATGTCTGGACCGGGTATTCACAACTTCTGCATTTGCATTCCACTTTCGAATCGAATTAATCTCTATCTTATCCGTTTATTTGCAAAGTTTCTGCACTTTATAAATAAGACCATAACGCTTATGTCTGGACTGGGTATTCGCAAATTTTCCTATTGTGTTCCACTTTTCGAATCGAAATAACATCTAGTCTATCCGTTTATTTGCAAAGTTTCTGCACTTTATAAATAAGACCATAACGCTTATGTCTGGACCGGGCATTCGCAAATTCTGCTTATGTGTTCCACTTTTCGAATCGAATTAATCTCTATTTTATCCGTTTATTTGCAAAGTTTCTGCATTTTATAAACAAGACCACGACACTTATGTGTTAGATTGTTCGCAAATTCTGCCTTTGTGTTCCACTGTTCGATTAGAATTAATCTCTATTTTATCCGTTTATTTGAAAAGATTCTGCACTTTATAAATAAGACCATAACGCTTATGTCTGGACTGGGTATTCGCCAATTTTCCTATTGTGTTCCACTTTTCGAATCGAAATAACATCTAGTCTATCCGTTTATTTGCAAAGTTTCTGCACTTCATAAATAAGACCATAACGCTTATGTCTGGACCGGGCATTCGCAAATTCTGCTTATGTGTTCCACTTTTCGAATCGAATTAATCTCTATTTTATCCGTTTATTTGCAAAGATTCTGCACTTTATAAATAAGACCATAACGCTTATGTCTGGACTGGGTATTCGCAAATTTTCCTATTGTGTTCCACTTTTCGAATCGAAATAACATCTAGTCTATCCGTTTATTTGCAAAGTTTCTGCATTTTATAAATAAGACCACGACACTTATGTGTTAGATTGTTCGCAAATTCTGCCTTTGTGTTCCACTGTTCGATTAGAATTAATCTCTATTTTATCCGTTTATTTGAAAAGATTCTGCACTTTATAAATAAGACCATAACGCTTATGTCTGGACTGGGTATTCGCAAATTTTCCTATTGTGTTCCACTTTTCGAATCGAAATAACATCTAGTCTATCCGTTTATTTGCAAAGTTTCTGCACTTTATAAATAAGACCATAACGCTTATGTCTGGACCGGGCATTCGCAAATTCTGCTTATGTGTTCCACTTTTCGAATCGAATTAATCTCTATTTTATCCGTTTATTTGCAAAGATTCTGCACTTTATAAATAAGACCATAACGCTTATGTCTGGACTGGGTATTCGCAAATTTTCCTATTGTGTTCCACTTTTCGAATCGAAATAACATCTAGTCTATCCGTTTATTTGCAAAGTTTCTGCATTTTATAAATAAGACCACGACACTTATGTGTTAGATTGTTCGCAAATTCTGCCTTTGTGTTCCACTGTTCGATTAGAATTAATCTCTATTTTATCCGTTTATTTGAAAAGATTCTGCACTTTATAAATAAGACCATAACGCTTATGTCTGGACTGGGTATTCGCAAATTTTCCTATTGTGTTCCACTTTTCGAATCGAAATAACATCTAGTCTATCCGTTTATTTGCAAAGTTTCTGCACTTTATAAATAAGACCATAACGCTTATGTCTGGACCGGGCATTCGCAAATTCTGCTTATGTGTTCCACTTTTCGAATCGAATTAATCTCTATTTTATCCGTTTATTTGCAAAGATTCTGCACTTTATAAATAAGACCATAACGCTTATGTCTGGACTGGGTATTCGCAAATTTTCCTATTATGTTCCACTTTTCGAATCGAAATAACATCTATTTTATCCGTTTATTTGCAAAGTTTCTGCATTTTATAAACAAGACCACGACACTTATGTGTTAGATTGTTCGCAAATTCTGCCTTTGTGTTCCACTGTTCGATTAGAATTAATCTCTATTTTATCCGTTTATTTGAAAAGATTCTGCACTTTATAAATAAGACCATAACGCTTATGTCTGGACTGGGTATTCGCCAATTTTCCTATTGTGTTCCACTTTTCGAATCGAAATAACATCTAGTCTATCCGTTTATTTGCAAAGTTTCTGCACTTCATAAATAAGACCATAACGCTTATGTCTGGACCGGGCATTCGCAAATTCTGCTTATGTGTTCCACTTTTCGAATCGAATTAATCTCTATTTTATCCGTTTATTTGCAAAGATTCTGCACTTTATAAATAAGACCATAACGCTTATGTCTGGACTGGGTATTCGCAAATTTTCCTATTGTGTTCCACTTTTCGAATCGAAATAACATCTAGTCTATCCGTTTATTTGCAAAGTTTCTGCATTTTATAAATAAGACCACGACACTTATGTGTTAGATTGTTCGCAAATTCTGCCTTTGTGTTCCACTGTTCGATTAGAATTAATCTCTATTTTATCCGTTTATTTGAAAAGATTCTGCACTTTATAAATAAGACCATAACGCTTATGTCTGGACTGGGTATTCGCAAATTTTCCTATTGTGTTCCACTTTTCGAATCGAAATAACATCTAGTCTATCCGTTTATTTGCAAAGTTTCTGCACTTTATAAATAAGACCATAACGCTTATGTCTGGACCGGGCATTCGCAAATTCTGCTTATGTGTTCCACTTTTCGAATCGAATTAATCTCTATTTTATCCGTTTATTTGCAAAGATTCTGCACTTTATAAATAAGACCATAACGCTTATGTCTGGACTGGGTATTCGCAAATTTTCCTATTGTGTTCCACTTTTCGAATCGAAATAACATCTAGTCTATCCGTTTATTTGCAAAGTTTCTGCATTTTATAAATAAGACCACGACACTTATGTGTTAGATTGTTCGCAAATTCTGCCTTTGTGTTCCACTGTTCGATTAGAATTAATCTCTATTTTATCCGTTTATTTGAAAAGATTCTGCACTTTATAAATAAGACCATAACGCTTATGTCTGGACTGGGTATTCGCAAATTTTCCTATTGTGTTCCACTTTTCGAATCGAAATAACATCTAGTCTATCCGTTTATTTGCAAAGTTTCTGCACTTTATAAATAAGACCATAACGCTTATGTCTGGACCGGGCATTCGCAAATTCTGCTTATGTGTTCCACTTTTCGAATCGAATTAATCTCTATTTTATCCGTTTATTTGCAAAGATTCTGCACTTTATAAATAAGACCATAACGCTTATGTCTGGACTGGGTATTCGCAAATTTTCCTATTATGTTCCACTTTTCGAATCGAAATAACATCTAGTCTATCCGTTTATTTGCAAAGTTTCTGCATTTTATAAATAAGACCACGACACTTATGTGTTAGATTGTTCGCAAATTCTGCCTTTGTGTTCCACTGTTCGATTAGAATTAATCTCTATTTTATCCGTTCATTTGAAAAGATTCTGCACATTATAAATAAGACCATAACGCTTATGTCTGGACTGGGTATTCGCAAATTTTCCTATTGTGTTCCACTTTTCGAATCGAAATAACATCTAGTCTATCCGTTTATTTGCAAAGTTTCTGCACTTCATAAATAAGACCATAACGCTTATGTCTGGACCGGGCATTCGCAAATTCTGCTTATGTGTTCCACTTTTCGAATCGAATTAATCTCTATTTTATCCGTTTATTTGCAAAGATTCTGCACTTTATAAATAAGACCATAACGCTTATGTCTGGACTGGGTATTCGCAAATTTTCCTATTGTGTTCCACTTTTCGAATCGAAATAACATCTAGTCTATCCGTTTATTTGCAAAGTTTCTGCATTTTATAAATAAGACCACGACACTTATGTGTTAGATTGTTCGCAAATTCTGCCTTTGTGTTCCACTGTTCGATTAGAATTAATCTCTATTTTATCCGTTTATTTGAAAAGATTCTGCACTTTATAAATAAGACCATAACGCTTATGTCTGGACTGGGTATTCGCAAATTTTCCTATTGTGTTCCACTTTTCGAATCGAAATAACATCTAGTCTATCCGTTTATTTGCAAAGTTTCTGCACTTTATAAATAAGACCATAACGCTTATGTCTGGACCGGGCATTCGCAAATTCTGCTTATGTGTTCCACTTTTCGAATCGAATTAATCTCTATTTTATCCGTTTATTTGCAAAGATTCTGCACTTTATAAATAAGATCATAACGCTTATGTCTGGACTGGGTATTCGCAAATTTTCCTATTATGTTCCACTTTTCGAATCGAAATAACATCTAGTCTATCCGTTTATTTGCAAAGTTTCTGCATTTTATAAATAAGACCACGACACTTATGTGTTAGATTGTTTGCAAATTCTGCCTTTGTGTTCCACTGTTCGATTAGAATTAATCTCTATTTTATCCGTTCATTTGAAAAGATTCTGCACATTATAAATAAGACCATAACGCTTATGTCTGGACTGGGTATTCGCAAATTTTCCTATTGTGTTCCACTTTTCGAATCGAAATAACATCTAGTCTATCCGTTTATTTGCAAAGTTTCTGCACTTCATAAATAAGACCATAACGCTTATGTCTGGACCGGGCATTCGCAAATTCTGCTTATGTGTTCCACTTTTCGAATCGAATTAATCTCTATTTTATCCGTTTATTTGCAAAGATTCTGCACTTTATAAATAAGACCATAACGCTTATGTCTGGACTGGGTATTCGCAAATTTTCCTATTGTGTTCCACTTTTCGAATCGAAATAACATCTAGTCTATCCGTTTATTTGCAAAGTTTCTGCATTTTATAAATAAGACCACGACACTTATGTGTTAGATTGTTCGCAAATTCTGCCTTTGTGTTCCACTGTTCGATTAGAATTAATCTCTATTTTATCCGTTTATTTGAAAAGATTCTGCATTTTATAAATAATAATAATTGTTCAAAATTTTACCTCACACCCGATATTACAAGTACAAGTGAGCCAGGTGATGAAGATTGTCAAACAGTGTGACAGATGAAATAGGAAGAGAGAGAGAGAGAGAGAGAGAGAGAGAGAGAGAGAGAGAGAGAGGATGAGAGAGAGATTCGTTTTTTGTTCAAAATTTTCTCTCTCTCTCTCTCTCTCTCTCTCTCTCTCTCTCTCTCATATTGCACAAGGTTGTACTATTTTGCTATTTATCAAGAACAGCCAAGGTGGCAACCCAGTCTCTGTATAAACTAAGCAAGATGGCAACAGGGACCTCGCTCCTTATCCAATGCCGAAGCTTTAATTTGAGTCAAACGGTTTGGTTAAAAAAAAAAACACCCAAAATAAGTTCGTGTGTGATGGAAGTTGAAGTCGGCTTATTATAAAATCGTTTATGGTCTGTTTGGATTACCCTTTTTAAATAGAAAAGGTGAATATAACATAAACTTGAAGAATAGGCAAGCTAAATGAAAATTAAATTGACTGATTAAATGAGTACGCGAGGCTGAGTTGCGAACGACTCCGACTACTGGGTTCCGACATTCCGATCCCAGTGTCATTCATGTTCACCGTACCGTGTTACTGTCTACACACTACACTGCATTGTTAGTGACTAGTCATGTCTTTTTTGTTTGTATGTTTTACGCAAGCTTAATAAAAATTAAATTGACTGATTAAATGAATACGTGAGGCAGAGTTGCGAACGACTCATGGGTTCCGACATTCCGACCCCAATGTCAGTGTCAGTCATGTTCACCGTACTGTGTTACTGTCTACACACTACACGGCATTGTTAGTGACTGGTCATGCCTTTTTTGTTTGTATGTTTCTTTTAATATGGGTCAATTTACAAAGAATAATAATAGAAATGTTCAAAACAAAAACTAGATTCACTATTACGTGCCTGTAATGAAGTGCTTTCCACAAACCGTGAGCGAGAATGATGGTGGAGGTAATGGCAACCATGTGGGTTTGTTATTGCTTCCTGCCTCCGTCAACCCACGCATCCAGTTGCGTAACCCACGCTGAATCTGACCAATATGTATGGATGTATGAGTGCATGTGTGTGTGTATGTGTGTGTATGCTTTGCATGTCACGGTTAAAGATATATGTTTGTACACCACATGAGTACATTTAAGTTGAAATACTATCTTTACCAAGTGTATCATTATTGTAATATTTAATCAATAGATTTATGGCATTACTAATTAATATTAAGGGCATTCAAGGGACCTTATCCTATTTTGCCCTATAGATAGTATGCAGATGACGTCACTCAGGCCTTTGTTATTGTTTTTGCCATCCGCGTTTGTGAGTTGTTCTCACTAAACTGTATTAACCTGACTATAAACGTTCATGGTTACACAGAGTTTGTGTGTTGGTCCTTTATACTTCCGGATGGCAATGTTGTGAACTCCTTGGCCAAGCGCATTCTATCTATACCACATGCTATGTTATGTTATGTGTGTGTGTGTGAGTGTGTGTGTGTGTGTGTGTGTGTGTGTGCTTTGCATGTCAAGGTTAAAGATATATGTTTGTATACCACACATACATGAGTACATTTAAGTTTATATACTAACTTTACCACGTGTATCATTATTGTAATCTTTCAATCAATTTAATAC
This sequence comes from Berghia stephanieae, assembly GCF_034508935.2. NCBI lineage: Eukaryota > Metazoa > Mollusca > Gastropoda > Nudibranchia > Aeolidiidae > Berghia > Berghia stephanieae. Next base: position 92,053,441 of record NC_088362.1, on the reverse strand, counting down.
TAAGGGCATTCAATGGATTTTATCCTATTTCGCCCTATACCCGTTATGTTATGTTGTGTTATAATTATTATTATTAATATGTTTGTTTTTTTAATTGAGCTTTTATATAGAGTAATATCCACTAACCGTGCTCAAAGCGCTCTTTAGTACTTACTATTGTTATTATTATTATTATTATTATTATTACTACTACTACTACTACTACTACTACTACTACTACTACTACTACTACTACTACTACTAAATATTGCTACTATTATTTTTATTTTTTTAATAATTATAATTATTATTATTATTATTATTATTATTATTATTATTATTATTATTATTATTATTATTATTGTTATTATTATCATTATAATAATTATTATTATTATCATCATCATTATTATTATCATCATCATCATCATCATCATCATCACCATCATCATCATCATCATCATCATTATTATTATTATTATTATTATTATTATTATTATTATTATTATTATTATTATTATTATTATTATTATCATTATTATTATTATTATTGTATTGTCTCTCTGCACAGAATTGGTAGGAAGAAAGTACTTCTGATTGGTTCCGTTGGGTTCTTCAGCTCATCTATTGCTGTGTCATTTGTCAACACTTACATTGCATATGTCACTCTGCGATTCTTCACGGCTGTCTTCGGTATAGGACAATTTCTCTCAGCCTTTGTTATTGGTGAGTACCTACATCGGTACCTAATATTTTATGTTCCTCTTACCTTGTTGTTTCCATTATTTACAAGTGCATATCAATGGTTTCATTCCTATAGTTGTAGGTTGCAACCTCCCGATATGAAAGTGAAATATAATATTATTGGATATGCACCTTATATGATTGAAGGGGGACAAATGCGGCATGTCGCTGCAGTTTTCGTGTTCGGTAGTTGCGCCTTTTCGGGCTATTTCCTCCTGTAGGCCCAGCGACTCTGACATCGGCCTGCTTTTCTATTAGCCTTTAGTCAACCAAGACTTATCAACAACACAGTGGCGGTTTTATTTAAGAACTTCCATCACAAGCATAATGGTTTCAAAATAGGATAAGAAGACGCCCACCATATAGATAGTATGCGCTTGGCTAAGAAGCTCATAACATTGCCATCCGGAAGTCAAACGGACCAACACACAAAACTGTGTGTATCCATGAACGTTTATAGTCAGGTTAATACAGTTTAGTGAGCATTACTCATAAACGCGGATGGCAAAAAACAATAACAAAGACTTGAGTGACGTCATCTTCGAACTATCTATACACCAAGCCTGCCCAAGGTATGCAACAGCAAGAAGGGATTTATTGCCCTGTACCACATCTCTGCAGATTAAATTGTATGGGCCCTTGAGAGAGCTGAGAATGGCAACGGCGTTCCTCCATCAACTAGACATTCAAACACGAAGACAACATGAGGGGGAAAGAAGAAGAAGAAGAAGAAGAAGAAGAAGAAGAAGAAGAAGAAGAAGAAGAAGAAGAAGAATCACTGTTAGTGTTACAATTTGAAAGATCCGAAAAGATGTGAATGGCACACAACGTCAGACAATGCAGAAAGCGCAACAAAAAAAAAGGGGGTAAGAATTATGTTTGGTTTATTCGCCCAGCCGTGCCCATGATTAGTGTGTGCTGAATGTCCTAAAATTGAGTATATCCTAATTGTTTAGAAAAAGAAACAAACTTGTCGGTATATTTTGCATTATTTTATTTAGGTACAATATTGTGATATGTTATATGTCAATAGAAAAATAAAAATACCAGGGAATATTTGTCAGAATACAAAGTCACTCAGCATTACGACCATTCAGCACACTAATCATGTGAACTCTCTCTCTCTCTCTCTCTCTCTCTCTCTCTCTCTCTCTCTCTCTCTCTCTCTCTGTGGCGTATCACTTGGACGTAGCCTCCCACACAGTCCTTCGGAAGAAGTCTCTGTCTTGTGCCCATCTGCCACATTCCGTCACGCCGTTGTTGAGACATTCCTGTATATCCTGTTGCCATCTTCTTTGTGGTCTTCCTCTGCCTCTTTTGCCCTCCGCCATGCCCTCCAGTACATCTCTCTCTAGTGTGTCGTGTCTTTTCAGGTGCCCAACGTAATTGAGTTTCAGCTTTTTTATCTTACTCATTAGCAGGGACTTTTTTAGTCCTGGTGTTTTCATGATGTTTGCATTGCTTTCTTTGTTTGTCCACGGGATGCGTAAGATTTTTCTATAGCATTTCATTTCGAAGGCGGTTATTCTCTTTTCTGATTCTTTGGTTATAGACCATGTCTCGCATCCATATATATCATGTGAACTACTGGGTAGATTTACCTAGCGTTACTTTAAGCAAATTGAAGAAAAAAATAATGTTAAAAGCAATCCAAGAATCTACTCTGCCGTACGCTGAATTTGGTCAGCAAACTCGTCCTTCAAATATCGATCTATTAAAATGACCCTCATCTTGTCAAAACTCTCAAACCTGGGACTTTAGGTAAGGTGATATAAAGTTGAAATACGAAGATATATATTTGAAAGCCGAGCTTTCTGACCAAATTGTTAAATATATTATATTTCCATCAGGATAGGCCTACTTCAGAGTACTCTTTGACTATCGTGCATACAAAATATTAGATGAAATGCATTACTTTAATTATGTGTATATATACTTTTAAGCAATCTTATTACACTTGGACATCGTTGGTATCCATTCCATTATAAATCCAACGTGTTAAGGGTAGGTAATTCACTTTTGTATTCAACTAGCATTGCGTTGCAGTTGATTAATGTGTTAATGTTTGGTGTGTCGTATTATCAGGTATGGAGATAGTAGGACCCTCCAAGAGAAAGTTTGCAGGCATCATAATTGAATTATTCTGGACTCTAGGCCTGTTTCTTCTGGCTTTGTTTGCCTACTTCATACGAGACTGGCGATATCTGCATATTGCATGTGCCATACCTGAAGTTCTCCTCTTTTCGTATGCATTGTGAGTGACACGCTACTCCACCCGCCATCATCATCATCATCATCATCATCATCATCATCAGCAGCAGCAGCAGCAGCAGCAGCAGCAGCAGCAGCATCATTATCATCATCATCATCATCATCATCATCATCATCATCACCATCATCACTACCACCACCACCACCACCACCATCACCACAACCATCAACAACAACAAAACCATCATCATCAATCATCATCATCATCATCATCATCATCATCATCATCATCATCATCATCATCATCATCATCATCATCATCATCATCAGCAGCAGCAGCAGCAGCAGCATCATTATCATCATCATCATCACCATCATCATCATCATCATCATCATCATCATCATCATCATCACTACCACCACCACCACCACATACATCACCACAACCATCAACAACAACAAAATCATCATCATCAATCATCATCATCATCATTATCATCGTCATCATCATCATCAACATCATCATCATCATCGTCATCATCTTCATCATCACCAGAGTCATCACTATCCCAACCACCACATCCCTATCAATGCTGTTGTTGCTGACATCATAAAAGAAAATTGATGCTTAAGATTATGGCAATCCTGAAGGATACAAAAAGAATAGTCTTGTGTTTGTTTTGTTTTTTATTGTTTTTCTTTCCTAGTGTAGATATCATATGCGAGGACAGTAAACGATGATTTTAAAAATAACATTAAACAATCTTTAAAATGTGCAATTTGCTAAAGAATAATCTTTCGAAAAAATATATAACAGCAAGACTGAGCAATTTGCTGACTTGTTACTGCGTTGGTTTCCAAGACAAAAGCTTGATAATAATAATGAATTCGAAGACGCCAACCGATTGAGAACAACTCTAATGGCATGTTGAGTTGTGCATAAATTATTGTCGTTTTTATTTCAACTTTACAGTTTCCTGCCGGAGTCCCCGCGCTGGCTTATCGGCAAAAGTCGTTTTGACGAGGCACGGGAAATTTTGGAAAAGGCGGCTGCTGGTAACAACGTTGTTCTGTCAGAAAAAGCCAAACAATTGGAAAACATCCAAAACGACAATGCAGATGAGAAAATCTGGCAAATGTTTACGAACAAAACTCTCTTGGCCAGATCGCTAATCATATTTTACAATTGGTAATTTAGTCCTTCTGCTGAGTCGTTATTATTATTATTATTATTATTATTATTATTATTATTATTATTATTATTATTATTATTATTATTATTATTATTATTATTATTATTATTACTATTATTATTATTTTATTTTTTTTAAATGATGCCTTTTGCGCCACGATATCATAAGATATCGTCGCCGAGGCATTCCACGAAGGAATAATATAGATAACTCATTAAACAAGATGTCTGATGTCAACAGGAATCACCCATTTTGTCCAAGTGAGCAAATTGGGGGTTAATAATCTTGCTGAAGGAAAAAAACGAAAGTGCCTGAATCAGGGCTCGAACCCGGGTCACCCGGGTCACAGTGCAATGCCTTAACCTCTCGGCCACTTCGCCCCCCCCCCCCTTATTATCATCATTATTATCATTATTATCATTATTATTATTATTATCATTATTATTATTTATTATTATTATTATTATTATTATTATTATTATTATTATTATTATTATTATTATTATTATTATTATTATTATTATTATTATTATTATTATTATTTTATTTATCACATTTTTATATTATTATTATTATTATTATTATTATTATTATTATTATTATTATTATTATTATTATTATTACTTTTATTATTATTATCATCATCATCATCATTATTATTATTATTATTATTATTATTATTATTATTATTATTATTATTATTATTATTATTATCAGACCTGCAAATATGTACACATTGGCCACAACATATCATATTTTTTTTTTATTTGCCTTGTCATTTAGGTTGGTTGCAAGTCTTGTTTACTATGGCCTAAGTTTGAATGTCGGAGGTCTTTCGGGTGACATCCACCTCAACTACACACTGAGTTCAGTGGTAGAATTCGCATCTTACATCTTCTGTCTACTCTTGCTGGACAGAGCTGGGCGAAAACCTCTACAGTGTTTTACAATGCTACTAGCAGGAGTGGCCTGTTTGGGGACCATGTTTCCAGTCTTGTATGGAGGTGATGGGTTGTATACATGTAGCCTATCAGATCAAAACAGTATTATCTATCTCTCTCTCTCTCTCTCTCTCTCTCTCTCTCTCTCTCTTCTCTCTCTCTCCTCTCTCTCTCTCTCTCTCTTTCTCTCTCTCTCTCTCTCATCGGAGTCATTTTCGTGTTTTTACCCCTTAATCGTACGCCAGGGATAACTTTGTTACCCCATGACAATATATAGTAAAATAAAGAATTATAAGTAAAAATACCTCTACGTTTATATATGGTTAACCCATTATCATTTATAGATGACAACAGGTTAACCCAATTCGTCAAACGTGGAATAGGGGCGGGTTTAACAATACGTGACCGGTAAAAATCCATTAAACAATTCACATGGGTGTGTCTGTGCACCAAGAATTGTGTCTGTGCATCAAGAATTGTGTCTGTGCATTAAGAAGTGTGTCTGTGCATTAAGAAGTGTGTCTTTTTAGCTGCCGTACTCTGGAAAAACACATACTTAAAAACTTGGCCAGAAAACTCGTCCTTCAAAAATGGATCGGGTTTAAACGACCATCATTTTGGCAAAAACTCCAAAACCTGGGACCTCTATGAATACCTCGCGAGGTCCCAGGTTTGAGAGATTTTGCTAAGATAAGGGTTATTTAAAACGATCGTTTTCTATCTGAGAAGGGATTGATAGAGAGAGAGAGAGAGAGAGAGAGAGAGAGAGAGAGAGAGAGAGAGAATTGGTATGTTAATGCAAAAGAGATGGGAAGAAAGAAAAAGAAAGATAGAACGATGTAGGGAGAGAGAACGAGAGAGGAGGGAGTAGGAGAGAGAGAGAGAGAGAGAGAGAGAGAGAGAGAGAGAATTGGTGTGTTAATGCAAAAGAGATGGGAAGAAAGAAAAAGAAAGATAGAAAGATGTAGGGAGAGAGAACGAGAGAGGAGGGAGTAGGAGAGAGAGAGAGAGAGAGAGAGAGAGAGAGCGGAGCATACGGAGAGGGAGGAAGTACCGCACAAATCAACAATCTACTATTGTGTCTATGCTATTTGTGAGGAAAGACAAAATCGCATAAAGTGTTCATTTAGAGCATATTGCTCTGTATAAAACCTCACGTTTCCTCTTCTTCCTTACTAGTTATTTTTAATCACTAGATTAGGATGACCTCACAACTTGTCAAAAGGGCTTAAACCTGAAAGAAAGTGTTTTGTAATTGTACGTTAGATTAATGTGTGCATCACATTTCGCAAGAGATGCAAGACACTAAAGAATAACAGTTACTTTCAAAAGATTACTTTTCATAAATTCCTTAATATTTTCTTTTTCTTTTTCTTTTTTTTTTATATCCAGGAGAAAAATGGATTAATGTTGTCCTCTCTCTTATCGGCAAATTTGGAGCGTCCGCTGCTTTCGCCATAATCTATGTTTACTCTGCAGAGCTGTTCCCGACTCCAATGCGTAACTCTGGCATGGGAGCATCCTCGTTCTCCTCCAGGATAGGGGGCATTGCAGCCCCTTACATTGCTGACTTGGTAGGCTGGTTCGCCTTCTGGATCTCTTCTTTTTTTTTTTCTCTCTCTCTCTCTCTCTCTTTGTTTAACTGTTTGTACTGATATGAATGTTGTGGAACCGTTTTCTTCTTTCTTTTTTTTCATTTATTATATATATATATATAATATATATATATATATATATATATATATATATATATATATATGTGTGTGTGTATATATATATATTAAAATCTTCTTAGTATTTGAAACGTTCTACTGACCTGAAGCATACGAAAAATGATAAGTTCGGATTCAAAATCAAAAGATTGCAAGAAATCTATTATCCCAATCCTCAATCGATTCTGATTTCATTCCTTTGGATTGAAAGATTCAAGTATATACTTGTCTGACAAATTTTAGTTAAAACGAATTCTTCTTAATCTGATGCTTTTTTGCATTTTGGCTAGATGCAATCATTTCTGTAAAGCCCCCACCCCTTCCACCTCCATTCCCAATTCCACCTAAAAATTGATTTGCCTGATGCGCTGATGTGATCATTTTAAGATAAAAGATATAATAAATTTTGTTGCGCTTATATACTCTGATTATCTCCATGCTTTAACTGTTAGTAAATATACTATATTATAAGAAAAAATATTCCTCATTATCACTGAAAATGCCCCACTTTCTTCCAGGGTGACCATGTCGACGGCAAAATGGGCGTGGCCCTTCCTCTGATCATTTTTGGTGGCGCTTCTGTTGCTGCAGGACTGCTTGCACTCTTTTTACCGGAGACAACCAATAGAATTCTTCCTGACAGTGTTCAAGATGCAAAGGATTTCGGAAAGTAAGATTTAATTAAAACCTCTTAATTGCTTTCCCAAAAACACAAGGTCTTTTTTTTTTTTTTTTTTTTCTTTTGACTGTTCTGTCCGAGATATTTTGTAGAGTAACTCACTTCGTAAAATTCTATATATTAAAGTGAATGAGTTTCCTGCCTGATTCAGTCTCCTGATCAGTGACTGAACAATAATAACACGATTCTGCTCATTTTGGACCGGTATCTTAGTGTACCTGAAAGGGTTAAAAATATCGACATTTGAAGGACGAGTTTTCTGGCCAATGTTTAAATACGTATCTTTCCGGAGTATGGCAGTTACTGGTTAATGTCGACCATACAGACGTGTACTCAGAATCGTTTGAGTATAAAATAAGACAAAGACATCGCTCCGCTATGGTGCCGACACCGAGAAGGAAAAATCTTCCCATGCTGTTTCTTGCCTGGTCGATAGGAAGGTTTTTCGGGGACGAAAACTCCTTCTTAAATAATTGCGTCAAATTCGGCCAATTTATTCCTAGCAATGTACTGCCGTACTCTGATTTTAAAAGAAAACTTAAAAAAAAAAACAAAAAAAAAAAAAAAAAAACAACAACAACAAAAACTTAACTAAAAACAGAAAGACAAACACAAAAAGAAACCAACATATTTTTAAAAGTTTGGCTAAAAAACTCGCTCTTCAAATATCAATCGATGAAAACGACTCTCATGTTGTCAAAAACTCTCAAACCCCAAAGGTCTTTGACAAGATGAGAGCCATTCTAATCGATCTTAATCTATTTTTCTTTTATATTCCTTCAATAATTGTTCACACTATTTACAGAGCATAACGTGAGTCTATCACGTCTGAGTAAATCTGGCGGTAAATTGAAATACTATAACAGATGCCGGTTATAACAAGTTCCTAGACTGGATGACCCAACAAAACTCACCTTTTGTTCGATAAAATGTTCTACCTATACTTTAAAAACGTGAGAGTTTGATAGCTCGCAAAGTCCAGGTTTGGGATTTAGGCCAGGTTGATGTTAATTTAAATTGATCGATATTTGAAGGACGCGTTTTCTGGAAAAATTTTAAAATACATGTCTTTCTAGCGTATTGAAGTTAACTGCTTAATTGAAACAATTCATTATTATGTTATTTTCCAGGAAACAACGCAAGAATGAATACGCTTTGAATGATGTAGTTGGGGACAACACAGGCAAGGAAAACCCTGCATTCAAGTTCTGATTTACTTCTATGCCAGAGCCCTCTATCCAATGAGGGATGAGGCGCAATTAGAAGTGTTTATTATCATCATTATTATTATCATCATCATCATCATCATCATCATCATCATCATCATCATCATCATCATCATCATCATCATCATCATCATCCCTCCCCGCCCCCCCCCCCCCCGCCTTCTATGCCCAGAGCTCTCTATCCAGTGAGGGGTGAGGTGCAATTAGAAGTGTTTATTATTATTATTATTATTATTATTATTATTATTATTATTATTATTATTATTATTATTATTATTATTATTATTACTATTATTATCATCATCACCCCCCCCCCCGCGCTCTTTTTATTCCGATCCCCCCCCCCCCCCGACCCCCTTTCCCCTTGTCTATTGAAGTTTGATCAAAGTGCATGCCCCCCCCTCCCCCCCCGCCTTCTATGCCCAGAGCTCTCTATCCAGTGAGGGGTGAGGTGCAATTAGAAGTGTTTATTATTATTATTATTATTATTATTATTATTATTATTATTATTATTATTATTATTATTATTATTATTACTATTATTATCATCATCCCCCCCCCCCCCCCGTGCTCTTTTTATTCCGATCTCCCCCCCCCCCCCGACCCCCTTTCCCCTTGTCTATTGAAGTTTGATCAAAGTGCATGCCCCCCCCCCCTTCCCCCCAACTCTCTATCAGTTTGATACACTGGAGTAGTAAGCATTGCTCTTTGAGATGAAGACGACGATAGCTTTACGGGTGTCACAATGCTGGTAAGTGGGCAGACAGTTTAACTCACTCAACCCTAACACCGACTATATCCGTAGTTTACCCGGGTTACTTTTACCCAGTGGCGTGGGGCCATTGGATCGAATGGAGCCAGGCACCGCACCAATCTTTTAAAAATCATTAACAGCATAATTTAATTAAAAATAAAACTGAGAAATCTTAACTCCACTGTCTTTCGCCAACTCGCCAACAACATACTGCCTTTTAGTCTCCGTCTATTCAAGATTCCGATTCACGCACTGCGCCGACTCGTGTGTTGGTGACATCACTGCGCGAATTAGTGACAAAATCAACACCGTGGTGCAAAGCAATCCAAGCTCCAGTTAATGCTCTATCCTTTAGTATCGCTACAGCTGATTGAGCGAGAAACTGGGTCGAATTATACTATCTTCAAATAGCGGAAAACCCTCGACTTGTGCCAGGGTCTGAGAGCTCCACCGTTGGACTGGGGGGATGCCGCCAATGTTGCACCATTTACGTCATAATAAGGGTAACTTCGGCCATCCAAATTATTACATTAACTGTCAAAAACCCTGATCATTGTCAAGTTTATTTGTAAGCAGCAAAGAAAAACAACATAAAACTTTAAAATATGACATCAAAATTCCCCCCCCCCCCCTTCCACCACCTCTTTTTCACGATTATTGAATAAAGTAATTCTTTGTAACCAAGCATTGTGGACGAATTTACCAACATTTTTCTTGCTTGTAGTGTCGAGTTGATGATTACGTGTGTATGAGTGTTTATTTGTGTGTGTATGTGTGTGTTTGTGCGTGTGTATTTGTGTCAGTCAGAGAAAGAAAGCGAAGATTGTCAACAGTTATACTTTGGTGTGTGTTTTGATTTCTTTGGAGTGATTTTTTCTTTGTGATCTTTGAGATCTGAATCTACCTTTTATTTGTGCAATCATTAATCGTATTCCACTGATTTCCATTATTTGAGATATACTTTGAAGTTTTGTTTTGTTAAGCAATGAATTGCAATGAAACAAATTGACTCTTTACTTCACCGACCGTTTTGGAGATCGACACTAGATGACAAATTAGAAATAAAAAGACTAGTTCCTCACCAACCAACTGATTTTGAATTAACACAGGTGTGGAAATCTCGAAAACGCTCTTTTTCAGTGACATGAATGGCTCACAGTTAGTTTAGAAAAAAAACGTTTCTTTTGTTTTTATTGTCTACTTTTTACAGATACAATAAACACTGACAAATCATGGACATCTATAGGTTATAGTGACCTTAACCACTTCCATCGTATTGAACGTTGTTTTAGCACCCTTAGAGTGAAAAATTTCTTGCGAAATTCGATGAAACAGGAGCGGTTAAATTTGTTAATGATTCTGTCAATTCACAAAGCTGAAATAGATGCCACTCAAGATTTCAATAAACAAATTATAAAAAGATTTGCAGAGATGAAATATCGCCGTGCAGATTTTCTTTACAAGTACTAAAAGTAAGTAATTTCTGTCATAGTTTTTTTTTTCTCTTTTGATTTACATTTATCACATATTGATTGCATTATCTACCAAATCCAATCCTTTAAATGGTGGACAAAGAATAATTACAAAGACCTTTTCACACGGGACTTGTATCTCAATCTCAGTGTTGTGGCTTGTTGTTTTCATGAATTATTTGTTTTTGTGAGTTTTGTCCACTCGTAGAAACCATCGACCCTCCCCCTACCTTTCCAAAAAAGAGAGTTTTAACATGTGCTCTCTCCTCTTAATCGTGTTCACTGTTTTAGATTTTTTTTTCTTCTTCTAATCATGGCAACACCATATGCCGTCAATACGCCACGCCGCTGCTTTTACCCCATGCCTATTTATTCTTACATTTTTCTGAGACAAATTATAGGCGTAGTATCAAAGCTAATGTTTCTAGTTTTTGCATGTTAATGATAGTTGAATAATACTATATGTAAATGCTCATTAATACATTTTTCCCCAATTTTGAAAAGTAAAAAAAATCTCTAGGATTGAGTGAGTTAAGCCTCTATACAATTAATACCCAGTCGTCGCCCTCATCGTCTTTGGTCCGTAATGGTCTCAAAGTCCAAGTTACATAATAAAAATAATAATTTGAATGTAAAGTGGAACCATGTACATAATGTGGCTGGATGGGTGAATGAGAGGATCCATCCAATGTATAAGTTTATCTATTCTACTTAAATCATATCAAGCCAACGATTCCCCGATACTATCCACACATTATCCAGGGTTGCCAGATTATTTTTCAACAAAATGCCAGGGGAAGACTCAAAAAATGCCAAAACACTCAAAAAGATGCCAAAGTCTGTTGACTCCCACCCCCACTAAGAAAACTACTCACTTTTGATAGACAATTTACTATCATATCCTGGTGGCTTGCGTGTTTTCTTTTCTTTTTCTTTTATTTTTTTTTTGTTGTTTTTTTTTTTTTTTGAATTATACTAAATTTCCTGTTGGGGTAATTTTTTACCTACTGACTACTAAGTGGAGTGCTAAACCACTACACCACGGTTGGATTTTAAGAATGAAAAAGAAATGTGAAGATGTTTGTTTTTACGCGTTTAGAAATAATTAAGAAAAGGTGTCATTTGAAGTATAATATACAAGAAAAGAAAATGCCAAAATGAAAATGCCAAATGCCAAATGATTTTTCTAATGCCAAACGGTTTTCAAAAATGCCAGATTTTTGGAATCTGGCATTTAAAATGCCAAACTGGCAACCCTGACATTATCATTAGTCATGTAGCCGATACTATGCACACATTACCGATACTATGCACACATTAGTCATGTAGCCGATACTATGCACACATTAGTCATGTAGCCGATACTATAGAGCAGTAAAGTTAGGTGCCCCAAACGTAAACAATAACAAGTTGCTAGTGATTTCCGTTAGGGACCGGAATAATTTACGCACAATATAGGTCTCCCAATTTTGTAGTTTGAGTTGTAGGCAATACACTTTCAGTATTGAAAATATGTTTACATAAAATCTAACAGTTGCAGAAATAATAATATAAGGCTAAATTATTATGAAAATCAGGCTCCGAATAATTCTCGTTTTGTTCACACCAGCGCAATAATTTGCTCTGGTCTAAAAATAGATAGACTGTAACTTTTGATAGATTTTAGAAAATTTTACCTTTTGTTCCATAAAATATCCATATCTAGACATTATTTGATGCATGATCGAGTATTTATGAATATGTGTTTCTTTTGCCACCCAACAACCAAATTTTAAAGGTTATTTTTTTCTATTATTTACATTGGAACGTGAGCTGTCAAGACAGGAACATGTGGTTTGCCACGTGCTTCTCAACCTTTGTTTACGTTTGGGGCACCTAACTTTACTGCTCTATGCACACATTAGTCATGTCGCCGATACTACGCACACATTATCATTTGTCATGTAGCCGATACTATGCACACATTATCATTAGTCATGTAGCCGATACTATGCACACATTATCATTAGTCATGTAGCCGATACTATGCACACATTATCATTAGTCATGTAGCCGATACTATGCACACAATATCATTAGTCATGTAGCCGATACTATGCACACATTATCATTAGTCATGTAGCCGATACTATGCACACATTATCATTAGTCATGTAGCCGATACTATGCACACATTATCATTAGTCATGTAGCCGATGCTATGCACACATTATTATTAGTAATGTAGCCGATACTATGTACACATTATTATTAGTCATGTAGCCGATGCTATGCACACATTATCATTAGTCATGTAGCCGATGCTATGCACACAATATCATTAGTCATGTAGCCGATACTATGCACACAATATCATTAGTCATGTAGCCGATACTATGCACACAATATCATTAGTCATGTAGCCGATACTATGCACACATTATCATTAGTCATGTAGCCGATGCTATGCACACAATATCATTAGTCATGTAGCCGATGCTATGTACACATTATTATTAGTCATGTAGCCAGCCTTATGTAACATATAATCAAACTTTGTTATGGTCATTCCTGTCAGGTTTTATTGCTGATGATATTCAATCTTGGCCCACTGAGAGTGTCAAATTGTGCCATTCGAATTTTCACTGATAGGTAATTTTTTGCAATAGATGTGTGATGGGATACACGAAAATCCCTTTGAATTCGATAATAGATAGTAAAATAACAAGAACAAAAAAAAAAATCAAAAATGAAAATAATAATTTTGAGAATAAATCAATGAGTTAATGAGTTATTTCACTCTATAATTTTTCATTTAAAAAACACCCTTTAGAAATTTTGGCCAGAAAATCGTCATTCAAATTTCGATCGATTAAAATGATCCCAGGTTTGAGAATTTTTAACAGAATTTGGATCATTTCAATCGAATGCTATTTGAAAGGCGAGTTGAAGTAAATTCACATTAAACAGCAAGAAAGTCCTTAAATGAATTTCTATTTATCTAATTTAACAAAGAGAGCCTTAAAATGTTACTCCCTTTTTGCCAGTCAATGACTTAACTATTGAAGTAGGGGGAATTAGGTTAAAACAGTGCAAATTCGGATTGAAAGCATGAAAATTTTCATACAGGTTGCTAAGACCCATAGAAAAAACATCTGATATAGAACCACTCTGGCAATTAATCATAACTTATCGGTTAAGGCCTTAGATTTTCCCTATTACAGCTATATCAAACAAGGAAAATAACTACGTAACAATATATATTTTCTTCATATTCATTGTATTAGGGAAAATTAGGCTAAACAGTGCATATTGGGGTTGAAATTCCAAAAATTGGCATATACGTTGCTAAGACCCGTATAAATAACACTTGCTATAGAACCACTCTGGCAATTTATCATAACAGTGCGTTTTTAGCACTTTTATTTTTTCCTATATAGCAATACTTATCCGAGGAAATAACCAGATAATACAATGTGCGTTCTAAAACTTTAAATACACTGGTAGTAGTAGTAGTAGTATCGTTCGGCTACACTTCTATGTTCAAGGTATCAATCCAGGTTCTGAAGTCATCATCACATTTGTTGATGGTTTCAAATCCCCCTTCAAGTTTTGTCTCTGGGCAATCTAGTCCAAGGTGGTTTGCATCTAGTGGTGCTTGGTTGCACTTTGGGCATGTTGGTGATTCTTGGAGCCCCCATTTGTGCATGTTCGCAGCTGTTCTTGTATGTTTTGACCGTAGTCTCTTTGCAGCTACCCAGTATTTTCTTGGTCGATCCTGTAGACCTGGGACTTTTTCGGGGATTTTCAATTAGTTCCCCTCATGTTGGTTTATTCCTTTTCCATTCCTCGCACCAGACTTCTTGCGTGTTGTAGTTTTCTTTCTAGAAAGGTGAACGAGATTTTAGTCTTGATGTTGGGGGCGCAGTTTTGTATATGGTTTGCAGAGGAGTTCCACTATCTTCTTCAGCTCTGGATATCCATTTCTGTGTTGCATCCTCTCTCCTCAAGTGGGGTGGTGCAATAGCGCTCATGACTGGCAGCCATTTTGTTGGAGTTGATTTCAGGCATCCAGTCACTATTCGCATCCAGTCTCTTAGTTTCGCATCAACAAGGTTTGTATGGGCACTTCTCGTCCAAACAGGAGCACAATATTCTGCCACACTGCAGCAAAGGGCCAGGGTTGATGTTCTGAGAAGAGTTTGCGATGCTCCCCATGTTGTTCCTGCCAGTTTTCTGAGTAGACAATTTCGTTTCCCTATCTTTCTCGCTGTACCCTCAAGATGGGTTCTATAGGTCAGCCGTCTACCCAGTGTCACTCCGAGGTATTTTGGATTTTGATCAGTTGGTAGTGTTGTGTCATCAATCAATACACTGGTAACCATTTGTAACTAGTAGGTAAAAGAGGGAGAGTTAGTAACTTTACAAAAGATTTAAAATTTTGCACATTAATCATGAATATGTGAATCGGTCATCTTCACGCCTCAAGTTATCTCTAAAATAGACAACTAGACAATAATTGCAAATGTTATGCAATGTTCTTTTTCATTGTTTGTTTAGATACATACCTCACCATTTAATGTTTTGAACAGACATGAGTATTGCCATCTACGTCTATTTATTACGAGTCTGATAATCTGAAATTTTATGGGATTTTAGTAAGGGAAAAATTATTAAACTTACGCAAAATATTCTCCATTACAACAACAGAAAAAAGTGCAAATTTTCATTTTGAGAATCAAACGGTTTATGTCCGATTATCAGAATTAAAGATCACAAGTAGTTGCAGTCATTTAGAGTACAGTTACCTCCTACAGTAAACAATGATTGCTTATCCATCTTTTTGTAATCCAAACGTAATCCCACAACCTTTTTCTTTTCAATATTTAGCACCAGATTAGATACAATTGAACTGCGGTACTCGTAGAGTAAAATAACTATTTTGATGTGGGTTGCATCCCAGCATTATGAAATCACCACAATAATATCTTAATCACAATACAAACCAAATTGAATAAAGTGTAATGTATGTTATATAATATCTGGGTTGCTTAATATTATCATGCTGTAACTAAGCATGTTTGTCGATGTGATCCCATTGTATAACCTTGAAATACATCCGTTGTCAAACGTAGGCAGGAGTCGGAGTTAAACTGGCCCGGCTTTGCTAATTATTATTCCACAGGGACCTAGACGGTCTTCGTAGCTATTATTTTAGTTTGTTGAAAACGTCGAGCTGGGCTGGAGTTCTTGATTTGAAATTAATCTATTCCTGTTTCCACAAGGATTATGGCCACGAAAGAGTCCACTCCGGTCTTTGTCATCGGTTTATCCAATTCAGTAATCGCATCCTCGGGTAAAAAAGAAACTATATTGTTCCGTTTATCTTACTTCATCTCGGGCGCCTCTGATCAACATCTAGATAACCACGCCTCTCGGATAATAATAATAGTAATAATAATAATAATAATAATAATAATAATAATAATAATAATAATAATAATAATAATAATAATAATAATAATAATAATAATAATAATAAATCATTATTGTTCACAAAAATGGAAATCTTCTGGACGTCAGCAAAGACCAACATAACCTGAGAGTTTTTGTTTTTGTATTCAAGCGCTTGCAACACATTTAGGTCATATCGGCGCCAGTCAAAAGAAGAAAATGGAACAGTAAAAGTTCTAGAATTACAATTAAATCACCCAAGAATAAGTTAGACAAAGGGAAATTTGTTCGAATAGGGAACAGGTGTAGATTCCAAGAGAACACTATCAGTGTATCTAGTACGTCCCTTCTCCATCGCCATTTTGTGTCTCACGCCCCCATTATATCACTTTACCGCCAGATGACTTCCGCTTTCTTTTTCTGGTAGAAATAATATCCAGCATTATCGCACCGTACGGTCGAATAATCTCTTCAATTATATTATTAATTATAAAAAGCTGTCCAGCCAATGACAGTTGGATAAAGACAAGAAAGTAGGTTATCACCAGTGCTATGTGATGTGTGGCGTAATTCTCTATTGTTAACATTTAGGAAAATAATTCTGTTGTCAGGCGCCTTGAGTTAATACAAGAGTATTTCGTCTATTTCTAAATAATGCTGTCATATACACTCTGACCAACGTGTAATTATTTGCAGGTCTGAAAACTCAATTTGTTAATATCTCATTTTTGTAATGGAAATACGCTCAAACCAAGGCAAAATATTGTCCATTACAACGTTAAAACAGGCCCATATTTCGTCCGGTTATCAGACCTGTCAATTTATGCACATCGACTCTAAATTTAACCAAATGAACACTTCATGATTATTTTGACATAGTCCTTAGGTTCAAATTAAATTTCTTCTTCTCTTTCCTTTTTTGGTTGTTTTCAAAGATAAGTTCTACCATATATATATATATATATATATATATATATATATATATGTATATATATATGTATATATATATATATATATATATATATATATATATATATATATATATATATATATATTACAATATACAGCTCTTGGGTGTGCTTGTGATTTCCTGTGAACTAGTCCCATTTGTCTTATGTTTTACTTTGACACATGTGATGCAAGCTAGATCTAAACCTTTTGACTATTTTACCATCTCCCTTTTAACTGGCTCTCAAATGACTGCCATTGTGTGATGATCCTATGCTCATGATCTTACACGATTTCTTTATTTACCAAACACAAACTGATATCGACCAAATTTCAAATCAATATACGGGTGATATTAGAATCGAATGTCAAATCATAATAACATTTTGAAACAAGTTTTAGGATTTGATTGTGTTTACAAAGCGACCTATTTATTTGAAATTCAGCACCATTGAAAGGTAACATCTCTGCACGTCTAGTTATCCAAACGGAATTAAGACAAAAAAGGGCTAATTCAAATAGGATCAAAAGTACTGTCTATGCAAGAGAAACCCATCCCTGTGCCGTGTGCCATAACTTAAAAGGTGTACCCTGACACTAGCAAAGGAGCAAGAGGTGCTGAAAAAGTGCATCAATATCAATTAACGCTCAAACAATAGAGAAATGATTTACAAGAAAAAATCACCTCTCCCATAAAGATTAATCCATCTGACTGTCGCCCTACTGGTAAAAGACTCCAGACAGGACCCAGTCAAAATCATCTGGTCTCATAACTAAACAAAGACACTGGGACACATGAAAAAAAAAGTTGATATAAGGATAAGGGAATGAAGAGATGGCAATGTTATGGACTAGTTTAGAAACAAATGGCCTAGGCAGCCAATACTCCATGCCATCAGGAAAATTTCATGTTCACCCAAATGTACAATAACTTGTGAGTGGATACATGTATTTTTTTAAAATCATATTTTAGAGGAAATGTTGATTGATAACAGTTCTAATTTTCTATTCTCATTCAAAAACATTATATTTTATAGTGAGTGTAAACAGGCAAATAAAATTAATTTCAAAGGTCAATTTTCAAAATTTAGTCTCTTCGGCGATTTATTCAATCTAGGGGGTAGGAACAGCTTCAGACACTCAACTGAAATCTTATGGTTCTAGATGAATTAATACTAGTTTATTTTGTTGCTGAATACTCTAACAGTATTTTACAAACATAGAATTACTCTCTTTGTATTGTATATTTTCAATTAGAATGAAATTAAATACTACTTACTTACTTAGATGCCTTTCGCGTCTCGACCGAAAGATCGGGTCGCCTTCGCTGTTTCCAGTATTTCCTGTGTGAGGTGTCTCCAATATTGCCGGTCCTCTGCTAGGGTTCTCAGATTTTCAAGGTCCCCTGCCGTTATGAGACTAATGCTTTGTCCAAGTGTTGTGAGGTTTTTGTTTAGGATCACAGGGAGTGTTGTGATCGGTCTTCCTCTGAAAAGGTTCCCGGGTTTTTGGAAGTATCCCGACATGGCTTGGTTAGCTGGTATGTTTTTGTCCCTGCGTAGTATGTGACCGAAAAGTTGCCATCGTTGTTGTAAAATGTCAAGGGAGATTGGTCTTTCTTTTGTGATCTTATAGAGTGATTCATTTCAGATCTTTTTTGGGTATTTGATGTCCAGTACCCTTCTTAGCTGTGTGCGATGGAAGGCATCCAGATGTTCTTCTTCGGATTTTGTCAACGCCCAAGTGCCGCAGTTATACAGAAGTACCGGTTTTACAAGAGCACGGTACAGTTTCAGTTTGGTTTTTCTCTTTATTTTGTCACCTCTAATCCATACATTGGTGAGTTTACTGAGTGCGGCGTTTGATAGCTGTTTTCTTCTTTGTACATCCTCGGTGTCTCCAATTAGTGAGCCGACTTTCTTTGTTCTTTTCCATTCCTCTTTGTTCCTCGATATTGTTGTAAATTCGGTTTTATTGGCATTGACTTGGAGGTTATATTTCATGAGGGTATTTTGTATGATGTCTATATTTGCTGGTGTTGATCCAATAAAATCGATATCATCTGCATAGGCGATTTCTCTGGGGATTGCATTCTCAATATGAGTCGTTGGTTTTGGAATGACTTTTCGAACTTCTTTCAGAGCGTGTTCTAAGTATATTGTGAACAGAATCGGGCTCAGACTATCTCCTTGGGGGTCCCGATGTTACTTTCGAACTGCGTCTGTTTTGTGGCCCCGTATATCCTTGGTTGTATCTTTGTGTTGCTGAGGAGAAATCGGATTATTCGGAGCTCGTCTTCGTCTACTATGTCTGTTAATATCTCCAAAAGTTTTCCTCTGTCGATCGTATCAAAGGCTGCGGACATATCGATTCCGGTTATTGTTATGGATATGTTTTCTTTGAGTGCCTTTGCTGCCAACCATTTATGTGTCCATACAACGTCCGATGTGCTTCGGTCTTGGCGAAACCCGCTTTGGCTATGTGATAGATATTTTTCTATTTTCGGTCTAATTCTGTTGAGGACAATAGTTGACAGTGTTTTTCTTATGGTATTCAGTAATGTTATTGGGCGCAGGTTGTTTACGGGTCCTTTCGTTTTTCCTGGTTTTTGTATTGTAATTAGGACACCGCTGTTTATGTCCCAGTCTTTGTGTGTTGAAAATGTTTTGTTCATTATGTTTGCAATGCTCAGATCCAGGGAGAAGGTACCGCATTTCAGCAATTCAGCGGGAATTTCATCTTCGCCTGGGGATCTGTTATTGTTTAGGCACTTTATGCTATTTCTAACTTCAGTTGTTGTGATGCGGTTGTTTAGGTCTCTAGGGTTTCCTGAGACGGGCGATATTTGTGAGACTTGTTTGTGAAATTTCTGCTGGAAGTGGTCAGTTACAATGTCAAGGATATCGTTGGGATTTGTTGTCTGTTTGCCAAATTTATCCTGTAGTTTTGGGTTCTCGAATGGTTTTCGGTTCAGAGATTTCGTCGCTTTGAACATAGACGATGCGTTATTTTTGGACTTTTCTATTTCTTCCACTTTTTTGTCTAATTCCTCGTTTCTGTGTTTTATTGTAAGTGATCGAATTGAATGCAGTATTTTGTTTCGTTCCGTTTTCAGGTTTATTATTTCTTCCGAGTCTTTCGTGTTTTGTATCCTGATCCTAAGTTCTTTTTGTTGCCGCGATAGATCGTTAATAGCGATGTTAGGCGTTCGATTTGGTTTGTTCTTAGTTGTATTAATAGAGCCTGCACTTTCTTCCCCGCATATTTCATTGCCGCTTGCGTCTCTTTCCATTCATTGTTTGGATTGCTGTTTTGCTTTATTTTCCATAGACTTGAGTTAAGTTCATATTGGTAATGAATGCGACATTCTCGCTCATTTACTATTTTTGCCGTGTTTATTTTGACTGCCGTTTTACCTTTCTGTCTTCGTTGTCTGTACACATTTATGTTGAAATTCGTTTTTACAAGTTTGTGATCGGATGTTAGCAGTGTACCACCGTATGATCGCGAGTTGGTTGAGTAATGTTTATGGCGGTGTCGACAATGAAATTAAATGATTTTAAAACATCAAAACGCATAGAATATGGGCAAATATGCTATTTCACGCTTTTATTGTCCATACAATGACTTGAATTTGACATTTTAAAATGATATTATAAAACTTATAACAGTCACAAGATAATCCTCAAATCAATAACATCATTTAAGTTCAACTACTAAAATTTCCAATTTTGCTTGATTTCCGCATTTTAGGGGGTAAGGGTAGCTTCATAGACCCTTGCGTAAAAATTATATGTCTTAGATGAACAACTTTATGCTTATATTAAAGCTAAGTTGTTTAGAAATCCTTTTAAAGCACTAGAAAGGCCAGGTTGTCCACGTTTTATTCAGTTCGAATGGAAATATGTGAATCTAAAAATGAAAACGCAGAAAAAATATAGCCTGATTTTGAGGTTTTTCATTTTTTTACAGAGATATCAGTATCAGTAACTCTGCACTTTTGGTACTTTGATATGTTGCATCAACCAAAAATG
The DNA here is from genome assembly GCF_034508935.2 of Berghia stephanieae. Classification (NCBI taxonomy): domain Eukaryota; kingdom Metazoa; phylum Mollusca; class Gastropoda; order Nudibranchia; family Aeolidiidae; genus Berghia; species Berghia stephanieae. The sequence continues at coordinate 92,032,115 of NC_088362.1, read as the reverse complement.
CATCCACATGCATAATATCTATGTTTTAGATTGATAATTTATATAACAAATGCCGAAAAACTGTCACAAAGTTTTAGAGGGGGTTTACAGAAACGCATCAATATTTTTTTTTTCCAACAAACGGATTTCGGTGGATTGTTAGTTTGATAATAAGCATAATATGTGCAACTAAATATTTTAAATTTAGTTTGGTAACAATTTTTTCCTGGTAACCTTATTTTTTAGCTTTAATCTACTGGACTTATTCTTGATGGAGGTCTTTGATATAACATTGGCCATGACATCCTGCTGATGAAACTCCACTTCTTCAATGCGTGTTAGGAATCAGTACAGAAGCTTTGATTGGATTGTATTATACTTACTCCACTAGTAAAGGCTCCTGCCAAAAAGGCTACATTCAGAAGAAGGTTACGAAAACATATCAATATAATTTACCATAGTGTTGTTTTGTTTTGTTTTTAAGGGTTTTACGGCGCTTGCAACACATTTAGGTTATATAAGCGCCAGTAAAAAGGAAGAAAATGGGATAGTAAAACGTTCTAGAATTCCAATTAAAGCACCCAAGAAAAAGCAAGACATAGGTTACAACTGGGAACAAATTCAAATAGGGATCAGATGTAGATTCCAAGAGCACACCACCAATGTACTCAGTTTGAGATCACCTATAAGTCTCATCTGGACACAAGCACAAAATCCAACAAAGAGGAATACACTCAAATGCTTACATTATCTCAAAATAACAAATATAATAATACATAACAGAGAGATGATTTATAAGGAAAAAATATAATCTCCAAAAACAATATAACTATGCATTTGACTGTTTCCCTCCCAGCTAGGACTCCGGCCAGGGCCAGGACAAAACCAAGTAATCTCATTCCAAGACAAAGACAGAAAGCATGTTGGAAAACAGATATAAGGGGATAGAAGACACAGTATGTACCTCACTGCCCACTATGGGAGGTCAGGAAACCATAGTGTTAATTTGCAGGGGAAAATATCTCATCCTATAGAAATACCACTCACCCAAAGCAAAAAAAACATGAGGACCATGCAAAAGTATAGGACATAAACAAGGTAAAAGTCAAAATGTCAGTCAAAATATAAGAAAGATTTATTAAAACAATCATAAGATATGAAACATGTTACAATTTACAATATTTGAAAAGCTGTCAAATATGATAATATATAACAACACTCCCTGTTAAAGTGATGAAAAAAAGAATACAAACTTATACAGTTTTAAAACCACATTGCTGAAATTTCAAAACAAAACATGCTGTTCTAAAGCCAAAACGGTTTTGCACGTAATGGATGCTTTAGCTTTACTGGTGCACAAATTGCTGCTATTATCTCAAATATCATGAATTAAGACGACCTTCAACTTGCTGTAAATTTGACAGCTGAGACTTAAGACTTCTCGTGTTTAACCATTTTTGACAAGGTAAAGCTTATCTTAATTCATTGATACTATATATCTTTATAAAAGGAGTATAGGTGATGAGAGCATAATTTTATTAAATATGTACTTTGCCAAACTGTGCGCACTTCATTGACTGTCAATTAGATACACTAAAGGGGAATCACATTTCAAGTATACATGTTAGGTTTTTTATGATTGATTCTTACCACTAAAACCACAAAACAATAACGTCCTGTAACCAAATATACAATGGAGTCATCACTTTTAGTTACAAAATTTACAAATATAATTTATTTTAATCTGACGAATCATAGATGTATCTGATAGAAAATACTGACCCCAATGAGATATTTACCTAGACCAATATCAATAATAGTCTGATAAATTTAATCCTTTACTCCTTTTGGGGAGCTGCGTGGCTCAGCACTGTCTTTGCTTCATACCAAAAAGGTACGACTATCTGCTGCACTGTACTGTGTGTGGCCTTAAGTAAGTCACCTCTGCGCAGAGGTTGACTCCTGATTATTCCAGACTTCTCTTGGACTAGACCCTAAATACAAATTTCCTCTTGGGGATAAATACAGTGAATTTCATTTTCATTTTCATTTTTTTTTTAAATTTCATATTTCATTTTTTCATTTTACATAAAGCAGTTGAAATTGTAACAACTGTTCCGAATTTTACATGTCACTATCTTTCTCATGTTTTTATAGCTTCATAAATGGTTGGCATTTATCCACAACTATATTTCCATTTGCTGCTACTGCATTTCCATCTTCGATGAACCATGTTTGTGAAAACTGGCAGGTTGTTTTTATACTCTATCATATAGTGAAATGGATTTAATACTTTATATGTATGTACATATTTTTTTTTTTTTTCAATGTGACCCTTTGTTTTTATATTAAACCACACATTGCCAAACAATATTTTTCTCTGGTTACGGTTAATTGTTCACAATCTAAAATACTATTTTATCTACATAAACCTTATATACTACATGCATATCTGAAATTCACAATTTTCGCCAGAGGTATATGGCAACTTATGTAATATTTATAGACTATGTGAAAAATATAAAGAAATCATGGTATCTTGATAGTGTTACAAGTTACATGCAACTGACAATTTTTTTTTTCAAATATCTTTAAGAAACCTCAGTTATCAAAATAACCAAAGAGAATTAACTATCTTTGTTTTTAAGGGTTTTTACGGTGCTTACGACACTTTTAGGTCATTTCAGTGCCAGTAAACAGGAAGAAGGGATTATATTATATAGTCAAAATATACAAATAAACGCACCTAAGAAAAGGGAAGACAAAGGAAACCTGAACAAACGGGGACAGAAGTAGATTCCAAGAGCAAACTATCAATTATATTAATCTGAAATCAGCTAAAAGTCCCATCCAGACAAAAGCATGGGACTCCGCTAAGAGGAGCACAGTCAAATGGTTATTAAATATATTTAAAACGAAAAATATTAGCATTACATAACAGAGAAAATTTACAGTAAAGAAAATATCACCTCCCAAAACTATTAAAAATACATTTGACTGTTTCCCTCTCAGCCAAGGACCTTGACCAGGGCCAGGACAAAACCAAGAAATCTCATTTCAAGCAAAGACAGAATGAAAACTGGAAAATAGGAAAAGAAGAAAGAAGACATAGTAAGTGATAACCCTGCCCACTTTAGGGTGTCAACCCCCCCCCCCTCACCTTATAACTTAATTTTCAACAAAAGTATATTATACACAGTATAATATCATTTGCATGTAACTTTAGTAGACAATTATCTAAATCAAATTATACAATTAACTCATTGTATCCTTTATAATTAAATTATCTAAATCAAATTATACAATTAACTCATTGTATCCTTTATAATTGAATAATAATCTCACTTGTCATTTCACTCCACATAAATATTCAGAGGACAAAAACAAAAAACAACATACAGTGGAACCTCCCGATTACGACACCTCCGAATAGCGACAACCTCCTGATAACGACATTGACCCGTGGTCCTGATTTTTTTCTATTTAAGATCAGTAAAAAAAACCTCCAGATAACGACGCACTTTTTGATAAAACCTCCGAATAACGACATCTTTTTGGCGATTTTCGGCAGTTTTCGTAGATATCTGATACTAAAAATACCGAGTATGAGTACCCAAAGTTTATAAAAACGATTCCTGCTTGAAGCAATGAGAACGCAGCTTTTGAAACCAATGAGAACGCAGCTATTTTTTGACGAATCTTGGCTGATATGCATTAATAAAAACCAAGGTATAAATGTAAGTGTAAGCAAGTAGACACAAAATCTTGTAAAATGTGATATTATGTGGTGATAATAATAGTAGTAGAAGTAGTAGTAGTAGTAGTAGTAGTATAGTAGTAGTAGTAGTAGTAGTAGTAGTAGTAGTAGTAGTAGTAGTAGTAGTAGTAGTAGTAGTAGCAGCAGTAGTAGTAGTAGTAGTAGTAGTAGTAATAATAGTAGTAGTAGTGTTTTTGTGGGAGGAGGAGGAAGAGGATGAGGAATTTTATCTAACTCACTTGTTTTAAAGGGTTTTACAGCGCTTGTGACACATCTATGTCATATCAGCGCCAGTAAAAAGGAAGAAAATTGGAGAGTAAAAAACATTCTAGATTTACAATTGAAATGACATAAGAAAAAGTAAGACAAAGGGGAATGGTCTAAATAGGGAACAGATGCAGATTCCAGGAGCACACTATCAGTGTACTCAGTTCAGATCACCTAAAAGTCTCATCCAGACACACGCACAAGAACCCTCTAAGAGGAATACACTACAATGTTTTGTTTGTCTTGTTAATGTTAATAAAAACTGGTCCCGCTGGCTTTACCACACCCACTTTGTCCGCCATCTTGGAGACCTCTAAATAACAACACCTCCGGATAACAACATAAAAACTCGGTCCCGTGGCATGTCGTTATCGGGACGTTCCACTGTACTATTTATCTACAGTAACAACAGCATAATAATACAGAGCAGTCTACTTAAATTAAAGCTGTAAAGCCTGTTGACTCAAAAATAGGGCGACTTTATCCGAATTTGGGGAAACAATGTGTAAGTTATCAGTAAGCATATTATTGAGTGTATGTATGTCTGTCATCTGCATTTTTTGCGGCCGCAAATATCAGGGCGATCCGCAAATTTTGGCAAATTTCCCAAAACTGGCAAATCGTGGCAAATTTTGGGAAAATTGGCAAATCGCGTGGCAAATTTGGGGGGGAAAAAGAAGCGAAAACAAAATAACGAAGAAAAAAAAGTGCGAAACTTGAGAAATGTTGCAGCTTTGCCTGGGCCCAAACCCAGGGAAGCTACTCTCTACGGATAATGATCCTTTAAAATCTTTAAAAATAAATGTAGCCTCCTTAAATGTAATACAGTTGAATTACTTTAAACCGAAATTTTGGGGACCTTCTAAACCATTTCGGTTTAAAGACATTTTGGTTTAAAGCAAGTTCCCGTTTTGCGATGTTTTTCAAGGGTAGTAACTATTTTTTAAATTTGCTCATTTAATCGTATCATGGGTTTCCCCTTAACTTTTGGTAAAATGTAAAGCTACAATAAGATTGAAAGTTCTTGTGCGATAATTGATAATGAATGATGCGCATCTACTCAGAGGTGAAGTGAAATGGAACTGAAAAGGCGTGTCAATGCTAAGCTGTCTACTACACACCCCTCTTTTGTTGAAAAGCCATTAGGTTCAAAGGCCTAATTACATAGAACCCCCACCCCCCCCCCCCTCTCACACACATTCAATCAAAGTGGAAATGAAATGGCATTATAATGGTAAGTTGTCTACCACCCCCAAAGCATCAACACGAGCGAGAACATGTGGCTTGCGTGATTCTACACCACAACTCCCCCTCTTTTCTCATTTTTCCCCTGCCAGTCACCCGTTGTCTTCCTTTTCCAGTCTGTGCGATTGTGGTGCTGGCCAAACCCAAGTGCAGTGATTGAAGTGTTTGCCTACCCCCCCCCCCCCCCCCCCCACCGCTCACCCTCATCTTAAACTTACGCTCTTTGTTTTCATATCGCGGGGCATTATTACGTGTGGCCACCTCCCAAATTTTTGAAGAAAAATAGAGAGAGAAAAAGGGAAGGTGCTCTCAAGTTGTTTCGGTTTAAAGACAGTCCTTCTTAGAAGTATTTCGGTTCAGCGTAAGAATTAGTACAAAGATAATGGAGAAACTAGTACAATTTATTAAATTCTTTGCGGTTTAAGGTATTTTTCGGTTTAGCTTCTTTGGGTTTAAAGTAATTTTACTGTAAATTGTCTTTTATATATATTTTTTTCTGTATCGCGTGTTAATTTTTACTGAAATGCTTAGTTCTCCTCGGCAAATTTTGGTCTTTTTGGCAAATTTCTTGGCAAATTTTGGGGGTTTTTTGGCAAATTTTAGGTCCCAATTTGGCAAAAAATGCAGATGACAGGTATGTCGTAAAACCACTTGTGAGGCACTCATGTAAAATAGCAGAAAATTGAACTTAACACGAAGTAAAACCAAGCAGAGGCCGTTGTTAACAAATGATTGAGTCCTAAATGCATGGTATTGGTATTGTGCACAAGCCATGTGTATTTTGTCACAAAATTACAAGTGCAGTGACATTCAATAGCTTGATTCACAAGCCAAGCAAGACCATCAACATCTCTATACTACTCATAGTATTTGTGACTTAAGAAGCACTGTTTATATCGACATCATTTACTATTGAACCAATTGTGATACAATTACAGCTAGTGATTGTCTTAGTGTGAAGGACTGCCATCAGGTTTTGACTGCTTGCAGACTGCACTATAATCTATAACAACAACAACAATAATAATAATAATAATAATAATAATAATAATAATAATAATAATAATAATAATAATAATAATAATAATAATAATAATAATAATAATAATAATAATAATAATAATAATAATAATGTAATTTATTTATATAGCGCCTGTCCCATGCAATATAGCTCTAGGCGCTCAATATACATCATTAAAAAATTTTAAAAACTTATCATATTATCAACAACAATGATGACGATGATAATAATAATAATAAAACAACAATAAAAATAACAGTATTAATATAGAATGTTTTTCCATCAGCTCAGAAGAGCATTTCTTGGCACTTAATTGACGTTGCATAACATTTGCACACTGACTTACAAAACTTTATTTGAAACCATCTCGCCTTAAATTTACATGGAGCATCTATATACAGCAGTTTGGCAAATCATCCGTTTGCAATCCTCCTATTAATCACAACTTTACATCGGATATGTAACATGAAAACAATCTTACTCCAGCTCCACGTCATTGCTCATACTCTCTCTCTCTCTCTGTGTATGTGTCAATCTAACTAAACAAAAAATTAATTGAGCTTTGATATAGCGCAATATCCACCAAATGTGCTCAAAGCGCTTTGCAAGGGGTCCCTGGCCAACAGCAACACTTTAACATATAGGACAAGACATGCCACCTGTTAGGCGATATTACAATTATTTTCCTACAGAGACAACACTGTTATCGGTTAGGTACTCATTTTACACCTGAGTATGGTGAGAGAATGTGAGTAAAGAGTCTTTTCCAAGGACTCAACTATGCGCTGAGCGAGACTTGAACCCAGGATCTACCGATCTGAAAGTGAGTGTCATACCACTAGACCACATAGCTGCACTACCTATCTGTGTTTGTGTGTGTAGTGTATGTGAATCTAACTACCTATCCATCAATCTCTCATTCAACCAAAAACATAACAGCAATGATACATATTAATCCACCTTCTGTGACAGTCTGAGCATTGCTAATAATTATAGTTATAGTCCGTTCCACAAGCATTGCACACACGATGACGTGAATATCTTCACAACCTTCTGATGGATTTTAATGAAAATTGCAGAGATGCCAGCCTTAAATTTGGCTCACAGGAATTTCAGACACCACTCGGAGGAATTTCAATGCCAAAAGAGGAATTTCAGCATACAAGAAAAGGGAATTGGGATGGTATTTGGGATTGTGTTTACATATTGTATAGTTCTAAATAGATAAGTGATTAGAAATATATTATGATATGTAAACACAATGCCAAATACAATCCCAAAGTTTCCTTATTTCAAAAGAAGTAAAGCTCCAAAACCTAATGGTAGTGATTGTAGTACTGGTGTAGTGAGGATGATTTAGTGTTGGTGGTTGTAGTAGAAGTGGTAGTGATGGTGGTGGTTGAAGTGGTAGTGGCAGTGATGATGATGAGGTGGTGGTGGTGGTTGTAGTAGTAGTGCTAGTGATGATGGTGTGGTGGTGATTGTAGTAGTAGTGCTAGTGATGATGGTGTGGTGGTGGTTGTAGTAGAAGTGGTAGTGATGATGTGATGGTGGTGATGGTAGTGGTTGTAGTAGTTGTGGTAGTGATGATATTTCACATTTAAACATTCAAAGAACCCCCCCTCCAGTGAAAATAATTAAAGAATGGTGAATGCGACCAGTGGAATTTCGTGACATGTCTTGTCCGACCTTTATGAGTTGTCTTGCTCAACAGTTCTGTCATCTGCATTTTTTGCCAAATTGGGACCTAAAATTTGCCAAAATTTGCCCAAAAAACCCCCCGAAATTTGCCAAAAAAATTTGCGGAGGAAAACTAAGCGTTTCAGTAAAAATTAACATGCTATACAGAAAAAAATTATATAAAAGACAATTTATTACATTTAAGGACTTAAGAAATGAAATGACTGTGATTAGCGTTGTTACAAAGATTTTAAAGGATCATTATCCGTAGAGAGTAGCTTCCCTTGGTTTGGTCCCAGGCAAAGCTGCAACATTTCTCAAGTTTTGCACTTTTTTTTATCGTTATTTTGTTTTCGCTTCTTTTTTTTCCCCAAAATTTGCCACGCGATTTGCCAATTTTCCCAAAATTTGCCACGATTTGCCAAAATTTGCGGATCGTCCTGATATATATAAATGGCAATTTGCGGCCGCAAAAAATGGAGATGACAGACAGTTGGTCGGGCGTTATGTCTTTGCGAAAGACATTTCTCTTCATCCTATCGAGATGGGCAAAATAATTCAGAGGATCCCAGACCTGTCTAGTACTACGAAAACTTCTACACAACAACATTCGCTTCTTTGTCAATAATTCTTGTTGAAAAGGAAAATTTAGTTCCTTAGAACCTATATTCAAGCCTTTGAAGCATTTTTTTGGATCTGCTAAGGGAAATTTATTTAGTTCCAAAGCTATTTAAAGTGACTTTTTCTTTTTTCCCTTGAAAACCACGAATTTTTTAAATTTCAAGCAGGCAGCTCTGGGATCCCCCTGGTTTTTGACATCGATGTCTTTGTCCAAAAAATGTATTAGCACCTAACTGGCTGCTTGATTTGTCCACAAGGGAAGATATAAAGTATAAACGTTGTGAGCCTGTTTTCAACGCTGTGAAGTACTTGCTAAATGCTTTAGTAAACCATTTGAAACAACCCCAAATTATTTGCTAAGCTACGCCACTGAATGCATATTTGTTATGATTATTTTCCCCATTCATTAGTGTAAACAGTTTAAAGTTTGAGTCATATTCTATTGCAAACAATGAAAGATCAAAGGAATTTGGCATTTTGAGAAAACTGTTTGGTCTATCACTATAAGTATTCAAAATTCGCAAAGTCCCCTAAAATATAAGCTCGCATGCAAAAAATCGCGTCATGACATTTCGTAACTTTGGAGGAATTTGCAATATTCCGTAGGCAACAGACTTGGAACGGACTATAACATATAATGACAGGATGAATCATAATCTTTTTTAAATGAGAGTGAATTGTTTTATGATACAAAATAATCAACATGTCAGTATCATAAGACAACATAAGAGTCCAGACCAGTTGTATACATATATTCCAGATTAGGTTAGTCATAAAAGTTAAAACAACGCCTGAGTCACTTTCAGGCAATGGTAGCCAGTCAGAAGATGATAGTAAACAATACATGCAACAATTAAGTTGATAATAGATATAGAATGACAAATGGGGAAAAAAGAACGGTAACAATGGTGTAACTAAGGCAAACCTAATCACATCAAATACTTTGTCAAAGTAAAATCTGATAACAGGTTAGATTAACTCCCCCCCCCCCCCCCCCTCCCTCTAAAACCACTGTAAGTGTTAAATCATTATCATCGAGTAACTATCAGGTGTGAGGTGGCCAAATGGATGTGACATTGCACTACAATTTGGGAGAGCAGGGTTCAAACTCTTTTAAGGCACTTTCCTGTTTTATCAGTAAGCCCAGTTTTTGTAGACATGGTTAGCAAGTGTGATGCTTATTGACTTCAAAAAGCTTTAGTGAAATGTATTCCATTAAATAATACGTTGTCAAGTCATTGCAACAATGCCCTGGGTGTTAAGTGATAAGGATAAAGTTTTGTTTTTTTCCACTTTCGAATAAATTTTTTTTTGTTATCAATACTATATTTCTCTCAAGTTATATAACTGGATATTAGTTTAAATGGTGTGGATGTTCTGCACAACACAGATGTGCTATCATGATACTAAGAATAATATTACATACATGGTAGTGAGTTCAAAGTTCAAATTTAATTGCACGCAACAGTCATCACAGAAATAAAAGGACATGAGAAAATATTTGCAAGGTTCATGGACAAGTGGAATGTCAATCAATCTCATAAAAAGTAATAAACTTATCCAACAACGTTGAATTCAAGAATTCAAGTAAAAAAAAAAAAAAAGAGCCTTACAGAGCTTGAGTTTATCCAAGCTGTCATTGCAACTTGTCTCAATATTCATTTTGTGGTGAAGACAGAGTAGTCTATCTACAGCACAAAGGTTGTCTTTCCAAAATGTCAATTTAACCTACAATCAAGCCCATAAATTTCAAAGATAAGACAAATCACAAGACTTGTCTTCAATTATGAATGGCTTTACTGATGAAAAACAAAACAAAAAACAAACATCTTCTCCAAAATATAACTGTGAAAATAATCAAAAGCAGATGTGAAATGATAACATTGATGGGTCTGGTAATGGTACTGTAGTGTATACCATCGGAAGAACCAGTTGTTTTGTTTTAGTTTTTCATCCTTTTTTTTTTTTTTTTTCAATTTTCTCATTTTCAATAAAAAGTGTATGTACATGGCTTTGCCTTCTGACAGCAGAATCACTCTGCCTCATCAATTTTAGTGTTTACTTTACTCCATGATGGGGCGAGCCTGAAGACGTGCACAGCACGCTTTGGAGACTAAGAAACGAAGACAAAAAGATGATGCAAGTCTTAATGAATGAAAAAGCAAATATTTGAACCAGTAACAACTATCAAAAATAAAGTAAGAAGCCTATGATATTCTTATTTCAAAATAAAATGAAAAACAAAATGTAATTATCATCCTCTCACTTGAAAATAAAATATATAGATATCCGACATATGTATAGATATGAAGGAAAACCAAAAACTAGAGGTGCCTAAATGAGCCAATAAAATTGAGAGAAAGTAAAGTGAGTAAAGGTTCTTTTATACATGAGTCACATTTACTCACTTTATCTTTCTCTCCATATGAAGGAAAATATCGTTCTAGTCTTCACAGGAATGGCAAATAAAACAAATTTGTTCAATATCCATTCAAATTTTAACTCTAGAGTTGAAATAAATGTCAATTCATCTTTATATTACTAAAGACTTGCTATAACCATTTGCCACAGAATCTTATGAATGGTTATATATTATGATATATTGGTTAATAAAACTAATGTATCTGTTGTACAAAATAAATGATAAAACAGACATAGCAGAAAACTTTTTTTAAAATTTCAAAAACAAAAAAAATTAGTTGTAAAAAGAGGATTTGTTCCATTTTCCTAGGTCACAACGTTATGACCATTCTCATGAGGCTGCTGGGAAGGTGGATAAGATTGTATTTCCTTTGGTAAGACTTCACCTGAATTTCCTGGAAGACCTGGAAACACAAGATTGGGGGTAAAAATCAATTCTCATTGTGATGTGTAGAGAAATCACTTCAGGAGTTGTGCTCCATAACATTTAACTCTATGAAAAGAAATTCAGAGAAAATGGAGAGTCATACATAGTTTCTAATTAACATAATCTATAGGAGACAGTGGATACCAAATAAAGGTGTAATAAAACATTTGTTAGAGACCTCATTATGATGAGGAATGAGACAATTATTTATATTCCTTAAATATAGAAAAAGCTGAACAAAACAAAATATTGAAAACTTTCTTAATTCTACAAGCCGTTTGAAATCATATGAAATTAAAATAAAATAAAATAAAATTCCCTTTATTCATCCCCAAGGGGAAATTTGACTTTAGGGTCTATCCCAAGGGAAGACTGGAGTAACCCAGACATCAGCCGCAGTGCAGCGCTGCAAAGTAAGCTAGAGCGAGGTGACTTGCTCAAGACCACACAACGAGGCGGGTAGTCGAACCCGATACCTTTTGGGTACGAAGCAAAGACCGACCGCTGATCCATGCTGCCCCCTTCTCCTGTTTCTTCGATAAAAATAAATTTAAATTTTACCATATCCAATAAATGTTTTACAACAAAAAGAATTTTAAAAAACAAAAATATTAAAATTTCGTAAATGTTTAAAAGGTTTACATATATAAATACGTGACAGAAGTTGCTCCTGCAAGTAAAATTCAGAATGAAGAAACATAACTCATATCATTGACATTGTCATGAATAATTTATCAACAAAGGATAAGCTAGGGTGCTCAGCACAAAGTGATATAAAATTTCAATGAGAATTCTTTAATGGTGAATAAAAACTGGTTTCTATAGACATCTAGAGATGAAGTGAGTAGGAAAGTACTAGAAGACAATAGAGAATAAAAATTAATTCTATAGACATTTAATAATTTAAATCAACAAAACTAAATAAAAAATCAAAATGTACTGATCAAAACAAACAAAACCATTGAAAAAAAAAAATAATAAAATGAGATGAGATTAAATTCATGGGCATTTGTTACAATCAAATCGACAACAAAAAACGTATTAGTGTCTAAAATCTGCCGGAAAATTCAATTTACAGAAACAATATACGATTCTTTTGATTTATTTTTTTTTGCCTATCCCTGCCCCTCAATTATTTCCTTATAATGATTGCATTCAACTGAGTCCCTTTAAACTGATACACTAAAATATACATGGACTAAAAGGAATAAAAATCCTTGTCAAACACCACACAGATCACTTTCAGGTAAGCAGGACTTAACTGTACTGACAGGTCTCAATCATAATCATTAGGTTTTTGAGTAACATCAGCAGTTTGTTTATTTGTAAATGTAATTCTGTTAAAAGGTTTTTAAAAAAAATAATAATTGAATTTCTGTGAGCACTTGGCGCCTAGTTGCATGCTATATCATTCCTCTCCTATCATAAGCTGGGAGGTGGAATTTGGATTTCAGGTCAAAAAGGCTTTGTACTGAATGTAATTAATCTTGCGGCATATATCATTGAAGCAAAGATTGCAAATAATGTCAACCAGCAAAAACGTTTTCTTACAAAGATCTTATATACTATTCCAACATGTTACATCGAGACATATTGTTTATCAAATTTTACTATGGTGTTAAAGAGACATATAAAAATTGAGCACTGCAAAATTTCGTTAATTATGCTTTATTTATAGAGGAGCAATTTGTTTACTTAATTATGTTATTATGTTAAAGGGAAGCATAGAAAGTGGCCACCACAAAATTTTATTAATTATGCACACTTCATGAGTCATTAGAAAACAGAGTAAACTAGAATAATGCATGAAACCTTATTTAACATTCTTTGCATAAAACTTGATAAATTCTTTACTCAAACTCTTTATAATAAGCTATGCTTCACTTTTAGTTTTAAAAACATAAATAATTATAAGCGTATTCTTCATGGATATTTTATGATTCTTTAATATTAATTAGTTCACAAAACAAAACAAGATATCTTGTAGATTTGAATTATATTCAAATCTATCAAGTCCAACATGAATGCACATCAAATTTGTTGGCCAATCATGTGAACGCAAGATGAGTTAAATGACTCTTAAACAGAACAGGTTGAATTGAAGGAAAATTTCTTATAAATGGTCTTCATTTTTGCTTATGTCTGTTTTCTTGTTTAAACCTATCTATTTATTATATATATATTTTCTTTTCTTTTTCTTGTTTTTAATTGTTTTATTTTGTTATGGTTATTTCCAGTTTCTTTCTGGTGATAGTGATGGCAATCATGCATGCAGAGGTAGACACAGGAAATTCATTTTAAAAATCTTTTGTAAGTATCGTTATCAGAAATTATATATTTTATACAGCTATGAAATAAACCACATTCGAATACGGGTAAAACTCTCTGGCTGGGCTAATGATCAAAACGAAAAAAAAAAAAAGTCAAAAAATTTATAATCTTTGAAAAATATTCATAAGATGTGAGCAAATCATACAAACAAGGCTTTTCAATAAAAGTTTGAATCAAAACGTACAAAACAAATATAAAAACAAACTTAATAAATATCCTTTTTTTTAAATATATAAAATGACATAATGAAAGTATTGAGACTAAACTTCAATGTGTCTAAGGTTAATCTCTGTAATTTCCTGAATAAAGAGGGTGACTTTCAAATCAAGATAAAAGCTAAATCTACAAATGATGAACTAGAAAAATACAGTTTCAAGAGTTTATTTTAGGCCTTTCCTGGCCAACAACCATCACTTTTCTCTAAATAAACTATATCATCACCATCAACAACAACAACAATAATAATTAAAAATAATAACAATAATAATAAATAACTTTCAACAACATTTTTCTACGATCAATAGAAAAAGCATAAGAAAAAGTAAAACAATTTTTAAATCTTGAGAGAACAAGCAGAAAAAAAACCCTTGATAAATAAAATTGGAAAAGAAATTTTGTGTAATGCAATATAAATCAATGGAATTATATTGTGTTACAAGAGTGCATTAGTACTAAAGATATTATCAAGTTGTTAGCATAGTTGTTAAATGTCTATCAAAACAAAAAAAAAACATAAACTACCATAAATTTAAAGAGCTGAGTAGCTGCGGGTCGGTTGTATCCAAGCTGAAGCAATAAAATAATTAGTGTGAAAATGTTAAGAAATTTACCATTAGCCATTTGAAGTGATATCTTCAACCTACAAAAAGTGATATGCAATAATATCATTACAATAATATTGCAAAATGCCATAGTCATTATCATTTTCACTCTATTCCATTCTGCCAACATCCTACTTCTCCCCCATCACAATTCATCATTTGATTCCTACAACATTACAAATAATAGAACTTTGGTCAAGTATTATACGTTTCATTTCGTTACAGGAAAAGAAAATCGTCTGATCAGATCTTGCATGCCACTATCTGCAAAACTTTCTATTCATTGAATTTTTAAAACACTGAGTCCTAGAGAAGAAAACAAAGTTTAATAAATGATAAAATACAATTAAATGAATCCTTCTAATTCCCTTTTATAAAAATAATGATAAATAAATTTTAAAATTAAAAATTAAAATGAATAATAAAAATTGTGCAACACAATCTACTGCATTAAAAAAATATCCAAAAGGAACTATCAAATAAAAGGAAGACATTCAAAACTTTACAGCGAGAATATGGATGACATATCTTATTCGAAAATTTGTCAACTGAAATCTTCACATACATCTACAACAGGACAAACCAGAGTCAAAGCACTTTAAATTTTTTAAAAACCAAAGTAATGGAACTTTTATGTTTAAAGTGAGGAAACGAAATAATGTGATGAGGTTGAAAATGTAATTTTTTAAGACCATTTGACAACTCCCTTGCATAATTTCTAAATAGTATTTTGCTCATCCCAAAGGGCTCCAATCCGAGTAACAGTTTTTGTATTATTTTTAGCTGTCACAGCACATAGTGAAATGAGTTATTAAAGACCACCTCACTAAATATGTAAAAATATTTTTTTTTAAAACAGCAACGTCCAAAATATCAATTACCTCTTGTTTAGGTCAACTCTAACCCTAAACAGTGAAAACAGTAACAGACAATGTTATCAATGTGCAATGTTTCAGTCTAATGCGATAAACAATTGACCTGAGACCTTAGGTCATAGGGTCAAATCTTGCTGTGAGTAGTGCAAAGGTAACAACTTTGAAAAGACTCTTTACATACACTTTTTATCCATATATAATATAACCATTGTCCATGGAATAGAAATTATGATTGTGATTCAAAGTCTGCACATTTCGTGGTGTTGTGTGCCTTGATTTCAAGTCAGTTCCCAGGTTTGACTCTCATCAAAAATTTCATTTCTATATTGTCTTCTAGCACTTCCCTACTCTTCTCATTTCTTGTTATTATCATAACAAGTGCTTGCTTCACTCACTTTTCTGAAAAGGTTATGGTTAACTCCAAAGATAAAGAAGACTAGTTTTAAGACAGGAAGTTAAGCTCGTAGTTAAATATTCTTATAACCTTTTTTAAAAAAGGCAAGTTCATAACAATGTGGCCGATAAAAGTGGAATCAATCCAAACTTCCATACCTAGTAGTCCCTCAAAGCCATTAGGCCCAAAGAGCCAGATTTTATCAAAGTTCCTATAACAATGGCAATTGCTTTCTACCATTTGGATAGGACACGGGTCTATAGCAAAGTACTTGCCACCAGATCTAACAGACCCAGAAACCCAATCACTGCAGGGTGGACTGGGGGTCAGAGTAAAAAAAAAAAAGTGATTGCTTGTGAGAAGCCAGTGCTTTACTAAGCTATCAGAACCCCTTATAGCTAGACAAAGATTGTAAATTTGATTGCAACCTTTGGATATCTATTTAAAGCTATGCATAGAAATTGGGCTCACTATCTTTATAAGTCCACTCCGGATAATCGCAACTTTCGGTTAACCGCAATATTTCCCAAGAAACAGAATTAATTCTATATAAAAGTCATTGGTTAATTGCAACAAACTTCGGTTAATCACAACAAATATTCAACTTCAAAAAGTGGCAAATTCAAGAAATCAAACAAACAAAATTTCATGATTGAATTTCATAATGGATAAAATCATGGCAGGTTGAAGAATCGAGAGTGGGCGGTGTTTAATGCTACAGTCGTGAGTCACCATTCTATTAGAAAAAAAAGAGGGTGGGGCATTGTAATATGTATTTGTGCGGTTGTCTGTGACCATAAGATAGGAGGCGAGGGGGATGGGCATAGTCTAGACAACTGGTAGACAATGGCTGTTGTAAAGGACAGACTGAGCGATATCCTTTATGTTGGGATTGACAACTGTGCATTGTGACCAATGGGTTTGACAAGAGCTTACTGTCTTTAACTCTGACACATGTGGAGAACAAAAGAGTGAAAATTAATCCAATCTGAATAAGATGTTAGCTTGCATCAATGCAGCTTTTGCTTGTCAAAATCTATAGAGGGCTGCCTTGTGGTTTTTGTTTCAATCAAATTTCTGTCTGTGGTGGACTAAGAACAATGTTAACAATAACTGATTTGGGTTTACCATATATGTGTAAAATGTTGCAGTAGTGGACTGGACTCTCAACTTCAGTTAATCGCAACATTTTCACTGGTCCCAAGGTGTTGTGATTATCCGGAATGGACTGCATAAATAGTGAGGGAGAATTTCAAACAATAGAACACAAGACGGTCTTGAATCCAAATATTTTGTGTATCATTTCACATGACCATATAGGTGGTATCTTTGGAGAATGCATTCGTTGGAATGTGAATAATAAATTCTTATGTTTTGCTTCTCTGATGAGTGTATTTTACAACCTGCTCAAGAGATGCAGGAATTTACTTCTATTGAAATTGATGTCGCTGTTGAAAAGACGTGATAATCCTCTTATCTAAAATCTTTATCAAAGTGGGGTTATTAGTTATTAGTAATTACATAAAATCTACTGCAAGACACTTACTTAAAGATTCTGAAAAGCTGGGGTCTGATGTAGGCGACAACAATTCATCTTCATCATCAGAATCATGTACATCTCCAAGACCTGCAAAATAATGGAGTGTATATGGGGGTAGGGAAGGGGGTGGCTTACATATGTCAATAAAAAAAAGGTGAAAAAGGCAACAAGAAGATGAAAGCACACGAAAGCTGCACTGGGTTGTCACATTATCAAACTGAAAGGCAAGGGATCCAAGAAGATTGAGGGGATCTTATATCATGATAATAAATAAATTCATAATGATAGTCTCTCTTCATTTTATATTTTCAAAAAAAATGAATCATGGTGTCTGATTTTACAATTAATATAAGAGAATGATTATCTTATATTATTGAATTTAATACACAAATAATAATAATAATAATAATAATAATAATAATAATAATAATAATAATAATAATAATAATAATAATAATAATAATAATAATAATAATAATAATAAAACAAAAAAATCTTATAACCAAAGGACTGGATCTTTTAAAATGTTTTGTTATCTATTTACTTTTAGGAAACAACTTTCATGAAATAAGGAGAAAAAAAGCGCCCAAATATAAGTCATATGACGTCAGAGGTCATTGAAAGATAACTAAAAATATACATGGTGCTCTAATTAAATTGTATTTATTAGGGCTTTAAATCATATTATTTCTTATTTGGAAGGATTTTTTTACTTCTTTAAACATAGTTAAGCAAATTTTTGCAACAAGGGAATTCTCTTTGTAACTGTTTCCATGGTCAGACTTGTAACGCACTTGGATAAAATAAGCAAATTGTACCTCAAACCAGAAACAAACACCATAGGAATAAATAGTAATCTCTTCTGAATAGCAGATCATCTGACCTGGTCCTCATCAATTAAGAAAATTAGATTGTGAGATATGATTACATTTAATTAAAGTAAACTACCATATTCAATGCAACTATTATATTTATATAATATAAATCAAGCTCAAAGTTGTAAAAATTGTTGTTTTTTTAAATTGCATGAACTGTAATAACAATTTGTGTTTTGCAAACCATATCTTTTTTTTTCCCCTTTAAAATTTAAAAGATTATCAACAAAACTTCAATATTTGAAATTTTCTGTAAACCTGACAACATAATAATAGCAATTATATAAATAATGATTATGAATAATTACAACAAAAATAATAATAATAATAATAATAATAATAATAATAATAATAATAATAATAATAATAATAATAATAATAATAATAATAATAATAATAACAATAATAATAATAACAACGTTCTGGATGGGATTAAAAGGGATAACAGGGAATAAAAATAAATTCAGGGACTGTTTTTGTTTGGTTCCATTTTCATCATTTGGCAGTAGAGAACAAAATGCACCACCTGATGGATTAATATCAATAAGGGACAATAGCAAACCTCTAGAAATCTTTTCTGCTCGTCGCCTGTCCTTCTCAATGAAGAGAGCTGTAAACAAATAGCCAGCTCCACCAAGGACACAGATAAAAGTGTTGAGGTAGAAGGCATTACGGATGCTCATAAATTGAACAGCTGCTCGATTTTTGTCTTCATGTTGTGCTGCTAAGGTATCCGCTATCTGTGTTGAAAAAAAAATTGTTTAAAAATAATGATACTAAAATTATGATAAAAAAAGAAACAACATAATCCTTTCAGATTTGGGTGACATTTGTATACCTCATTTTAAGAGAATTACAATGTTCCAAAGTTCCTCCCACCAAATTTCAAATACAGGTTTTTAAATCTTTTACAAAAATGACATTAAAACAAATAAGGGTTCCATGGATATAAATGAAATAACTATATTTCATAGAAGGACCAGTTCAGATAAGCCCAATTTTTTAATTTTTTAAAATATATATCTTAGCAGTGAGCAACTTTTAAACTTTTAATTTTATCCTCTTGGTGCTTGATCAGCACAGAAGGCTGACATGGTGGAACGCCATCTTTCTTGGTTGGAGGCCATTTTTGTCATCTGCCCCCAAGACCAACCACTAGCTTTCATATCTCTTTCGATGCTCCTCTTCCAGGTCTCCAGTGGGCGGCATCTTCTTCTCATTCCCTGGGGGGCCCACATGAGGGCTGTCCTGGGAATGGCACTCGGATCCATCCTGAGGACATGTCCAATCCATTTCCACTCCCCCCCCCCTTTACACTTCAATTTGTGTGCGTTTAGCCAGTTATTATTTGTTTGAAATTACTTATATCCAAAATATCCTCAGGATCCGTCTTAGGCATTTGTTTTGGAATGCATTTAGCTTGTTGGAGATGGTGTCTGTCAGTTTCATGATTCAGACCCATAAAGGAGATCAGATAGAACATTTGTATTGAAGATTCGTAACTTTGTTTTGGTGGTGGATTTACTTGATTTCCAGATATTTCTGAGCATTCTTGCTTTCGTTAATCTATCTTCGATTTCATCTTTGGAATTCCCATTTTGACTAATCCTGCTGCCTAGACAGGTAAAATACTGTGAGCAACTGTTAGAAAAAAACAAAAACCAAACTCCAATATTGTAATGCAGTTTCAGTCTATCCCAAAGTAAACTTAAACTGCTGATGTAACTCCAACAAGTGAAGGAGCAAAAAGGAACAGGTTTTTTTAAAGCATGCCTTTAATTGTATTTCTGTCATTTAACTAGACAAACTACCTTCCACACCTGAGCCAACTTACTTTAATCAATCAGAAACCAACACAAACTGACCAAATGAATGAAAAATATGGAAAATGTTGACAGTTGAATTTTGAAAAACCAATCTAACTGCAATCTCGTCATTTATTTTTTAATTTTTTATCATTTAGCTAGTTAGGATGCATTAAAGTTGCTCTTGAAGACTTACCTTTCCAATAATAGTTGGACTTATGGCATCTCCAAGAGCATGTGAAGCCAAGATTTGTCCACTCTCGGCTAATGATCTTCTTGTGGGAATGACAACATACTGGAATATTTTAAATAATAGGAGATTGTCATAATTCTCTAAATATTTGGAAGATAACATATGTTTTATATTATCAGTCTTAAAACAAAAATTTTATTTTATTTCAACCTGTATCAAACCAAAATGCAAGATTTGCCTTGTATAAGCAGACAAGCATTTTAAAATGATTAATTATTAATAGGTAGTTCAAAATGGAAAGCAGATTGACTGGTCAATAAAATAAAGAATATTTACCGATTTTCCCCTGAAAAACTGAACGAAAAATCCAAATATTGGAGAGGAAAAAAATAGTAGTTGCTTTAGATTACTACATATTAGTAAAATGCAGTATTCTTTGAGAATGAACATAATTGATACATTTCAAATGTTTATTTATCTTTATGCATGATGACAGTGACCAAACAATAAGAGATCGCATTTTGTAACAAAGTCAGGCAATGCAACCGTGCTCAGTGACTGGATAGCTGAGAAAACTCAAAATTTGTTTCTTAAGTCATAGAGGGCGTTATCACCTACACTGCCAGCTGCTGTATTGTGCAGGATCACCTGTTGTCGCCCAGTACTTTTTATGTTAGGTATATTCCTTTTTCAGTACTGATTCATACGCTAATTCTATATTTTACTTTACTTTTACAATAAGGAAGGCAATTTTATCACTGTAACAAGTGAAACAATTGAGCAGCAATTTTTTCACAGTAATGTTTTTCATCAGAAAGAGCTGTACAAGAATGGTGTTTTTTATAACTTTAATGCTATAGATCAATGCACATACTGCCACCTCTTCCACCTGCTTTTACTGATCAGAGTTATCGTTCATATATAAGTTTGTTGTGAAAAGTGGTTCTGTTTTTTTGCATCATTAGATGTCAGTGAAACTTGGAATATTATTTTGTTTAATTAAATGATTTTATGAAGATTAATCTTGTCGGCAACTTCCATTGAAGAGAAATTATCAGACTGGAATAAAATCATAAGATAGCGGAGATGAATGATAATATTGATTAATATGATAATAATAATAATAATAATAATAATAATAATAATACAAAATAATAAAATTAACAATAATAACATATTTTTAAAATAATAATAATAATAATGATGAAAAATAATTATAACAATAATGATTTAAATTAATAATCATTAAGTGTCTTCATACTTTAAAACCCTGTACTTGTAGAGAAATAGGTGATGAAGAAAAAAAAAGCGAAGATAAATGAAATAAATACATAATTATAAAGAGCATTTCAATGGATTCACCATGCCCAATGCACTTCATAATAATGCATCCTTTACCCCCCACCAAGACTTATCGAAAACAAATTTAAATTCATCATGCAGTACAAGTAGCCTGCCTACTGGAGTCCATATCCATTGGTTCTGCGTTTACTCACTAGTGGTGTACACCTTTCATAGCCCCAGGTTCATTCCCCACTGGTGTCTACCTCTTATAGCCCTGAGTTCACTCCCACTGGTTTCCATATCCCATAGCCCTGCCACTTCCCTAAGTCCTGGGTTCACTCCCCACTGGTGTCCATATCCGGTGGTCCCTTGTTCACTCCCCAATGATGTCCTCCTCTCATAGTCCCAGGTTCACTCCCCACCGGTGTCTATCTCCTATAGTCCCGAGTTCACTCCCCATGGTGTCCATATCTCATAGCCCCAGGTTCACTCCCCACTAGTGTCCATATACCATAGCCCCAGGTTCACTCCCCAGTGGTGTCCACCTCTCATAGCCCCATGTTCACTCCCCACTGGTGTCCACCTCTCAAAGCCTTGGGCTCACTCCCCAATGGTGTTCATCTCCCATAGTCTTGGTTTCATTCCCTACTGGTATCCACCTCCAAAAGTCTCTGGTTCACTCCACACTGGTGTCCATATCCTGTGGTCCTGGGTTCACTCCCCACTGGTGTCCACTTCTCATAGCCTCATGTTCATTCCCAAATGGTTTTCACTTCTCATTGTCTTGGGCTCACTCCCCAATGGTGTTCAACTCCAATAGTCCTGGGTTCATTCCCTACTGCTGTCCATATCCAGTGGTTAAGCATTTACTAGCTAGTGGTTTCGACCTCTCATTACCCGGATTCACTTCACACTGGTATCCACCTCCCACAGCCCCAAATTCTCTTCCCACTGGTGTCCAACTCTCAATGTCCAGAGTTCACTCCCGTCTGGTGTCCATATCCGGTTGTCCCGGGTTCACTCCCCAGTGGTGTCCACCTCTTATTGCAGGCTCACTCCCCAATGGTGTTCATCTCCCCTAGTCCTAGGTTCATTCCCTACTGGTGTCCACCTCCCAAAGTTCTGAGTTCACTTCCCACTGGTGTCCATATCCAGTGGTACAGTTTTCACTCCCTAGTGGTGTCCACCTCTCATTGACCCAGACTCACTTCCCACTCGAGATCATACACAGTGGTTCTGTGTTTACTCACGAGTGGTGTCCACCTCTAATTGCCCCGAGTTCACTACCCACTGGTGTCCACCTCATATAGGTAGTCATGAGTTTACTCTCCGCAGGTGTCCACATCCGGCACTGTGTTCACTCCCCAGCAGTGTCACATCCCATAGTCCCAGGTTCACTCCCCACTGATGTCCATCTCAAAAAGTGGGTACATTCCTCTCTTGTGCCCATATTTTATAGTCCCCGGTGAACTCCCCACTTGTTTCTACATCTTATAGCCTCCTGTTCATTCCTCATCAGTGCCACCATCCTATAGCCCCAGGTTTACTCTCCACTGGTGTTCACACTCAAAGTCCTAGTTTACTCTCCACTTGTTATAATATCTCTTGGTACCTGGTCTACGTGGATTTGTGGTCTTGTAGTATGACACTCGCTTTCGAACGGAAGGTCCTGGGTTCCAGCCTTGCTCGGACATAGTTGAGTCCTTGGAAAAGGCTCTTTACACACATTCTTTCATCGCATTCCTGGCCGTTAACAGCGTTTCCTGTCCGAAACAAAAAAAGTGTAATAGCGCCCAACAGGCATCATGTCTTGTTCTACATGTTAAGTATTGCTGTTGGCTAGGGAGCCCTTGTAAAGCGCTTTGAGCACATTTAGTGGATATTGCGATATATATTATTTGAAAAGTTCAAGTTCCAACTTGTGTCTACATTACGTATTCTCAAGTTCATTCCCCACTTATGATCACATCTCCGGGTGACTCTGTTTCCTCCCCTCTAATATTGACATCCTATTTTCCTTGGTATAATCTCAACGGGTGTCCATCTTAAATAGTCCCTGGTTCAACCCCTACCAGTGCTCACCAATCAGAGCCCCAGGGTCAATGTGCACATTCACTATGATATTGCTGATGATGTAGTTGTTGTAGCAATGGTGGTGGTAGGTATGATGATGTGGTGGTGGTTCTTGTAATTGTCGTGATAGGGAAGTGGATGTGCTAGTAGTTGTAGTAGTGGTGATGGGGATGATGATGCGGTGGTGGTTGTAGTAGTGGTGTCGGTGATAGGGATGATGATGTGGTGGTGTTTGTATGAGTACAGTAGTGGTAGTAAGGATGATGATGTGGTGGTGATTGTGGTAATGGTGGTGGCAGAGATGACGATGAGGTGGCGGTTGTAGAAGTAGTAAAATAATCACTTTGAACACACCAGTTGTCCTCCATGCATATTCAATATCGTATGTTAAGCAAGAAATTCCTAATTTTTCTCATTTTTAAGGAAATTTCACCCTCAACTTCATTATTTCCGACATTTCCATTCAAGTATGAAATTTCCTACCAATTTCCGACTTCCCTGGACACCCTGATTAAAGAGCAAACTATTGCAATTTTGCAGTTGGAATCGGCATGGCGGTTATAGAACTCTTTTCGATACAAACATCACTGTGAAAAAATTACTGTGCAATAGTTTTACTTGTTACAGTGAAAAAATTGCCTTCCTTATATACCTAGAATTCTACTTTGGTTTCCGCTTTACTGTTCACTAATTGAGACAGAAGTTACAGAGTCACGATTTTTTAATAGGTTGAAAAGTGTTAGAATTTTGAATTTTGTTTTAAATCAACTTCTATCATATTTTTTCATAGTCTTGATAATTTTATTAAATAATGTGTCATATAACATAGAAAAGGCAATTCTCTCTAAGTTTTGACGTTTGAATTATCTCTGTATCTTGTACAGTCAAAAAGATATGCCTTTTTTTTTAAAAAAAAAAACCTCATTCGTGCAAACCAGAGTCATGCCCCTTATGTCAGCCATCTGAGGGGGGAATATTTGAAGAGGGTCAGCCCTTTAAAGATTAACGACCTTTTGGGGAAATGAATGAAGCACTCTTGAGCACAACAATGAAACCATGGGAATGAGCGTATCATTTATTTTATCTTACTTTCATTCATAAGGCATTACTGATGACAAATCAAAATTGTACATAAATTCTTACAGTTGTTCAAATGTTGTTACAAGACTTTACTCACACTTTAAAACGTGGTTATTAATGTTATGTGTTTGTTTAAAAAAACTCACAACATTCACCAGTCAGATATAACGTACCAACACACAAAACTCTCTGCAACCTTACACGTTTATAGTCTGATTTATACAATTTCGTGAGAAATACTCATAACAATGGCTGGCTAAAGACAAAAACAGAAAGCTGAGTCATGTCAATTGCATTCCTTCTATATATGCCATGTCGATGCATTACTCCTTGACATTCACAAACACTCTACTGATTGTTTTATTGTGATTAATTTGTCAACTTTAAAACTCTGCGCGATTTGGCCCTAATTACGGAAATGCTAGTTTCCATTCTGCTTGATGAATGAAGAAATGTAGTAAAACATTTCTGCTTTCTAAAGAAAAGTTGTAAATAACAATGTGAAATTGAATGTAAACTTCAATTTAATATATGAATGTTGGAAAACAACTAAAACAATTTCCGAAAAAAAAAAAGAAGAAAAAGAAAAGGCAAATCCTTCTTTCACAAGTTGCATAAAGCAATCATAAAGAGGATGTTCAATGCATTCCATATACACACTGTGAATCAAACTTTTCAGCTCTTTAGTTAAACCCTACAGTGATATCAACTGCTCATGAGGTGCAAAAAAGTAAAGACAAAAGTAAAGATAGGAAAAATCTTACCAGCAAAATGTCAGCTGTAACAGCCCAATTCAAGCACAGTAACGTCTCTCCAATGAATATTAAAATCTAAATGTTAAAAAATTGGTAAAATGTGCTATAACATCACTAATAGAACATTACAGAGATAATCATATGCATCGTTTGGTACACACCTTAACAGACGTTCATTCTACACCAAACCTTTCTAATAACTCTTCAACAACAAAAAATCCAGCAATAGACCCCCTCCTTCCTTCCTTTTACACATAAAAAATCCCACTGACTTAAAAAAAAACAATGTTTTGACACTTGTATTCTAAAAACACAATAAAAAGCTTATAATGAGATAAAACAAAAACTCTAATTTGCAATTTAAATATAACTTCTGTCAAGGCTCTGGCTCTTTTTTATCATCTTGGGGCATCACACACATATTTTGACAATAAATACTAATTAACATATATATGGTCGGCGGATCAAACCTCTGAAATCCCAATTTTCACGATCAGCGGATCAAAACTCTGAAATCCACATACGAGCTTTGCGCACCATGTTTTATTTAGTTTGGGGTGGATCAGACTTCTGATGACATCAGCAATCTGATACCCCCAAAATTAAATAAACCATGGTGCTCAAAGCTCGTATTCGACTATAGAGTTTTGATCCACCGATCGTGAAAATTGGGACTTCAGAGATTTGATCCGCTGACCATAGAAAAATTGGTACAATTTTAATTGAGTTCATTCAACAACAAAATAAATTAACAAATTATATATTTCATCTGAATAAAAACCTAGTATAGATTCAATCAATTATATCAAAACGATTACATTATAAACTTTATCAAACACTTGAGGAATAAATTAAATTGTGATCAGATGTTTACCCATGTGCCGATAGTGCTAATGTCTGACAACACCAATGAGAAGTATAAGAAAGGGACACAAGTCAATAAACCAAAGGCACACAATAATGGATCTGCCCTTGGGTTGACTTTCCTGTAGCGACGGGCTATTTCTACACCTGCAGCTACACCAATAAAGCCAGCAGCTACTGTAATACCTCCAAATATCAAGTCAATGCTGAAAGATAAAAAGTGGACATGAAAAATCAAATTATGAAATCAGAAAGATCATAAAATCTCCATTCTTGTTCTCATAAGAATGGGCTATTTTTTATAGACATATAAAATAAAAGTGTATTTTAAAGGCTTTCTGCAATGTACTGTGAAAGATAAGAACAGCTAAAATCCATTCCACCTCTCAATCTCTTTTGCTCAAATCATGTTATGGGTGTCTAGGTGTGAATCTGACAGAGGACTTTGTATGGACTAGCATCCTATCCAAAGCAACTTTTACATTCTGTTTCCTGCAAAAGAAATCAAGATACTTTCTGGTTTCACGGGACTTATGACTTAAAAGTGAAAAAAAAAAGATAGATATTCTTTACAGAGAGTATCTATATTGTTATGTTATAAAGAAGGTAAATAGTAAAGATACAATGACAAGAAAGTACAAAACACACAAATGCATATAAGAAAATATGCTTAGATACCCAAACATCTATGCACAGAAAATTTAAAATATTTAAAAAAACTGTGTAATATGTGGATTGGCACTACATGGTAACTACATAATTATGCATTATCATTAACTTTTAAATTCATTGAAAAAGACAACTTACTTTGATTGAGTAAGGTCAATGCCTTGAATGTGTGTGGCATACCACATAAAGGATGGGGCAAGGAAAGCCAAAGCACCTGTGACAAAGGCCACACAGGTAAAACCCAGTGATGAAAACACAAAACTTTTACTGTAGGAGAAAAAAGATATTTTAATCTTTTCATTAAAGAGAATGGACCAAAGGGTCCATTTGGTAACATTCAACACAAAATGATATCAATTTTAAGTAATAATGAAAACCTGAGGAAAGATTTCGTCTCCATCAATTTTTCAATTTGAAAACTGAGTATCTGTCGACAAAATTAGAGAAGAAATAGCTATTCAAAGTGTAAAAATTGTGAGTGAGTTGAAACTTTATAGACACATTTTCATATCTTTTGAGAAGCAATGAAAGAAAAACAGCATAAAATTTCAAAAATGAAAAATGAATAGGAGTACAATAATGTAATAAAAACTGAAGAAGTATTCAAATGTCTTTAGTCGTAATTTGTATATGTCTTATAATTGGCCATAACTGCTAATTCCTCTTACTTTTTGACTAGAGATTTGATGTCTACCCAGACACTGGTGTTGGTGAGGTGAGATGCTCCTCCTTCTGACAGACCACGAGGGGGATCAACAGAAACCATAATGATTAAAATCACACATATCACTCCAAAGATAGGAGTTACCTGTTCCAAGAAACAACGAATACCCGGTTAAGAAATTTATTTGCCTTAAACCTGTCCTTTGGTAGTTCTGAGACAATCGACAATGTAACATTTAGTGCCTAGTGCTCATATTGCATGAGATGTTGGCACTATATAAGTGTACAGTATTATTATTATTATTATTATTATTATTATTATTATTATTATTATTATTATTGTTATTATTAATATTATTATTACTATTACTATTATTATTGTTATTATTATTGTTATTATTATTATTATTATTATTATTATTATTATTATTATTATTATTATTATTATTATTACTATCTAACTGGGATAAGTTGAAGTAATGTACTAAATATAAACATGACAAAAGATGAATTCAAATAAAAGATAATTTGGACTTGAGCTCATAAGAAACAATTTTAATGAAATTTAAATAAAAGAGATAATTTATAGATGTGTAAAGAGGGCTGCATATCCATTAGAGTAATTAGGGAAATTTACTCCAAAAAAAAAACAACAACAAAAAACAAACAATAAAACAAATAGATAAATAAATAAACAGAATGAAATTAATTTTACCCTGAGTGAATACTGCCATGCATGAAAAAGGCTGGCCACATTGGAGCCGACTATATAACCAAGTCCACTGAAACAAAAACAAAAAATAAGAGTTTGAAAATCTTGGAGGCATTGACAGTTTTCAACAACATGTTAAGGATCAAGGAAAACTTTGTCTAAAACTTTACAAAATTAATGACTCTTATTTATAAATAATAATGTCAAATTGAATGTAAGCTTCAATTTAATTACAAAAACAGATAAAATGAACGTTTCAGGTTTTCCCTTTATCAACAAAACAGGATGAATGAAACTTTGAAGCTTACATTCAATTTCACATTATTATTTATTTCTTCGAGCTTCGAGCAGCAACATTTACATGACTCTTATTTAGAAATGTTCTCCAAAAATTTGAAGCATTCTCTCTCTCTTCAATTCTATTAAATTTATTGCAAATATTCATTAAGTGGGGCATGTGGAACAGCAATATAGTCTTTGTTTCCAAGAGACACCAAGTTCCTTTCACCTAATGCACTCTGTGGCCCTCTGAAAATTGCCATGCCCTTAATCACAAGGTAATGTTTATATCACTCAATAAAAACTTTTTCATCATAGGAATGAGAAAGGTTTGAATCTTTCTTTTTTTTTAAAAAAAGGAACTTGCCTACAGTCAATGATGATGATGATGATGATGATGATGATGATGATAATCATAATAATAATAATAATAATAATAATAATAATAATAATAATAATAATAATAATAATAATAATAATAATAATAATAATAATAATAATAATACAGTACAACACGGAAATCTCGAACAAGTTGAGACCGGGCCTATTTGTTTGAGATTTTCGTCCTTTCGAGTTTTCTGTGCCAAATATTTTACAAAGAAATGAAGAATGTGAGGGGTGTATTGGAGGGGGGGAGGTAAATGTGGGTGGTTTTTGGTAAGGTCTCATAATATTGAGGTGCAGCTTTTAGTGCATCTTGTTTCATTCAATAATGGATAGTATGATGTTTCCCTTTCAGTGTAATATAATAAGAAAATAAAGTCAGCACATCAAATTGTTGATTACACACTCAGCACTCGATGTCTTTATCTACAAATCTGGTACCTACAAATCTGGTACCTAATCCCCACCACTCCTCACTTGTCTCCCTGGCACCTCTCTTCTCACCTTACCTTCCCCACCCCTAATCACTTCTTTGATCTTAATACATAAGAGTAGCAGTCTCAATCCATCACTGCCTCATGAGTCTTCCACTGGTACTGGTACACATTTGATAGAGTGAAGCGTCACATTCTAAGACACTGGTTAAACACATTTCGCACACTCACTCACACACACACAGGCATGCGCATAATCAGGCATTGACTAGCACAGTTAACGCCAATGGAGAGTGATGGCAGCTTATGTTTCCGTTCATAGAAACATAGGCAAAAGAATCTTATCAACAATTGCGAAAGTAAGGGTCCAGTTTGTTCAAGATATCCGTTTTTGCCTCTGATAGTGTTTGAGATTTTCATGTAGCTAGTACTATGAAAATAGAGGGATTAAAACAGGGAATCGAGATGTGTTCGAGATTTCTGTGGTTTCGAGATATGTGTGTGCAAGATTTTCATGCTGCACTGTAATAATAATAACAATGTGTATTATACTAAACGAAGATTATAACATCCTCTGTGTTCATAACTACAACTAATAGCAGAAATGCGGAATATCATCTAGCGTTTGAGGGATAAAGGACTGTTTTGGGGAATGATTCCGCAAAATGCGGAATGCTAGACATGTCTGTCAGTGCTACATTGCCACATACCTTCCAACTGGAATGGCAAAATAAAATATCATCAAAGCCTTGGATCTTTTCTCCTTGGCAAATAAATCAGCAATGATGGTAGGAGCGATGGTGGAATAACTTGCCTCCCCTATACCCACCAGGGCGCGTAGTACAACAAACATGTAGAAATACTGGAAAAATAAATTTAAAATATAATTATGGAATGTCATATATATACAAAGGCAAAATATAATAATTTTCTCATTCATAACTTGAACGTAAGTCTATCATTCGTTATAAAACAAAGTAGCTCGTAACATCAACAGGACTCAGAGAAAATGTATATATTTACAGACCTGCCTACTTGAAAATTTAAAAATTCGTAGTTTTAAGAGATAAAAATAGCAGTGACTATATAGTTAACTTTATAGGTCAACAAATTAACCTTCACGAGGATTAAATAACACCCCAAAATCCTGTAAATTATGTAGTCTGGTCCCAAACTTTAATCTTCATTGTTTGAATGGCTGAGATGCTCATGAATTTCTGAAATTGGAGCCGAAATTTCGTAATTCTATGAACTTTTCGTAACAGTAGACAGGTCTGTATTCAATGGATCAAACGACCTGTAATGGAAGACTTGAAAGCCCCAAATGCCAACTGAACATTGAAAATTAATTATATCATATTTAGTTTTAACAAAGATGTTATCTAACACTTACATCGCCTGGAACAAAAGAACTGCACAAAGTAAATCCTGACCACAAGAAAATTCCCACTGACATGATTTTCTTCCGACTGTACCTATCACCTAAATATCCAAAGATAGGGGAGCATATCATGTATGTACATATAAAAGCTGTCTGGATGATGCCAGCTTCTGAAACCCCAAGGTTGTGGTAGTATTTCCGGATATCAATGAGGACACCTGTGACAAAAATGAACATATGGAATTATAACATGAAATCAAACATTTTTATCAGAACACATCTGACATAGGATATAAAATCTTTAGCAACCAACAGATTTCATTGAGTCACTGACTGCTCTCCTGGTGAAAATAGTTAGATCTGTGTTTATATATAATTAGTATACTCAAACCCTCTGTTCAAGAATTCACTTATAGAAAAATCAGAATCTTTCATAGCCATTTAAGTCACAGAGATAAAACTCTACCATCCCGGAAAAAATATCCAACCAAGAATGAATGAAAATAAAATATATAAAACAAATACCTACAAATGACATCACAAAGCTCAAAACAATTGTAAAAGAAAAAAAACCAAAGCATCATCTCATTTCATCATACTTTAGACGCTACAAGTCGAATCAGTATCAAAACTGAGAAAGACCTAGTTATTTCTATGCTATTAATATTGATGGACTAATATTATGATGATGAGGTTTTGAGTTTTAAAAAATTAAAGGATATTTTTTAAATAAAAAAAATAAAAAACTAATGAAGTCACCTTCTCTGTTTTAGACAAACCACACCTAAGTAGAAAGCTGGAACGGTGTGCCCTCAAAGACAATTTAACATCTGAGTTCAAGTCTGTTTAAAGTTGCATTTTTAAAAAAAATCATAATACGATTTTCCTTTAATTTTGAATAGATTTGATTATTTTTTTAAATATCGCAGTGAAGATAATCTGACACAGATTTCAGTTATGAAAAGTCTTTTGTTTTTCTGAAGACATCTTTTTATGATGCATCTCTCTACTTGTCGATAGAGTTACAAGACTACATGCACACATAGGTCTGATAACGGATGCAATAATGGGCTTGTTTTAAGATTACATTGCTGAATTGTAACGGACAATATTTTTCAGATGGTTTGAGAGTAGGCTAGGCATTTCCATTACAACAATTATACCAAAACAATTTTGATTCTCAGATCTGGAAATAAGTTAAAAGTAAAAGTTAAAGTAGTGCAAGGTGATTCAATAAAATGTAAAAATTCACGGGTTCAATATCTATGCTGTGGAACTAAATGTGACTAGTTGCTCCTTTAATAATAATGATATATAGGGAAAACAATTTACATCATTTGGGAAGTTTGTTTTTTTAAAAAGGGGAAGGGGGGGGGGGGATGGATTCGAGCCAGTACAGCAAAAAGGAACAAAATGAAAGGGGGTCTAACCCACTGACCCAATTCCTGTGCTCGATGATTTTCCACCAGTTTTGCTTCATAGTTGTTGATAGTTATTTTCATAGGCGGATATGTTGTTGGATCTAGTTTTGTGGAAGTGTGATAATAAATTGTATTATTTTGTATATATGAGGAAGACAGGACAATAGTAGGCATGGTCAGTTTTGGGGTGTACAATTTGAACAACACCTAGGCCTAGGGATTCATCTGCAAAACATACAATAATCCCCAAAATTGTGGTCAGAGTCAGAATGAACAAATAGACACTTAGATAACCACGCCTCTCTGACAATCGTACTGTAAACAATGGCAGTGATTGGTTGACATAGAAAACTACACAGGATTTACTTTTGAGAGTATGTGTCAAATTAAAATACCCACTTTTCTACTGCTTGATCAATAGAACATACACAGAGAAATATGTGTAAATTCAAACGTTTATAATATGATCGAGAAAATCATGTGATAAACAGTCACCCATCTTGTATACCAACGATCAGAGAGAGGTCGATTTCATTTGTTTTTGTTTATAAATATCAAAATCAAACCATGTTTGTCCGAGCACATGTGAAGATATGTCACATATTACATGTTTTGATTGGTCAAAAATCTACTGGTTAATTATAGAAAAAAAAGTGACATTGTCTGGCCAATAATGATAATGACAGCCTTTTACTTTTACACCAGAATTTAATAAAATATTTTTAATGTGTTTGTGAACTTACCAGCAACAGTAAATCTATCCATGTAGTTGAGTAGATTCACACAAAGCAAAATGATAAGCGTTGCTTTCGCTTTGAAAGGGGAAATCATGGGTTGTCCCTCCTCCATTGTGTCGTCCTGCTGCTGAGATTGAGTTGGCCTGTTTGGATCGTTAATTGCTGTTGGTGGGACAGAAACAACACGATCAGGGTCCGATCTAGTCGGTCCCTCGACACTCTCTGAAAGATCATCAAAAGGCATTTCTTCTCTAACAATTTGTCTCCGTAAACTCATTCGCTATTTTTAATCAAAGAAACTCAACTTGATTTTGATCGAGCAGTGATTCAGTGATGAGTGACTGACTCTGCCAACGAATGAAATGAAATACCAATGTCCGTGATGTGCTAGATAGGCCTAGTCTTATTCTTAGAATTTAAAAAAAAAAAAAAAATTAAAAAACATATATTATCCACAGCGTCCGAAAATTATTCCTTAATTGTGACATGTTGCTATTTGAAGGATATGATTTTAAAACAATATATAAATCCGAAAAATGAGTAAATTCGTCGCGAGTCGAAGTCTGATGACTGGTGATCTCTATGTGTACATGAACTCACTTTCACACCGGAACTAAAACTAGATAGACAGACAAGAGAAGGGGATCGGGTTGCAGAAAAAATAACGATAGAAAATTATTGTTATTTCTCCAGAATAGGCTTCAACAGTCGTGACGTCACTCGCATCGTAATGACGCATAGTTACTTGGGAACTGGTTCTAAACTATCAGGAAAATGGCGGACGCCCTTATGAAATACTTCTCCGACGAGCATAAAAGTGTATCCAGAGGAGAAAAACATTATAAATCTGATCATGTTTTGACTTGTACACATTCTGATCACATGACACGTAAAAAAGTTCTAGCCAGCACGAAGGATAAAAAAAGTACCGATTTTCTTTGTTTAGAACCAAGCTGCTCGTTGCTGGGCGAACGTGACATCAGACTATTGAATCCTATTCCATTTATCTTAGCCATACCCAAGGATTAGTGAGAGGCTGTGGCCATACCATAACTCAAAGATCTCAGCACACATACAATGCCATTTTCAAGGTGGTGTGGCTGGGGGGGGGGGGTGTGTGTCTGAAGCTGGGGATTGTAAAGATACGAGCGAAAAGGCGGCAGTGGAAAGACTTCGGATATAAACGGTACAAACAATAAACAAAGGAAAGTTGAAAACAAGTATAACTGGCCCCCCAGGAAAACGCGACCGATGCAGCCGCATAATTTGCCACTTACCGCAATGCGGCCGCATAATTCACCGTTTACCGCATAATTATGCAAAATATGGTTTTTAGCGTGAATTTATGACCATTGTATGAAGAAAAATTAAACCAAAAAAGTCCGACGATGTTCCCAAATACGTGACAGTGACTTCCATTTAACTTTAAAGGGATGCTATTCCAATTCCAAGCAGGGTTGCCAATTTGGCAGATTTTCTGCCAAATGTCCTTTTTTTTTGGCAGAATTTGAAGTCGTCTGGTAGAGAAAAATCGGTTTGGCAGTTTGGCAGATATTTGAAAGATTTTATTTTCCGAGGCCTAGGGATGAATGTATAGGTCTACAACACGTTTTCCATGGCAATTTTTATGTATTAGTGATTTTTTAAACTTGGGAAATGAAAAAAAAATAATTATGACATCGGCCTTGAGAATTTTTTGTTTAACAAAACTGATGAGTTTTCAAAGGGGGTACTATAAATAGTACGGTTTGGCAGATTTTTGTGGTATTTAGCAGACTTTTAAAATCCAGTTGGCAGAATGCCTGAAATTAATCTGGCAACCCTGATTCCAAGTGCACGATTTGATTTGTCTTCTTGAGATCTACCCTGCTAAGCTGCTCCTGTCTCCACCTTGGGATCAACTTGAGAGCCTCACAAAGCTGAAAACTGTACCCGAGGAGGAGATCAAGAGGTACACCCGGCAGCTTGGGGCCCCTCGCGGTGAAGAACTCCATCACCTCTTCTGTTGACGTGCCACATTTTTGGCAGTCCATTTCTGATGAAGTGCCAGCTTTGGCTGCTTGTGCCAAGTGGTTTATATACACCACGATCAACAGCGCTGATGCTGAGCGCAGTTTTTCTGTTTACAATCTGATATTGTCAGACAGGCGCAGGGTCTTAGCACAACGTCTCTGCGACATCTAGCTTGTCTGTGCTACAACAAAAAATTAAGTTTTGAATTTGCGTTGTAGTTCTTTATTTTTGAATTGGTTAAATGTAAATAAAGCAATGGAAAAATTTAGACAGCTATTTATTACTTGTTTATTTTCTTGTTTTGCATAATTTGTAATTTCCCTTGCATAATTTGCCTTTTTCCCCCGCATAATTTGGGATATTTTTTTGCATATTTCCGGGGGGCCAGGTATAACAAAATGCAGTGAGAATTGTAGCGTGTGCAATCCTGGGTGACTTGAGTCAAGGCCTTCTATATAGTGCTATATAGACGGCCTTGCTTGAGTATTAAATAAATGGGAGCGTGGTGTCAGGGTTAGAGTAGAGGAAAGAACGAGAGAAAAATGAAGTGAGTAAATGTGACTCATATAAGGGAACAACACAAAACAAACAACCTTTCGGCCATTTTGTCCTTCGTCAGGAGACAAACAACAAAACACAAAAATGCTTACATTTTTTTTTTTAATCACATTTTTGTCAAATGTGGAGTGGAACAATGTCAATGTATGGAGAGGGTGTTGGATGTGGATGCAAGAAGAAGCACAAGAGAAGGGTGAGGGGGATAAATGGGGGGGGGGGGGGGGGAGAGAGAGAGAGAGAGAGAGAGAGAGAGAGAGAGAGAGAGAGAGAGAGAGAGGTACGTATGTGTTGTGCGTGCGTGCGCGAGTGTGTGTGTGTGTGTGTGTGTGAAATGTATGGAATGAGGATTAGGAATGGGGGGGGGGGGGGGGGGGGGGGAGATGGGCTGGTAATATTATGTAATATACAGTGAAAGGTACTGCAAATAAGTCTTTAAAATGGGGATGGGGGGGGGGGGGGGGGGGGGGAGGGATAGATAGGGCGTTTTGTATTTGTATATTATACAAACTATAGAAACGGATAAAGTGAAAGGAGATAGATGAATAGATAGATAGATAGATAGATAGATAGATAGATAGAGAGAGAGAGAGAGAGAGAGAGAGAGAGAGAGAGAGAGAGAGAGAGAGAGAGAGGGAGAAGAGTAAGTAAGCGAGTGAGAGACAGAAAGAGAGGGAGGGAGGGAGAAAAAGGGAGGAGTGCTAGACTGATAGAGAGAGAGAGAGAGAGAGAGAGAGAGAGAGAGAGAGAGAGAGAGAGAGAGAGAGAGAGAGAGAGGAGGTGTAAGTTGCCGTGAGTGGTCGGTCTAAGACTGGTAGAAGGAGTTAATGTGTATGTATCTATTTTGGAAGAGATGAAAGTGGAGCTAAAAGATGAGAAAGAATATGCAACTTTAACGTAAAGAAAAACAAAACAAACAAACAAACAAAAAAAAAAAAAAGAAAGGGAGAAGAAATATATTTGAAAATTACACTTATCGTATGATTGGTGGTGAAATCGTGTACTGGGGAAGTTCCACAAGATTGTAGGGGAAAAAATAGGAAGGCTTAAGCAACCCGAAAGAAGAAATTAAAACTACTGGAGTTGGAGATGATCGAGGAGGGTGGGAAGAAAAGGGCACTGAGTTCGATGAGCGAGTGAGCAAGTTGGAGGGGAGTCCAAGGGGGTCCTACGAGTCTGTATGTGGGTGGAGAGATGGGGATGGGTGAATTAAGAAAAGGAGGGTGAGTGAATGAAAGAGGGGATATGAAGAAAGGAGGGAGTTGGGTGGAGGATTTTAAGAATGCATTGGAGAGGCAGCTAGCAGTGGGTGACTATAATTAGCCGCTGGGCCCTAATTAATTAATAGATCTCTCTCTCTCTCTCTCTCTCTCTCTCTCTCTCTCTCTCTCTCTCTCTCTCTCTCTCTCTCTCTCCCATTTGTCCCCCTCTCCATTCTCTTGCGCCTCTTCTTTAAAAAAATAAAATTAAAATTGAGCTCTTATATAGCGCAATATCCACTAAATGTGCTCAAAGCGCTTTACAAGGGGTCCCTGATCAACAGCAACATTTAACATGTAGGACGAGACATGACGCCTGTTAGGCGATATTACAATTTTTCGGACAAAGACAACGCTGTTAACGGTCAGGTACTCATTTTACACCTGAGTGTGGTGAGAGAATGTGAGTAAAGAGCCTTTTCCAAGGACTCAACTATGCTCCGAGCGAGGCTCGAACCCAGGACCTTCCGATCCGAAAGCGAGTGTCATACCACTAGACCACATAGCCTCATCAAACACCCTCTCCATAATTTACATTGTCTCCACATTTGACAAAATGTGATGTTTTGTAACCTTACATTTTTGTGTTTTGTTGTTTGTCTCCTGACAAAAACTAAGGGTCGAAGCTTTGGTTGTTTTTTGTTGTTCCCTTATATATGAGTCACATTTACTCATTTCATTTTTCTCTCCATCTTATTGGCTCATTGAGGCACCTCTAGTTAGAGGAAAAAACATCAGACATGCAAACCCTAAAAGAAACCGCCTACATAACACTCGTAATATCAATCTTAGACTATTCCTGTACAGTTTGGGACACACATCTACACTCGGATATAAAAGCAATTGAAGCTGCCCGGCGCCGGTCCACAAGATTTGTCTTCAATGACTGCAGCCTCCATAGCAGAGTAACAGAGATGATCACACAGCCTGGATGGACTCCCTTACAAGACAGACGGAAAGAACGACGAATTCTCATGTTCAAAATTACAAACAAAATGACGTTACCAGAACAACTAGACATACAGCGAAATTCACTCAAAGAAAACCCCACTCAAAAACACTATAACACCAATCTACAACCTCAAACATCTTCAAACATTCATTTGCACCCCACACTATTAAAGATTGGAACGCTCTTCCCGAATCATGAGTGAACACAACATATTAATTTAGAAAAACATTCAAACGAAGATTATCAGCAAACTTCTTCAGCCTAAACATCAACAATGGCTCTCTCCGCCCTCGAATTGAGTCGACTTTAAGTAAGATTCAGATTCAGATCCCCAGGGTCTTCAAAGAAAGAAGGACATCTCCCCCCCCCCCCCCCTTCTATATATATATATATTGTCTACCTCCTACTCCCATGAAAGTATAGTAAATGAAAATACGACACAAAAATGGCAGTTATTAATGAATGACACAGTATCGGAGAGAATACGACAAAAAGTAATTGTCAGTTCCGAGAAGCAGATCCAGACCACATGAGTCGGATAGAAACGTTTTTCATGTGGAGGATGCCAAGTTTGTTATGTCAGATTAAGCAAATTCAAGACAAATGAAAAATTTTCAATGGCGTCGTAGTTTGAAAGATGAAATGATTTTTTAAAAAGTTCATTTATTTCATTATTGATCTCTTTTCCTATTTTTAGTAATGAAAGTGTGTCTGTTTGTGCGTGTGCGTTTATGTGTGTGCGCGCGTATGTAAAATATATGTCTTTTACTATGCAATATCTGTCCTTTATTTATTTATTTACTTAATTGTTTACTTATTTATTCATTTATTTATTTTGATCAATGTTGACCAATGTATGATTATGCAAGATATCCATGTATGAATCCTTATTACCCATTTCTATCATCACTATCACGGTCATCATCCCCATTATCATCATAATCATCATCATCATCCTTATCGTCGTCGTCATCGTCATCGTTGTGATCATCATCACCACATTCATCATCATCATCATCATCATCATCATCATCATCATCATTATTATTATTATTATTATTATTATTATTATTATTATTATTATTACTATTATTATTATTATTATTATTATTATTATTATTATTATTATTATTATTATCATTATCATTATTACTATCATTATTATTATTATTATTACTATTATTATTATTATTATTATCATTATTATTATTATTATTGTTATTATTATTATTATTATTATTATTATTATTATTATTATTATTATTATTATTATTATTATTATTACTATTAACATCATTATTATTATCATCATCATCATCATTATTATTATTATTATTATTATTATTATTATTATTATTATTATTATTATTATTATTATTACCATTCTTCTTCTTCTTCTTCTTCTTCTTCTTCTTATTATTATTATTATTATTATTATTATTATTATTATTATTATTATTATTATTAAAATCAGACCGGTGGTGTTGCCAAGCGTTCGTTAATTGAAATCCTTTCAATATCACTGCTCGGAGAGAATACCACACTTTTGCAACTAGTTTTGCTCCTATGTATTCGCAGATCTGGTAACCCACTGGGACAACCAAAGAATGACCGAAAAACCCAGCCATGGATTTGAAAAAAACAAGCAAAAGCAACCCTTACCGTTGCTAACAGACAAATGAATGTCCGACATTGATCACTGCCAACCTCTTCGAAACGGATAAGGAACAAATAATATTAATTTGAGCACAGAATGGGAGAGAGTGAACAATTAACTTACCCATAGTCTAACTTTAATTTATTGAAATTTTACTATTATACTTTTGATTAATTATGTGTTAACATGTTACAGTAGAACATGAAAGTAACGTACTCGGAAATAGCGAGAACTCGGAAATAGCGAGTAAAATCTAAATCCCCGTTTTTTTCTCTTATTTTTGAGTCAATAAAATTAGCATGCAAGTAGCGAGTATGAAAAAGAGGTCAACTCGGAAATAACGAGCATTTCCTGACCCAGCCTTGGACTTCGAACGAAGTAAAGCAAAACACCAGACAAGGGCGATTTAAATATTTTTAGCCTAGCTTCTTTTCTTTTCTTATTTTTCGTAATAGTACATAGTAGCCTAGTCTAGAGTACATAGTAGGCGAAACAAATTTGGGTGGGGGTTGGGTGTGTGTGTTTGTGTGCGTGTGGGGGTCAATTATTCACCCAATGTGGTCAACAACAAGATATGTAGTGAGTAGAAAAGTGCCAGAAGACAATAGAGAATAAAAAAATTTTTCGCGGCGGTGGTGGGGTTTGAACCTGCGACCTTATTGGTACGACAACTCCGCCTGGCAGGTGAGAGCGTGGCTCTACCGTGTGAGCTGTCCACGAACACAAAATATTCGTTTCAAACCCAAAGTCATTTCTAGATCCCTCTCTCACCCACTTCTTGAGATCGCCGATTCGTTCACCACCATCGCGAAGTAATTTTGACCAGCAGTTAAGCTTAATAGCCAATATTCTCATCACAAAACATATAACATAGAAACGATTGACACATGGAGTATGCTCCGGTGTATGGGGTGAATTTTTAATTCAGAAAAGTGAGTGGAGCAGGCACTTATGTTGGTAACAACAAGATATGAAGTGAGTAGAAAAGTGCCAGAAGACAATAGAGAATAAAAAATTTTTTCGCGGCGGTGGTCGGGTTTGAACCTGCGACCTTATTGGTACGACAACTCCGCCTGGCAGGTCAGAGCGTGGCTCTACCGTGTGAGCTATCCACGAACACAAAAATATTCGTTTCAAACCCAAAGTCATTTCTAGATCCCTCTCTCACCCACTTCTTGAGATCGCCAATTCGTTCACCACCATCGCGAAGTAATTTTGACCAGCAGTTAAGCTTAATAGCCAATATTCTCATCACAAACATATAACATAGAAACGATTGAGACATGGAGTATGCTCCGGTGTATGGGGTGAATTTTTAATTCAGAAAAGTGAGTGGAGCAGGCACTTATGTTGGTAACAACAAGATATGAAGTGAGTAGAAAAGTGCCAGAAGACAATAGAGAATAAAAAAAATTTTCGCGGCGGTGGTGGGGTTTGAACCTGCGACCTTATTGGTACGACAACTCCGCCTGGCAGGTCAGAGCGTGGCTCTACCGTGTGAGCTATCCACGAACACAAAAATATTCGTTTCAAACCCAAAGTCATTTCTAGATCCCTCTCTCACCCACTTCTTGAGATCGCCGATTCGTTCACCACCATCGCGAAGTAATTTTGACCAGCAGTTAAGCTTAATAGCCAATATTCTCATCACAAACATATAACATAGAAACGATTGAGACATGGAGTATGCTCCGGTGTATGGGGTGAATTTTTAATTCAGAAAAGTGAGTGGAGCAGGCACTTATGTTGGTAACAACAAGATATGAAGTGAGTAGAAAAGTGCCAGAAGACAATAGAGAATAAAAAATTTTTTCGCGGCGGTGGTGGGGTTTAAACCTGCGACCTTATTGGTACGACAACTCCGCCTGGCAGGTGAGAGCGTGGTTCTACCGTGTGAGCTATCCACGAACACAAAAATATTCGTTTCAAACCCAAAGTCATTTCTAGATCCCTCTCTCACCCACTTCTTGAGATCGCCAATTCGTTCACCACCATCGCGAAGTAATTTTGACCAGCAGTTAAGCTTAATAGCCAATATTCTCATCACAAACATATAACATAGAAACGATTGAGACATGGAGTATGCTCCGGTGTATGGGGTGAATTTTTAATTCAGAAAAGTGAGTGGAGCAGGCACTTATGTTGGTAACAACAATATATGAAGTGAGTAGAAAAGTGCCAGAAGACAATAGAGAATAAAAAATTTTTTCGCGGCGGTGGTGGGGTTTGAACCTGCGACCTTATTGGTACGACAACTCCGCCTGGCAGGTCAGAGCGTGGCTCTACCGTGTGAGCTATCCACGAACACAAAAATATTCGTTTCAAACCCAAAGTCATTTCTAGATCCCTCTCTCACCCACTTCTTGAGATCGCCGATTCGTTCACCACCATCGCGAAGTAATTTTGACCACAGTTAAGCTTAATAGCCAATATTCTCATCACAAACATATAACATAGAAACGATTGAGACATGGAGTATGCTCCGGTGTATGGGGTGAATTTTTAATTCAGAAAAGTGAGTGGAGCAGGCACTTATGTTGGTAACAACAAGATATGAAGTGAGTAGAAAAGTGCCAGAAGACAATAGAGAATAAAAATTTTTTTCGCGGCGGTGGTGGGGTTTGAACCTGCGACCTTATTGGTACGACAACTCCGCCTGGCAGGTGAGAGCGTGGCTCTACCGTGTGAGCTATCCACGAACACAAAAATATTCGTTTCAAACCCAAAGTCATTTCTAGATCCCTCTCTCACCCACTTCTTGAGATCGCCGATTCGTTCACCACCATCGCGAAGTAATTATTTTGACCAGCAGTTAAGCTTAATAGCCAATATTCTCATCACAAACATATAACATAGAAACGATTGAGACATGGAGTATGCTCCGGTGTATGGGGTGAATTTTTAATTCAGAAAAGTGAGTGGAGCAGGCACTTATGTTGGTAACAACAAGATATGAAGTGAGTAGAAAAGTGCCAGAAGACAATAGAGAATAAAATTTTTTTTCGCGGCGGTGGTGGGGTTTGAACCTGCGACCTTATTGGTACGACAACTCCGCCTGGCAGGTGAGAGCGTGGCTCTACCGTGTGAGCTATCCACGAACACAAAAATATTCGTTTCAAACCCAAAGTCATTTCTAGATCCCTCTCTCACCCACTTCTTGAGATCGCCGATTCGTTCACCACCATCGCGAAGTAATTTTGACCAGCAGTTAAGCTTAATAGCCAATATTCTCATCACAAACATATAACATAGAAACGATTGAGACATGGAGTATGCTCCGGTGTATGGGGTGAATTTTTAATTCAGAAAGGAGTGAGTGAGCAGCACTTATGTTGGTAACAACAAGATATGAAGTGAGTAGAAAAGTGCCAGAAGACAATAGAGAATAAAAAAATTTTTCGCGGCGGTGGTGGGGTTTGAACCTGCGACCTTATTGGTACGACAACTCCGCCTGGCAGGTGAGAGCGTGGCTCTACCGTGTGAGCTATCCACGAACACAAAAATATTCGTTTCAAACCCAAAGTCATTTCTAGATCCCTCTCTCACCCACTTCTTGAGATCGCCGATTCGTTCACCACCATCGCGAAGTAATTTTGACCAGCAGTTAAGCTTAATACAAGGAATTTACCCAATGGAAACCGTACGGTGCTCTTATTGGCTAACCAACCAGCGGCCTCGATGAGAAAAATATCCGCCATTTTGATGTTGGCTGGGAATCGCGTTACTATAGTAAACAAGCGCTGATCGGCCGTTCATGAAAACAAATTGCTGCTCGCTCGTTTAACTCAAAATTATTCAAAACGATCTCTCTAAAATGATATAAATGTGACTTCTTAAGGTTTTCTTCACGGTCAAAACCACACAACATTCTATTAATGATTACGTTCGAGGCAAAAAGGAATATTGACAGGTCGACCGAGAGTCGAACTCGTGAGACGACAAACATCAATGCGAAGTGTAGCGAGAGTCAAGCTATTGTTTGTCTTGTCC
This sequence comes from Berghia stephanieae, assembly GCF_034508935.2. Taxonomy (NCBI): domain Eukaryota; kingdom Metazoa; phylum Mollusca; class Gastropoda; order Nudibranchia; family Aeolidiidae; genus Berghia; species Berghia stephanieae. The sequence goes on along the minus strand of NC_088362.1, from coordinate 91,988,701 downwards.
TATTCTATATAGAGTAAAGGATAAATAGTATAGCCTCGTGTGTGAGTGGTTGCGTGTCATAGTCTTGTTTTTAAATTGTTTCTGTTGTTTATGTGTGTAGTGATGACTCTCTCACACTCAATTTCAATGCCGAAAGAGGAATTCCCGCACACAAGAAAGGGGAATTGGGGTGGTATTTGGCATACATATTGTATAGTATCTAGTTCTAAATAGATAACTGATTAGAATTATATTATGATATATAAACACAATGCCAAATACAATTCCGAAGTTTCCTTATTTCAAATGAAGTAAAGCTCCAAAACCTAATGGTAGTGATTGTAGTACTGAGTGTTAGTGAGGTGATGTGGTGTTGGTGGTGGTTGTAGTTGTAGTAGTAATAGTGATGATGATGTGGTGGTGGTGATGATTGTAGTTGTAGTAGTAGTGGTAGTGATGATGATGTGGTGGTGGTTGTAGTAGTAGTGGTAATGGTAATGATATGGTGGTGGTGGTGGTTGTAGTAGTAGTGGTCGTGATGATGATGTGGTGGTGGTGTTTGTAGTAGTAGTGGTAATGATGCGGCTATGTGGTCTAGTAGTATGACACTCGCTTCCGGATCGGAAGGTCCTGGGTTCGAGCATCGCGCTCGGCGCATAGTTGAGTCCTTGGAAAAGGCTCTTTACTCACATTCTCTCACCGTACTCAGGTGTAAAATGAGTACCTGGCCGTTAACAGAGTTGTCTTTGTCCGAAAAATTGTAATATCGCCTAACAGGCGTCATGTCCCGTCCTACATGTTAAATGTTGACCAGGGACCCCTTGTAAAGCGCTTTGAGCACATTTAGTAGATATTGCACTATATAAAGCTCAATTTAAAAAAAAATATTTCAATGATGATGATATGGTGGTGGTGGTTGCAGTAGTAGTAGTGGTAGTGATGATAATGTGGTGGTGGTTGTAGTTGTAGTAGCAGTGATAGTGATGATGATGTGGTGGTGGTTGTAGTAGTAGTGGTAGTGATGATGATGTGGTTGTGGTGGTTGTAGTAGTAGTTGTAATGGTGATGATATGGTGGTAGTGGTGGTTGCAGTAGTAGTGCTAGTGATGACAATGTGGTTGTGGTGGTTGTAGTAGTAGTGGTAATGGTAATGATATGGTGGTAGTGGTGGTTGTAGTAGTAGTGGTAATGGTAATGATATGGTGGTGGTTGTAGTAGTAGTGGTCGTGATGACGATGTGGTTGTGGTGGTTGTAGTAGTAGTGGTAGTGATGCTATTGTGGTGGTGGTTGTAGTAGTTGAGGTAGTGATGTGGTGGTGGTTGTAGTAGTAGTGGTGGTGGTGGTTGTGGTAGTAGTGGTAATGATGATGATATGGTGGTGGTGGTTGCAGTAGTAGTGGTAGTGATGTGGATGTGGTTGTGGTGATTGTAGTAGTGGTAGTGATGATGATGTGCTGGTGGTGGTGTAGTAGTAGTGGTATTGATAATGATGTGGGGCTGGTGGTTGTAGTAGTAGTGTTAGTGATGATATTGTGGTGGTGGTTGTAGTAGTAGATGATATGGT